>NC_141703.1:23104099-23704099 GCF_971803275.1 Cyanistes caeruleus | reverse complement strand
CTGCCAAAGATTCTCCTTCCACTAAAAAAAAAGAGGTGTTACATTAGAGAGCAGCTAATGAAAAATATATATATCTATGATTTTTCATCTCCAAAGCCAAGTATGACAAAAAGGAAAACAACAACTGTGTTTCTTACTTTCCTACTTTATGGAGGCAAAATATGTGTTGCACATTTTCAGTGAGGGCTTCTCAGAGACAAAAAGATGAGGAGGCATCAGGGTATCAGAAGGGCTCCAAGATGATGAAGACCCTCCTTTTATCTTAGTATGCAAAAAAATAATTTTATTTTAAATAATTACATGAATTGGATGTACCTCTTTGAATGTCACACAAATAAATTATAGTAAGTTATTAAAATAATACTTTCAACTATTTTAAAACCATTTTATCTGAATGCATGAAAAAAATTCAGAATATATTTTCTCACTGAAATTTTGTATTTTTATTGAAAGTGGACATAGACTAAAGGACTGAAGAAAACTAAACTTGTATGTTATATATGACAAAAAACAAGTTCTCTTTGCCTAGAATAGCATTCTCATTATGTTCTATTATTAAGACACTGCAGCAAAAATCCAAAAGATCAGAATGAGGTCAAAAAAAGGGTAGTTGAAGTACAGAAGGAGGGGTATTTGACTTGATATTGCCAGCTCTCAAATTATTTGGCAAGAAAAGGAAATTAGAAAGGAAACTTCAAAGAGCATTGATGACTAAAGACTAAAATTTCCCCATCTGTTTCTGCACATGGGACTTGCAAACTTCCCATCAGTAGCAGAGCTTATGGAAAAAAAATGAAATTATTTGAGCACTGAATGCCTCTGATAACAGTATAGAAGGACACTTTCTTCTAATTTTATTTTAATTGTAATTGTTAAAAATTATGACAGGCACACAGAAAAATGATCAGTCCCTGTCTTACATACTTACATAATGCTCCAACAAAAGGTCACTTTTTGAAATTATTGCCTTTTATTTTTAGAACAGAAAGAAATTCTCCTTCACACAGCAGGGACTGAGCCTTTGGAATTGTCTGTCAAAAAGTCTTTTAATCTGACACCACAGTTAGAGTTAACAGTTACTCTATAACCATTAAGCAAGACTGTAATTACATAAGGTCAAACAAATCTCATACTTTAGGAATTAAAAAGATCACTCCCTGGGGTTAGCAAGAACAGTCACTTGTACACAAAATTGGACAGTTAGTAAGGCATAGCTTTATTGTAGGCAAAATGGAGATAAGAAGCATCCTCTGATGGTCCACGACTGTACTGATAAGTATAAATAAAATATAAGACATTGAGGTTAAAGGTTTACTAATATGTTTCCTTACAAAGTTCTATGTGCTTGTATGTATATATATATATATATATATATATATATATACATGCATATACATGGGGAAGTAGTCACATACACACACACATCTATATATATGTTTATACATGCCAAACAAAACTGCAGGAGAAAGTTCTGCCTAGGAGCTTCACTTGAAAGAGTTTCCACCCTTGGCCCACCACAGATGAGGGCAGAACAAACAAAAGAAACATATGGCTGCAAAGAAAGGAAGTTGATTTTGATGGCTTGTTAAAGATGGAAAGTTGTTTTTTGAAGAGCTTGTAGTTTATAGGTTCAGTGTAAATAACACAAATGTAGAAAGTCTAAGTAGAGGCAAACCTCAAGGCCCTGTTTAGCATGAAGGTCTTCTCCTCAATCTCCATGGTTTGGGAAGCCATCTTCTCTTCTTCTCTTCCTGTCTGTGCACACTGTCAGATACATGTCTGTGTGTTTATGTAACTTCTGAAAAACAGATGCTGACTGTTTTGATTTTCATTCTCCAGTCCATTTTGAGATTACACACACACACACACACACACGTGTGCATAGTGTGTATACATATGTGTGTGTATGTGTGCAAATTAAATACACTTGAAATGACATACAAATAAATAGCACTACTTCAGGTATAACATCAGACCTTACCATTTTATTAACACAGAGAAAAAAGTCAGAGCCCATGTAAATGTATAGACACACACAGTAAAAAGACAATCTGTACTACATGACTCTGGTGTAAAAAGCAAGAGATTAACCAGCATGCAAGAAATGATAGCTGTGTACAGCGTATTGTTTCTGCAAAGATAAATGTATCATGCAAGGAAGTAAGAAAATAAAACTGCTATTTTAACTCAGTTAATTTGCATTTTTGTTCTGAGACAGATTCATTGTATTGATTGATAACATCAAGGTGTTCCCAAGTGTATTGGGAAGGGACTGTACAGTAGCTTAATCTGCACTCTGGGTGATGCTGTCTTGCTGGTTAGTAATTAAATCTACATCTTCTACAAACAAATCATCCCATGAAATACCAATTCTATTTAGGGAGTTTAGTATGCCAGTCACCTTAATACAAAACTGGCTTCTCAGAACATCAGCATATAATTAGAGAACTCGCAAGAAAAGCAGAAAACTCTATTATTTCCCTGTTCTTGGGTAATGAATAAAGTACAGTAGACAAGAAAATCTTCCAGTCATAGTCAGTAGTAACTTGATGTGTGGGACAGCAGAAAGTTGGTCCCTAATAGAGCTGTGGGGGAAGTATACACTCCATGCCAAATTTTGAAATCGATTATATGAAAGGAAAAACATATGCTTATAAATCCTAGCAATACAAGTATAACCACAGCTGACATTTATACATTAACTAAACATAAGACTCTAGGTCTATTTGCAATAATTGGTCTCTGTGGATTAATATATATATATTAGAAAAGTGATGAAATTTTACACAAAATTGAAATAAATACTTTAAAGACAGAATGCTAGGCCATCCATCAAGGATTTATCTATGTGTTTCATTGGACAATTTTTTTTTTCCTCATGGCTCAAAGAGTGTAATCTTAGCAGTCAATGATGAAGTAATAGGCATTAATCTATCAGCTGCCTATCACCTTGACAAGAAACCATTGTCCCTAATCATTACCTTACCATTCTCTCGTCTTCATCCCAGAAAATGAATTTTTACACCTTCCAGTACTGTCATAATTTTAAGGAACATCCTTCTTCCCAATAAATGCAAGTCAGTAATTTTGCAGTATTCACTTTAATTCAACGAATACCTTCCATTACTTAACACTTGAAAAAATATTATTTACTATGTTTTAAAAATTCACAATATATCGTAGTTTCTAATGGGAGTCATTTGAAATTGAAGACAAGTCTGATTTAATAAGCTTCAACTTCAAATAGTTGAAGATACAGAGGTTATTCAGAAATAATATAAAGGCTAGTTTTCTCCTGTGCTTTCATAAGCCAGCTTTTATATATTTTCCAACATCTTTTAAGCCTTTCATCCTTGCAGGCAGTAACCACATCTTCCTCAAGCTCATTATCAAAACAGAAAAAATAAAATACATCCAACTTTCCACTATTTTTCTTTTCATGGCTTTAACTCCTACACTTCACTATCCAACCCAGTCTCATTATTTTATATTGTTCTACCCTGAACTGAATTACCTACTTTTTCCACACATAGTCCACACCAATTATTCTAGATTTGGAAAGTTAATGCTTTTTCTCCACCTTTCCAATTCTAACTGAAAAGTCTTCAAACACATGTGCGAACGTGAGTCTTTTAATGACCTTCATGTCACCTCATTTATTAGCCCCACTAACCCTGCATTGCTACAATTTACCTAAACCATCTGCTTTCAGTATGTAAGCCAGGTTTTCCTGCAGCAGTTTTCTTTCCAATGACTTTACACATCAATCTTTATGGTGGCATAGCGAGGTAAGTTGTCCTTGAACTTTTGATAGATTGTATCAGTGCTGCATTTTCCCTACTAGCTCACTCAGAAATTCAAGAATTCATGGAGGTTCATTTGATGGTTATTTTTTCACAGGTTCAGACCCCCAAGCCCTTTTAAATTATGCATTGCAAACTGTGCCAAAGCGATATTTCATTCCAGTATTTCAGAAATGAAAACACACAAAATGCCATAGACTGAGAGAGTAGGCTGTTGGTTTGAGTGGTTTGGGGATTTTTTTTCAGCATTCAGGGACAGTTCTCACACAAATAAATAATATATTAAATAATATAATAAAATAATTTTTCTTTTATTCATTAATGGTACAATTTTTAATTATATTTTTAATGAGAAAAATTGGGATGAATACTTCATTTTTTAAAAAAAATTGGCTTAAATCCTAATGATATGGTGATTCAAGGTCTGGTTCTAAATTCAAGTTTTCTTCAATACTTGATGTCAAAATCTGTCACTGTTGGAAATATTGCTCACAAAGATATATAAATGTAAATGAAAGAAATGCATTATTTGTTGTGATTACTAAATTATACTGACTTTCCAATCCCATAAACCAATTAAACACACACTTTTACTGAAATTTGGCTAGGAAATGTCCATTTTCCCTGATGTCAGCCCTTTGGAAACAGAATTTACTAACATTTAAAAAAAAATAATAAAACATCCTTCTTCCCACTGAAAATCCAGGGTTTTTTTTTTTTAAAGGATAAATACTTCTGTGTCACACAATTAATTACTGATCTAAATTCCATTCTCAACTTACTTCCTGATACTAAACATCTAGATTTTGCGGCCTTCAGGCTTCGTTTCTTATGAAAAAAAAAAACAAAACAGAAAAAAAAAACAACTATTTTTTTATCCTTTGATTTCATGATCTTTGGTCATTATATATTTTGCTTTTGGATATCTGGAAAGTGTATTAAAAACAAAGTGAAATATTTCAAGTGCTTGAAAAATGGTACGTTTGCCCAGTACTTAACTTCTCTTTCTAAACTGTGCTCTTCCATGAAATTTTCTCCTGTCTGTTTTTGGGCTATAGAAATTTAGCACAGTCTGACAGGCAGCAAAGTAAATAACTTCACTTGTTATTTATTGTTCGCAATATTATGTTTTTAATATCCTCTGGATGTTACTTTATTGTCTTAAGAACACAATCAGGATAATTATATTCACACAGCCCTCTGAACAGCTGTCATGTGGAAATACAATAATAGAATGGATCTCCTGTAGCATCACTTTGGTAATGAAGGTAACACATAACACAATCTCATTCACAACTTTAGGATCAATTTTAAAGCAAATTAGGCTTCAGGTTTGGGGTTTTTTAATCCCTATTACTCCTGCATGGAATGCTGCTTTCCAACATATGTCTCCTAACATAAGCTTAGTTTAATTTCTGTCTTAAGTTTATTGTTGGACACCTTTGCAATCATTTGCTTTCATGCTAGTAGTAACTTCTGGCCTTAAAGCTTTTGCTTACCTCTTGCTCTATCGGGATATATTTAAAGAAATTTTTACAAACTCTCTGTTTCGATTTTTTTAAGTATAACATAGTTTTTACTCCCTTCTCTTAAGATAAGCTTTTTACTCCCATGCTTATCCTTGCAGGTTTCCTTAGTACAATTTCCCATTCTTGAACATGGCTGTAGATGGCTGACTGCAGGCTATCATACTTGGACAGTAGCAAAACCACTCTTCCCTTTCTCTTGTCAACATCTTCCTTTTAAAAAATCCAATAATTTGTTTTTCCCTACCTGCAGTAACATGTTTACAGCATGCAACTGTCTTAAAATTGACTAAAGTTCTGAGGTCTTTTTCTGAATTTCCAGCTGATGTGTGAATCCAGCTGATTCCACAGAAATGTCTTTTGCTCAGAGCATGACCCTGTATTTGTACAATGAAATTTCAAGCCAATTTTATTACTTAAGTCTTCAAAGATACCAAATTATTTTTGCACAACATTATAATACTTATCCCAATAGATAAGACATTGCAGCATTGTCTTCAACATATTTCAGTATCATACCCCTATTTTTGCTCTCAAGTTTACCACTGAAAACTGTAAATAAAATAATGTCATAGGGCCAATCCTACTAAAACCTCAGCAGCTCTCAGGCCCATTTCTCTATTATTAGCTAGGCTGTTTTCTTGTTACCAAGTTCTTCACTACCAAGCAGCTTTTCACTTCTGCAATTTAACTAACAGTTTTCCTCAAATCCCCAGCTACTCCATGAGCAGCACACAGAATAATTATGTCAGTGATTCAAGTAGAGGCTGCTTGGCATAAAGAATGAATTTCACCTTCTACAATTATCCCCCAGTGGTGGAACATCCCCAGACCAACTTCCTCAAAGCACAAAACTATGTTTACTGAAGATCAAAGCCAGATGTTGATTTTCATTATCTTGTCATTGATCCACTTTCTCTGGGGAAAATGAGAATTAGAGTGAAGCTTATAAAATATGCCCCATTTTTGTGCATATTGTCCATCTCTCAGCATACTTTTCCTGACCTGCTACAGCCAAAACTGGGGGCAATATTTTTTCCAACAAGTCTAACTTTCTTTTATCTCCAGGAGTTTTTGTTTTCTGGAAATGTTCTGATGCTAAGAACTCCAGAATATACATATCTGCTGGTTATAAGCCATGGTATGTCCCAAGTCTTATCCCCAATCCCAAATGTTTCCCACCTGTGAGGAAAGGAGGGAGGAAGGATGAAAGGGGGAAGGGAGGCAGAGAGGGAAAGTGTTTGTGTGTGTGTGTGTGTGTGTGTGTGTGTGTGTGTGTGAGAGAGAGAGAGAGATTTCTAGACATCAAATAAGTATTTACAGATTCTTCAGTCTTACTTTCTGTGGCTACTTCCCAGGTAAAAAGGCTTTGCTTTATGCCATGATTTAGCATTCTTTGTATAGTGAACTGCAAATTCTGTTTCATTGCTTATTTCTCCTGTCAACTGAAGTTCAATGCTATTTGTTTTCTCTTTATATTATCCTCATTTATTTTCTAGGCTATCTCATAACTTTCACACTAGCACTCAAACTCAAATGCTTTGACCATTTTGCTGTGTCCTGTTAGGCTCCTGTTAGGCTGTTCTTATCTCTCCTTGGACCACCTTTAGTGCTGCATGACTAGCTAGCTTCATTCCTTTTCCCCAGTCTTTATGGAGAAAGGATAATATTTCTACAGTGTCCTATGAGTGTTGCCATCTGGTGTTCAGCAACTCATTAAAAGGCATCATCTAGATTAGTTAATTAGTAGCCTTCATCTAGTTTAGTTCTATGTTAGCTAGCAATGATGAAAGCCAGTAGTACACACTCTGGAAGTTCCCTCCTACACTTCTCACACATCCACCAGCCTCTGCAAACTGTGAGTGAATTCAAATAGATACCCACAGCTTTCATAGAAAAAATGCTATTTAAATTTCCTTACTCCAAATATTGGTAACTGCCTCTACAAAGACAGAAGGATCATTTTTCTTTTGGGCTACATGATCATTTATACTATAAACTGTTAGCCACTATATCCTCGTGACCTCTAACTGCTCTTCCTTCTTCCCCTTCCCTGCTTCCTCTCATATTGACTCAAAAGAGAAAGTCATACTGAGCAAGACTGAGTGGGAGGGAAGAATTGCTTCCTCTGAGGAAGTAATTGTTTCTGGAACTATGAAATAGAAAGACTTTTCTTTAAGTTTTAAAGGTAATGGCATTTTGATAATCCATCTCTGCTTGCTTACACAGCCTGATGCAGTTGCAAGCAAGGGCAAAATAACTATGTAACTGCTGTCTGGTTACATGACCTCAGATATGTGCCATTATTAACTGTACAGAAGAGCAGAAAAAAAGAGTTACAGCCCCATAAAGGCTTCCTTTCTACTCAAACCAGGAAGTCAGTTCATACACATTTTTTCCAGTAAAAAATATATCTGGTTTTGGAAAGGGGATTTTACACCAAAATCAAAAGTGGATTAGACATACAGTGGATAGTATTGTATACCTGACACTGCTCATCTAATGTTGCTGTAAATATAATGAATGATTTTATGTTAACTACCATTTGCACACTGCCAAGAACAGATTTTTTTAAGTAGGGGAGAGCAAAAAATATTCAGCTTCAATTTTATATTTTTTTTTAATTTGTACTTTTAGCTTTCTATGCCAGATTTGCATTTTGTGCTTCAATTCTAGGTTCCAAAAAGTACATGAAGAAACATTTAATTAGTTAGCAGACAGAAGGTACACTTACTTTTCCTAGTAAGGTCAATTAAAAAAATGTATTAAGAATGTTCTGAGGATGAAGTACTGATCTCTCCTTTTCTAGTTAATTAAGTGCCAGGTTTATCCCAGTAATGCTTTCAGATCTATGAAAGAATAAATAAAGAATAAATCTCTACTGTGCTACATGCTTTACAAACACCAAAATACCATCTCTGCCTTCCTAGTTTCATTTGACAAAGTCTGCATTGAAGATGGTGAAAATCTAACATTCATATTGCCCACTGAAAGGTGCCTTGTTATGATAGCAAAATTAAGTGAAGTACACTGTAAAAATACAGCCTCATCAGCTTTCTTTTTCTCTGTTGCTCTCAACCTCAGGTCAGTCAATATCAAAAGATTTCATGATTCTTTGGGAGTGGGAGAAGGGAAAAAAAATTCCCCAAACCAAAATCAAAGCTACATTAGAAAATAAAAATCATAGTTATCAGTGTGTTATGTGTGAGCCAAATTGTGCAGCTCCACGATGATTACTTGTGCTATGCTCTGAAATTAAAGTGTCATAAACAGCAAGTCATGAAGAAACCCTGTGGTTTGCAACACAGCCATAGTTACCTTGGGAAAAATAACTAAATATGGGAGCTCAATATGAATGTGAACCAGTGCTGATTCTCTGAATTCATTATAAAAATAATGCAGTCAGAGAGAACAAAAATTAAAAGAAAAAGAAAACACAAGGTTCTACAAAGTGGTATTTTTATCTACCTACCCTAATGCCTGAGTAGACAATGTTAATATACAAAACTGCAGCAGTATCAATGTTTATTCCACCACATGTGTGCAGGTTCTGGCTGGGATTGAGTAATTTTCTTTCCAGTAGCCAGTGTGTGTTTTGGATTTGTGTTGAAGAGGGTATGGATAGCACAGGGATGTTTTAGCTATTGCTGAGCAGCACTTACACAGAGCCAAGGTCATTTCTGTTCCTCACCCCACCAATGCAGGCTGGGGGTGCAGAGAAGCTGGGAGGGGACACAGCAGGGGCAGCTGGCCCCAACTGTTGAGAGGGAGATCCCACACCATATGGCCTCGTGCTCAGCATAAAAAGCTGGGGACAGAAGGAGGAAGGAGGAGGATGTTCAGAGTGATGGCATTTGTCTTCTCAAAACACTGTTACATGTGGTGGAGCCCAGCTTCCCTGGAGATAGCTGAACACCTGCCTGCTGATACAACATGGTGAATTAATTTTCTTTTGCTTTGCAAATGTGTGCAGTTTTTGCTTTCCCTATTAAACTGTCTTGATCTCACCACGAGTTTTCTCACTTCTACCCATGTGATCCTGACCTGGGGGGAGTGAATGAGAGACTGTGTGGAGCTGAGCTATCATGACAAGAAGATAGTTTGAACAGCACACAAATAAAATGAAAGTTACTCATTTATCAGTTAAAAGTATTTGAAGCTAAAAATTGTCTTTTTTGGAGGAACAATTAGAATGCAAGTGATGGGTACCAGTGTAAACCTGTAGCTGTCTAAAGGACAGTGAGAGGATTAAGCACTTGCTGAAGTTCACAAAGGAGGAGCAGCATCTGAATGCTGGTGCTTGGATATTCTGCAGCTCTGGTAGCATGGGACAAAGAACATTGGATACTAAAGTACAAATCTTGGCTAGTGTTTCAATTCAATACATGGGAATTAATATGAAATACAATGTTGCAATGCACCCCAAATGACGAAAAATACCACATCCCAACCGGATAGAACTTCCTACAGCACATCCAGTCCTGAGGCTTCAAAAGGCGGTGAGGCAAGACAGAGCAGATCCTTACAATAAATCTGATTGCTGTTCATACTCTTAAGAGATTTCATGTGGGCACAAATGTATATAAGCCTACAGTTACTTGTTCTTAAATGAAAGACACTTCAGCATTCTCTTCAACCTGCATCGGGAGCCTCCTTCACACAAAATCCATGAACAGCAATTCCCGATGCCACAGGGAGAATATGCAATGCTGATGCAGTTGAGCAGTGACTGATGAGCATGACCTTTCCCACCTGATCAGCATGTATGGCAGCCAGACCCCTGTGGACCACTTCTGATCTCTGCATCGCTTCACGTGCGAGCGGCGCCGCGGGGTAAGCTCCTCATTGACCGACTGCTAAGCAGACAGGGATGTATCTCCTGGCTGCTCAGGACAGGGCTCCCCCTCCCCTTGCTGACAGCTACAAAACTGACAAGGTATAAATACGTCCCTGGAAAGCTATACCGCCTAGGGTAAAGTGTTGGAAATTATGGAAAGAAATAGCTTCAAGCATTTCATTCTGCATCTGTTCCAAAACCAATACTTAAAATTCCCATAGCCTTCCAACAGGACACGACAGCAGATTACCACGTTGCAAACAGCTATATTCACTCCTAGTTGAACTAGAATGAACTTTGATTTTGTCATTGCCATCCACCAGAAAGAAGAAATTGTGAGTTACTGCAGTTTAGATGATGAATCTAAATGAGAAGTCACTACCTTGTCTCAGCCAGAGAAAAATGAAGACCACCAAAAGTGGAGTGAAGTCAGATACCAGGAGTGTTTAAACAAATCTTCATTGATAGCCTTCAGGGATCTACATATATCTGTTTTGGGGTTTTTTTTTCCTACTCCACCTTCAAAAAATGTTTTAAGTCCTTACAGAGGAAATCTCCACTGGCTTCCATTACAGTTTTCCAGAAATCTGAATTGAGTAGTTAAAGGACCATGCTGTTACCTTTTAGGTCACATCTTTAAAACAGAAAATATGGTATTGTCTGGGCTATAAATTCAGTCCAGAAGAAGTATTTATTTTAAAGTAATCCCTGAGGTTACAAGAAGTATTGTTTTTTCTTCCAACAAAAAACTGTGGCATAATAGAAGCTTACTGTAGCTCATATTGGCATTATTGAGGCTCACGCTACACATTAGACATGGTCTATGAAACACTAACCTCAAGGCAAAGTAATTTCTAATATGAATTGCTTATGCAAAGGCAATGCAGAATGGTGAAAAATACGTCTCTCCAACCTCAATTTTCACCTTCCCTTTGTCAAATGTTATTAAAGATAACATTAATGTGATGGTTCAAAACTTACTGTTTACCAAAGAATATTTCCCTTCCTCTGCCATCTCCTTAAAAACTTTTAAATGTCAAAATTTAAAGCTCTTTATTTTGACTCTAGAAGGGAGAGTATAAAGATATTATTTATCTAGTTAAGGAAACTCTGCCTTTAAATGTGGACAAAATGACCAGAAGTTATTATAAATAATATGGATGATTCAAATTTTATCTGCAAAATCCACATGTATGTACCCCTGCTTATTTATATTTTAATATATTAGATAACCAAGTTATCAGAAAATACTTAGAACCTTCAGATGAAGGCAGCTTGTAACAAACAGGGACCAAATCCAAAAAAAACATTCAACTGACGAACACTGGAAAATTATTTTGGATATAACCCTGTATAGAAATACTTGAAGTTTAATTGGATCGAGCTTCTTGCAAAAATGGGCAAGGAAAATTTTACAAGTGCTCTCTATAACCTAAACTGTTCCTATTAATGACAACAGCACTGCATTCAGAATTTCCCCCCATTACAAGAGTTTTCTATAGTACAAGAATTTTTAGAAGTAAACTGCTCTGTTCTAAATTGTGTATCAGTCTAAGAGTACATGCAGAATACAAATGATACATAGGCTTCAGAGATATCTACACCGCACAGATCGAGGTAATACAGGAGACAAAACATGACCTGGAAATTTTATCCTCTATTTGTCAGGAGCAATGACGATGTTTAAAATCAGATATATCTTATTTTTGTGGGTGTTCTTGGTTTTTTTGTTCTTTTTACTGTGCAGACTGCCCAGTGAGTTTATGGACTTCCCATCCTTGAAGATTTGGTCCTGGACAAGCTGGTGTCTGGACAAGAGCTAGCAACTCTTGTCTGAGAAGAGAGAATGGACTAAATAATCTGCCAAAGAGTTTTCATGAAATGTATTATCAAGTATACAGTCTAAAAATATATCTCCCCTTTACTTGTAACACTGAAATGCAATTCTAAGCACGACAAGCAACTGACTTTGCAACAACCTATTTAAAACATAAAAATTTAAAAATAATACAAAAAGACTAAAAAACTTTAAGTCAGACTGTGAATATCACATGAACTGAGAAAGAGCTGTATTAGTACCATTGCATAAAACCAGTTTGTGGTTCTAGGAATGGAAGCACAAAACAGAACCAGAGAATCAAATAGGGTGGAAAGGACATTTAAGGTGATCAAGTCCAACCATTAACTCAGCACTGCAAGTGCACCACTAAACCATGCCCATATCACACCTATACACCTTTTAAATACTTCCAGGGATGTTGACTCTGCCACTTCTATGGGCAGCCTATTCCAATGTTGACTTCTCTTTCAGCACAAAAAGTTTTTCTGAATACGCAATCTAAACTTCCTTTGGTGTGACTTGTGCCATCTCTTCTTGTCCTGTTGCTTGCTACCTGGCAGGAGAGGCCAACCCCCACCTTCTTTCAGGTTTTCTCTGAGTCTTTTCTTCTCCATCCTAAACAACCCCAACTCCTTCAGCTGCTTCTCACAGGACTTGTGCTCCAGCCTCTTCCCCAGCTCTGCCACCCTTCTCTGGACAGGCTCTGGCTCCTTAGTGTTCTTCTTGTTGTGAGGGACCCAAAACTGAACACAGGATTTGAGGTGTGGCCCCACCAGGGCCAAGTACAGGGGAACAATCACTGCCCTGGTCCCGCTGGCCACTCTATTGCTGATACAGGCCAGGCTGTCACTGGCCTTCTTGGCCACCTGGGCACACTACTGCTCTCTAAAAAGGCTGAATACCGTATCTATTACTGTATTGGGCAAACTCAGCATTAAAAATTCAAAGTTGTTTACATAAATATTAAATGTGTCTCATTTTGACCATGTCAACAAACACCTTTTATGAATACTGAGCATAAGTGAGCCTATACTTATTTTTCAGAGGAAGCTTTTTATAAGATTGTCTGAGAACTCAACCCTTAACAGAAAGTGACAAGGAGAAAAGAAAGGAAATTATCTGAATATCCCATTTGGGACTGAGTGCTTATCAGAGATATAAGCTCTGGACCACAGGGGAGAAATAGGAGATACTTGACATTGATGGTTGCAATTTATTCTCATTGACGTGCTAAAAATGCCTTCTAAAAGCCTGAGCACCAAAGCAATGTCAAGAAAAAACATTGTATATGTTTTTACTGATATTATTGATTAACAGAAATATCTTGCATTCATACAGCAGTTTCAGACCTTAGGGTGCTACATTCTGTCTCCTTTTCAAACACATAACACATTCATTGGCTTGTTTTACTTACTAGTAGCAGTAGCAGGATGATATCAGGATTATCACAGGCACAGGCTACGTGCATTGATGTCCAAAAATCCTCATCTTGATGATTTACATTTACTCCTCTGTCAATTAGAATTTCTGCAGCAAATGCATTATCGTAGCGAGCACACTAGGAGAAAAAAGAGCAGATTAGGGATGGTGTTCTCCTCAGTGTACAACTAAATGTATTACACACAATTTAAACTGGGCAGATGACACATTGTAGTTAAGCTGCTGTGTTTGTAGGGAACAACAGCTGAGGAATCTACAGAAATAGTTGTGTGGAGATTTCCAGTTCCATGTGCATGATACACAGAATCCCCTGTTTCCTAATGAAATCTGCTGAATCTACAATAAGGATGAGGTGTTTTTTTCTGTTCAATACTGTCATTCCAAATCAGTGCACAGGCATCAGTGCATGATGATCACATCCTCAGTAGTATATGTAGGTATACATAGGTAGTATATAGTAGGTATATATATATGTGCATATATGTACACCCACATATACATATGTCCATGCATACATTAATTTCTGCGTTTTATGCAATTCAGTGCAATAATAAACCCCTCCTCATACCCCACTTCTACTTCCAATACACTAACTATACTGATTCCTGGTCAAGTCTCTCTGCCAGATAAATACTCTGCACAATGAGGATGCTGCTGTAGGGTGGAGGGATGCACGTGGGTGTGTAAATGCGTGCATGTGTGCTCGTTTCTATACCTTGGTCATGGTCACAGTTTTGGTAGAGAAGAAGAAAATTGCCTAGACATTGTTTTGACCTTACTCCTCTGTCACATCTGTGACATTTTATGCATAAGTTTATGGATAATACCTCAAAAGAGAATCGGGGTACCTCCGTTAAGATCCTAACTCTGTCCTCACACAGTTTCAGACACTCTTTAGAGAAGGATCCATCTCTTTCCCCATGGGGGAGAGGTTATGGGGAGACTTATTTTAATCTGGCACGGAAGCCAGGATACTAAAGGAATTGGGGAAGAAGGAAAAGTATGCAACTAGATTCAACTGTGAAGTCAAGATATAGCTGAGAATATTCTGCTTCAGCAGAATACAGCACGTACCCCTGAGACCATAAACATAGATAACCCAGAAGATGAATATTTTATCAGGATAAAAAGTAGTCCCACCCTAAATGATTTCCAAATATACTGGCCATTAAATTATAGAACAGAAATTAAATTCTGATGAATTTCCTTTAGCTTGTGTAACTCATCTGGCAGCTCTAGAAACATTTTTGTTTTGTTGCATTGGTATCATTCATTGTATCAGTACAATTGAGCTATTCTATGATGAAATTTAACAAATCAGAGGTAAGACATATTACAGATCAGCATAATCATCAACCAACCATATTTTCAAGCCATTGTTAAGCAAAAAAACCCCAAAAAACAACAACAAAAAAAACCCAACAAAACAACAGTTCTAGGTATCACTGAGCCATTTTGTATATTAATAATAGACAGAGCCTTTAGTGATTAGTTTCAGCTTTGCTTTGGTACTGCTCTTTGATTCTTGTTTAATAGAATTTGTGAAACAATTGGACAAGCTCAGTTAAAGTTACAGAATAACTTATTTGTGACACAAATACTTTGTTACAAGGGAGGAGGTGGGTGATTGCCTGTGTGAATTGACCTGACACCATGTGCTTCATACTTTATGGGCAGCTCAGGCACATACTTTCTTTTTATTGTACTTCTCTAAGGGAACCTAAAGAGAGTTCAGTGAATACCTTTCATGTTCCCATAGCTTGCCTAGATTCAACCATATTGGGATACTCTATATAGAGACAAAACCAGGATCTTTATCAAGTGTCACATTTGATTTTTTTTAGAATTATATCACATTTTGGAAGTTAACAGATATGGAAAAGAAAATGGAATTTTCTTATTTTTTCTTAATTATTTCTTAATTATATAATGAGTCAAATTTTAAGAAGACTGTCAAGATATATGCATTCTCCATTCATTCTGGCACAAAAACATCTAGCCTACAAGTGGAAAGAATAAACACTAAGCTCCCCTTTGAACCAAGCAGCTTCACTTTTGTAAAATTAACACTTAGAACGGATTTGAGTGGGCTTTAAGAATATAGCACAGGTGCATGCTAAATTGCCAGTTTCAGTTCTTGCTGGAAAATAAATTTGGCTTATCTGTTTCCCTGTATCATGATTCTCCTCTCCTGTCTGTACTGCTCCCAAATCAGGGTCAAATCCCAATTTCAATGAATTCAGGTTTTCTTCTATTTCCAGTAGGATGAGTATTTTCCTGTAAATGAATTATGGGTACTTACAAGTAGCTCTGACTAAACTGAGGCAGTAGGTTACAAATAGCTCTCTACTGCAAATTTCTTACTGCAGAAAGCTTTTCTTCATTTGGAAGCATATGTGAGCCTGTGAACCACTTGAGAGATACTGATTGTGACAGTGAATTGTGGCGTGATGCAGATCAAGAAATCTAAAATGGCACAGTTCAACTGTAGATTTTATCTGCAGTTAAAAACTGTGCATCAGCTAAACTAGATAAAGCAACTTAAAATCCCTGAAGATGAATTTTTCTTTCTTTTTTTTTTAAATGCCTGATACTTAAGTCAAATCATCCACACTGAAGATAAAGAATATCTCCTAGGGTTTTTGGCACGGGGTAAGATTTGGGATACCTCTGTTTAGGGAATCCCAAAGATAACATCTCATTTGGACTGTGTTTTTAAAGAGTAATCACTCTTTACAGCATCTTTACAGCAAGCAAATAGTTGGAGAAGAGAAAAGAGAATTAAAATTTTCTCCCAAATCAGTACTGCACTTTCCCTTTATCTTGGCCTCTAATTCCTAAAGTCCTTGGTTAAACAGCGTGGCCATGGAAGATGGAAAACACAGATTAATTACATAATGGAAATGCTGTATCTTGAAAGAGCATGGTGACAGGTGTGCTGGAGTCCAGTAATATTACAGGGGATCTTTCTCATCAATAAATCACTGTATTTTGTATAAATACTATGAGAAATGTAATCCAACTATTCTAAAATGAAACACTCTTCCAGAAGACTTTTTGTTACTTTGCTCAGTCGCATTTCTTTGAGCCACAGTGTGCAACAAAGTTGAATCAAAATGTCTTAGAATAGTTTCACATTGAACAGAGAGCATATCTGCAACTGAAGCATCACAGACCAAAGAAAAGGATCATTAAGATGTAGGAATTATTTATGAGTTTTTCTACTGGCTTCAGCAATGCCAAAATTCTACTCACATGGTATTTTCTTTTCTGTCATGTCCTTACCTCTTGTTTTTACTTTCATTAATATACAAATTGTTTTCTTTTATCTTCCTGTTACTTAAACTGAATTTCTATGCAAATAATGATAAACTAAATGCAGATAATGTGTTAAATACCTACACGTAGGAAACTGGTGCAAAAAAGTATCACAAAAACAAAAGGAAAAATGCTAAATCATGTTTTTTTTTTTTTATATAGGACCTCTGAATCTTTGCACCATCAAATTTTGTATTTAGAATTGAGTAGTATTTCCTTTTCTCTTTCTTGCTGCATAGTTAATTTTTAAATAAAACACTTCATTCTCCTTTGTTAGCTACCACTCCTGTGGCATGTTCCATTCTTTTGTAAGCAATTTGAAAATGACCATTTATTTAAAAAGCACAGCTGGATGCAATCATAGCCATGGCAGATCTCAGTGTAGATTAAAAAAAAAATTGCTAAGTCTTTCTTTTTTGTTAATATGCCAGATCTGCTACTCACTATCCCACCATGTTTATCCACATTCACTAACACTAATCTTCAATCACTCTTACCAGATGGAGCAAGGAGCCTCCTGAGGAAAGAAGCATATGAGGGTCAGCACCATCCTTCAACAGCCGTAGCACTGAAATATCAAAAAAACAAGAGGAACAGGAGTTAATACACCTAATATAACAGCAGTACACTTAATTCACAACTGTTAATAGGCTGATTCTCAATCATCCTCATCAGAGGATTTAATAGTATATTCAAACCTCTTATGTAACAGCAGAACTATCAGCATTTGCCATCTCACCTGCTTTAATAGCTAAGCCTGTAAAGCAAAAGAACTTTGATAATGAACAGTACATATCAACAGTATCAAGGACTTTTCAAGTGTATGGATGAGCATGACAGTTTTGTGCATATGAGAGGGGAGGGAAGGGCTGGAGGAAAGAGCATGTCAAGGTCACAAGCACCCGATTAGTTCATTCAGGAGAAAAATCACAGTTAACTGGTGTTATTTTACTTTTCCAAGCTCCCACGTGATACACTGGCTTTTTCAGTAAATACTTGAAACTGGTATTCATAATTGATATCACTTGAAATTAATCATCACACCAAAGCTAGATGATCTGCATTCAATTTAACCTATCCAGTGCATTGACAGATCACTGATGCAGCATAATCTTTAAAACGGTATTTGGAGCCACGCTCCACTCCCAGTTACTTGTATCAAAATCCTTTGAAATGAAAACAGGCTTATAAGTGCAAGCAAAACCACAGCCCTTCACATTGGTGCTCACTGAAGTGTGAGAATTCAGCACTTTCCCCCCATGGTCTTTATTGCTTTTATAACCTTTTCATTCTGAATCAAAGCACTGACGAACCCACAGAAACAGCCTTCACTCCTTGAACACAACTGTGCAGCAGCAATGCCTGGCAGTACCAGGGGACTCCACACCCTCATTGCAACCCTGTCTTCATTAAAGTGGCATGAAAAACCCTTTTAAAAGGCCTCTCTCCATGAGAATATCTGCCAGTAATGTTTCCTGAGTTGGAGCACAGGTGATTCTGTCTTCATCATCTGGAAATCCTGAGCTTAATTCTTACTCAAGATCCTGGATGGACTCACGCAAACAACTGCAAAGAAAATTTAAGTTGTGAGATGGGTTCCACTGAGATGTCTGTTCTACAGGAGGGCCAGACATTTGTCTCAAGACTCTTCTGTGAATCTGTGAAAAGACTCATGACCACCACCTCTTTCCTATCCATAGATTTTCTCTATCTGTTTTCTTTCTTTCAAGGATATATTGCAACTCCATTTTCACTGTACATTTAAACTTCTTACAGCATTCAGACACTTACTTATTTGAAAGAGGTCAGTTTCCTTTTCAAATATTGCCAATTTATAGAAGCAATGTTTTCTGAATGTGCTGGATTATTTTTGACCTATTATCTTTTCTAGGTGACCTAGAAAAATTTCTCCTAAGAAAGAATATTTGGTTAAATAGTTGCAAGCCTGTAAAATTAGAGTGAAACACTTGGAATCATCATTACTAAACACATCATAAAGGAAAAACACACTGGTATAATGGACAAATATTTACAATAGTTAGGAAAATTCATTTAATCTTTTGCTCTTTTTTAAACTTTGAATCAAAATTCAAATCAAAGATCAATCAAAAGTACTCCATAAATTTTTACTTTATAAATAGTTCCATGGTACCTATTTCTCCTCACCAAAGGTCTTGCCTCATTTAATTTATGTAATTGTAAAAGACTTCTATGTTCTTGCAAATGCCACTTTGAATGTTAGCCATTATTAGTCCCCACCACATCCACCAAAAGTAGAATCAGAGCATTAGGTAACATAGAATTAAAAAAGCTGTGTAACACCTGCTGAGCAAGATGAAAAGCACAGAACCAGGGTGGAAAGGTACAGAATTATTTACAAAATTTCATAACATCAGGAGAAACAGATGAACACTAAAAAGCAAACCATTCCTTTCTGCTCTCTCTGGTCCGCAAATCTCATACTGAAGCACACACTTGACCTTATCCACAGAGAGACCATTAAAAACAGAGGTTCAGAACTAAGTTTCTTCCTTTTTTAATATGTAAGTTTCTGACCACATATGGAGATGCTCTCACTACCTCAGGTTTAAAGTGAGTAAAGACTTATAAGTCCTCCTTCCTTAAACAGGCATGCAACTATATCCTCCTCAACAGTTAATATTTTCAATGTTCCTACATTATGCCATTTCTTTAGTAGGGCAGAAAATATTATTTCCATATCACAGAAGATTTCTTAAGGCTCTGAAAATAATGCCATTCTCCCAGTCCCACCAGGATTTCACCTGAAGAAATTAACACTCCAAAGTGTTCCCTTTTGTCTATCCCCTGTTTTGCAGGGGAAAAAAGAAAATCACACATCATGTGGTGGAAGAGCAAGCACACTGTGGGTTTGTGGCAGAAATCTATACTGACTAGGACAGATATGAAACAGCATCCGCAGTCTGTGTTTCTACAAGATGGGATAAGACAGGTAGGGCGTTAACCAAAGGAGTCTGCTCCCTTCCCCCACTCACAAAGGTACTCACCTTTACCTCTGGCTGTCTCTGCATGTGGGAGCTGACTCTGATGGCTCAAAAATTAGCATCAACAAAAATCAAATGTGAAATTTCTTGTTGGGTCACTGAGATGAACTCAATCATTATGAGCTTGGGATCACCAAAAGTGACTTTAGGATAGGTCCTTCTATGCAAAGACAGAGAGTAAAGACCTCTCTTTTGGCAGAAGCAGGACACATGGGAAGGTCAGTGGGTTGGGAAATTGCATTTATACCAGCATTCCACAGGAATTTCATCTGGAAACTAAAATAGTAACCAAGAGACAGAAAACTCTGGCTACTGAAGTATAAAAAATATGGGGAACTTATGGTATATCTTCCTCCCACCAACCCCAGAAAACTTGGTTCTCAAAAAGAAGCTATGCAAAACAAAGTAATGCCTTTCAAGATCCATTTTGCAACTCCTTGCAGTTGAAACTAAAAAGAAAGATCATTTCTAGATCCAAGTTTGAAATCCATTAGAATTAATTGGCTTGCCTTGATTTTTTTTCTACCAGCAGAAATGTAGACCAATATTACAGCATAAAGAATTAATATATTAACTCTGATCTTCAAGTAGAATATTAAATAATTGTGACCATAAACAAATTACTGAGTCACAGACAAAAAAGGGAGTGTGGATAAAAGATCACTAGCTTTTTTTCTCTTTTTTCATTGTCATGTCTTTTCCCACATTATTGCACACAGCTTGATCAGTGCTTCAGGAAATTCACATTACACAGACTACCAGGGCAAGAAATGAAAACTTTCCTTTCAACTGGGAAAAAGTCTGTGTCCTGAATCAGGATTATGTGCTACATGCCTCTGCATTTAAAAAAAAAATAATAAAAAAATATTCTATCCTTGAATTTATCCCCTCTGCAAAACACAATAAAATAAAGAAAATCAAGAAAAGACGACCATAGAAACAAATCCCCCTTCCTACTAGACAATTCACTTAGATTATTTACTTAATACTTCACTAGTCAGTAGAAAATATTCACCTTATGTTCATATTTTTCTTTTTATAGAACTACTACCTAGAAGTAGTTAGATAGTAAGTATTATCTACTGCTAGTAATTTAGGATTTAATGCTCTAATGAAGACAGAAAGTAATACAAAACTCTATTCAAGAAATGCTAAATATCTCTTAATCAATGCAATTTTAGGGAAGCTTTCACAAGATTTTTTTTTTAAAACATGTTTTACTTGCAATCTTCCATGTAAGAAAAGTTTACAGGAAAGAAGAGACTAAAAACTGACTTAAAAACAGGAAACTGACATTTACCTGAAAAAAAAAACAAACAACAACCCCACAGCAAACTCTGAAGACCTTCCTGTGTATGTACAAACAGGTACGTCTATTCTCTGATATCTTTTAGATTTGGAACACAAACTTATTGACAACTTGGAACAGAATTTCATACCTAATTTCCTATCTCATAAAGGTGTTTCAGAAAGCATTGGATGCTTTGAAGTCTCATCAGAAATGAAAGATAATAATCAACAGAGCTTTTTACATACCCTTGATGTTGTAATTTTAACAAAATTATTCTAGACCTGAATACCTTTTCACTTTCCATTGACTGTATTGTCTAGATTATGAGTTACAATACAGCCTTATCATGCAGTACAGTCATTATTGCTGTGCCCACTACCAGGCACAGGTCTTGTACTAATTTTGCCTGTGGAGCTAGGGCTGTAAGCCTTTACTTTTTCTGGTTTGCTTTGAGCTTTGTTTTAGTTGTTATAGCAACTGGCTGATGACAAGGTGACAATTATCTAATACAGTTTTGTTTAGCTCTGTGTAACTGTGGTGCATAATGCACTAAAGATTTTGATATACATGGCAGCAACCTAGCCCTTACACTGTGCTGTGGTAATAATCGAGCTAGGCTGGCACATGGAGCCATTTGTGACCTAATATCTGCTCCAGACAAAAGGAGTACTGATCTGAAGCCACAGCAGAGCCTGACAGGTGAATTCAGAGGGCCCAGGGCTATCAGCAACCCACCAGGGATCTGCTATTGATGGCAACACAAACTTAGACATTGGACAGTGTTGTATTGACAGCAAGCTCAGTTTTAGCAGTAACAGAACAGACAAAAATAAAGGCATCTAACACCTTTATTACCTAACATTTGGCCATCTTTTCTGCTGTATATAGAGTATGAGTGTATGCTCCTATTAACTATTCTGCTGTATAGAGAGTATGAGTGTATGCTCCTATTAACTATTCCTCTGGGGAACAGCAGCCAGCAAGTGAAAACTTTGTACCTGTTAACATCTATTTTTGTTCTCTTTAGTTTAGCAGGAATAACTCCAGCTGGAAGCTTTACTTGCTCATGATGGACTTGCTCATCCTGACTTACTGCTGCAGAAGCATAGATTCTGGAATGGATTATCACATTCTCCTCCTACCCCCAGGCTGCACATTTTTGTCAGCTGGTACACAGCAAAGTTTAGTTTCCCAACTAGACCAAGGATCAGAGAATGTGGCACTGAGTAACAGGTATGAATAGGGAGAATGGGGTAGCCACCATTTTCCACCAATAGCTGAAAGGAGTTTGGGCATAAACTGACCATGAAATTAAATCACAACAGAAGTGATACTGAAAGATGTATTATAGCATCCTCCCACCCCTTCCACTTCCACCAGTTAAGAGTCATATTTTTCCCATTAGTTCCTCCACAGTCAGATATTTGGTCCACCACTGGCATCTTAAACTTTGTACAGATTGATCACTTGGAATTCCCTCCACATGCATAGCTCCTTAGTTATCTTTTGTCATTCCTCAGCAGTCACTCCATACTTTTCAGCTTGTATCAAAGGTGCTTATGAGAAACCTGCTACACAATTCAGCTACATGTGAGAACAGATGAATGCTAGTCTCTGGTAATTTCTTAATCAGAACACCAAATGAAATAATGCAAGACGTTATAAATGCTTGATGAATGTAGTCTTAGAAAAATATTTACTTTATGCTTTTGCTATGAGTAGTTAAAAATTAAATTTTAAAATCCAAGTACCAGTGTTGGTAATTTAATAATTCTTTTAAGGTCTTGTTTACCTAACAAAGACATTTGCTACAGCAATTTTACCCCACTATGACTAGTGCAACGGCTCAGACTTTCCTTCAGAACAAGCTCATCAGTTGACAGTGTTTATTCAGAGCAGTCATGCCCTTAATGAGCTTTGCAAACAACTGATTTGTAATCTCACTGCTTTTTACATGAAATATTTCCAGAGTTCATTGTCAACATCTGTCAGACTTGTTCAGATCTCCTCATTTTCAGGAGAACTCTTGGAAATAAATTCCCACCTCTCTTGCACAAAGATTAAAGGCAGCAAACCATAAACAAAATATGCACATTTGGACAGATAAGTGTGCCATTCACAGACTTCAGAAATGAAGAGGGAAATTACTCCTTCTGTACTTTAATACTGGTTCAGTTTGACAGTATTAGCCTTGCATATCCAAGCTATAGTGCCCACTGCTTGAACAGAGCACTGATTAGGACAGGGCTGACATTTTCATCCTCCCTGCTAGAGTTCCCATAGTTTACAATTTTTTTCAGCCAGGAATCATAATACCATGACCCCAAAGCAACTGGGTCACTGATTCTCTTCCAAAATTAAAAGCATGATGTGAAATGTGAGGCTGATATCTGTGCTCCATTGGGCACAATATTACCTGTAAAAGAAACAAACCAAGCCACCAATGAATCAGGCTAATAGAGGTAATCCTACAGCGACACCCAGCATCTCTCCCAGCTTTAATCCTGGGAGATCAAAATACACAGTAGTTCTTTCCCATACTCTCTTAGTGGAGAAATCAGTCAGAACCCAGCCTTGGAAACAGCTGAGGGGCTGTTTGGTCACTCAGTGTGGGAGTGCACTTCAAGCAGCTCATGTGACAAGATAAAGCCCTTTCTTTGTGCCTAGACTTGTGCAGCTTTCCTACCAGGCCTTGTGCCATCAACTGCTGTGTCCCCACTCAGGCACTCTCAGCCCTGACAGCTTCCTGCCATGCACTGTCATGCTGGAGCTTGAGGGCACAGCCCTCCTGTTATCTGAGGTATCTTGAACTGGAAGAACATATGGAAAATAATGGTTATATCTCTGAGCCACACACTCACTAAGTCAAACTCCAATGAGATCCATGAGAATCACCATTGTCTCATGGGACAGATATTTCTATCAATGTAGACACAGCCAGAATAATTTATGAGTTAGGGACTACAGTTATTCAAGAGCTGCTACATTTAAAACTTTTCCTTCAAGCAAATTACCCCTCTTTCATTTCTGTGTACATTAAATATAATTCAGTCTGTGTCTCCACTGGAAAATATTAAGTCCACAAACCCAATGGCTTAAAAAATCTCAGTGTGTGCCTGTCACCATGCCCAAGCAGTGACAAATTAACCTATCTTCTTAGTGACAAATTAACCTATCTTCTTACACAAAAGTGACAATGGGCAGCAGTCAAATATATCACACCTGAGTTAAGTTGTGATGTGGAAGGCAAAACAGTGGTGTAAATCACAGTAATTTTGAGAAGACTGGAAGTAACCATTCAGTTTCATGGTCCAAAGACATTGCTGCAAGGGGTGCAGCAAAAAGCAAATCAAAAAGCAATCATGGTGACCCGTGGTTTTGCCTCCATTTAGAGCTTTGGCCAGGACAGAGGGAGAGAACTGTTGTTGTAAGGTCTTAGTCGCTAATAAAGCCGTGATTTTATCTCACTGCACCTATGACCTGTGTATATAACAGAGGTGTTGCTAAAATCATTCAACACCACCTTACAGAATAAAACATGCTTAGCTAAAAATACCAGGTCTATCAACACAGCTAAAAACACTCAGCCAGGGTTTTGCCAACACAGCTACTTCTGAGGACAAAATAGCTATGTCAACAAAAACTGGTAGCACAGACCTGACTGAATCCAGAATATCTGACAGTGAGATAAAATTACAATAAAACAAAGCTTTGTAATGCTTACCAGAAGTTGAACATTTTAAAATTAACCTTAGAGAAAAGTAGTTGATCATACTTAAATATGGCTTTTCTTAAAACTTTCACTTTCAGCTAGTTAGTGTGATTTATTTATTTCAAGGTTAATAAAAAAAAAAGAAAGAAAAAGGAATGAAACATTTTAGCATTTAGGTCATGTATTTCATTTTTTACACATATTTTATCTGTCACCCATGTATGAATTTTCCTGGAGTTCCTGACAAAGGTGACTAAAACCAATAAGAACTTTATTATCAGGCTACTGTCAAGTATTGCAAAAGCTCACAACCCACCAGGTTCACATTAGAGATAAGTTTGAAAGCTCTTAAAATTGCCAGTATAATTTTTAGGCCAACTTTTCAGCTACACAAACACCTGATTGTACATTCAAATGTTTGTAGAATTGAATACAAACCTCAGCTCTTACAGCATTTTTCTAAATAAGTTGAATTTATTTCAGAATTTGCAAATTTCCAGTCCCATAGCCATTAAATGATAAACACTAAAACATACATCAGCAAAATAACTCATTCTGTGGTCAGTACCTTAATTCAAAAACTATTGTCATACATACCCATGATTTCCTTAATTGTAACAGTTACAGAATTTGCATACAACACGGATTTTCATCTGAACAGACTGCACACCCCCTCTGTTTCACCAACATTTATGTTGAGCCTATGCCAACACTACTTAATTGGCATAAATCAAATTACTGCTGACTTATATTCTTTATGAAGCAAGAGTCAGTCCCTCTTTAACTCCCACAACATGCAGAGCAAGTTTATGCCAGCTGGCTTAGAAGCCTTGTGAGCAACTCATTACAATTTGTATTAGAGATCTTAAAGGATAACAGACTACTATCCTGCTCAGCAGCTGCTAAATGGTACTAATTACCAGCTGTAGACCACTGGCTGTTAGATCCCATGTGTCTTCTGGAATTCCCAGGGTCTGCAGTGCACAAGGAAGCAAACTTCAACCAGGAGGTATAGAACAAACTAGGGGCATTACAGATCCACGCATTTATCCAAAATAGTTGTGTGTGTGGCATATGAATGACCAAGGCTATGAATAAAATGTGTAGCTCCAGGAGTATCTCACCACTATGTGGCTCAGGAATCACCATTCCTGTGTGTGATTTATGACAGTTCACATTGTCAAAACCAGAGCTGCTTCTCTCTTGCTCATGCATTAATTCACACACTCCTGCCCTCATCTTTGCATAGCAGTGCCACACGTCACGCTGCCATGAGCTGGGATGGGGAGTTAAACCAGCTGAAGACCAACCTTTTGAAAGGCAGTCTCCAGATGGTTCATCTCCCTGCCTCATTCCAAAAGGAGCATAAAGATGGGAGGCCAAAAGGATGGGAGAGAAGCAGAGCCAGACAGAAAGGAGAGCAACCAATGGCAGCCTCAGTCTTAGCTAAGTTTTAAACCGTGTTAGAAACACACATTTTAAGTGTCATTTGGTATTAGAAGTATCCTTAGGGAACTATTAAGATCAAGTCAGTGTTTCCAAGACTCCTGAATGTTTCCTTTCATTCTCTGCATCAGCCTCAGAAGCTGTGCAACAGGAAGGTAAATTGGTCCCAAGAGGCAACACAGAATTTAGCTGTTGATTCTAGGGGGTGGTGCTCTTTCTTTTGGATGTTTGCTGAACTGACTTACTCTGCAGCCACAAAATTGCTAAATCTGATACAAAGAGCCTGCAGTAAAAAATGGTGGCAGGAACAGCATCATAAAATCATGAGTGAAATTTTCTAAATTAGAAAATATAGCATTGGCATAAGATCCAGCTGGGGCAGTGGGACAGACCCCACCTGCCAGACCCTGTCCAGCTGCCCTGGGTGACCCCCATGCTCCCAGTGGTTCACACAGCAGCAGGAAGCAGCTGGCCCTCATAGTGCCCTTACAGCATTTACCTCTAATTCATTAATAGTGAACAAACTATCACCCCAGAGGGATTTCCAGTCCCTTCCACAGATTTAATGGGAGCAGAGTCAAGTCTCTGCTGTTCTACCTTGGCACTTTGAATGTCCACATAAATAAGGTTTTCTGACTAAAATTCTGTTTATATTTGTCATTTTACAGCACATTAAAACTGGTTGAGACACATCCTGCTGTATGGTAAACCCCGAACTATCAACACACTTCAGACCACTGACACCAGCATTCTCTGCCAGATATCAGAAGTTGGCAAGAGATGTGAAGAGCCCTGGAGAAACACCATGCACAAATGAAGTCATTCCCCTCTTTACTTTTACAGAGTTTTAAGACAGAGAGAAATTGGATTTTAGTTTAATGTCACACATTTTTCAACAATATCAGCCACAGTCTTTTACGGTTTGCTGAAACCAACTGAGAATAATATATTAAACTTCTTTATGATTCTTTTCTACTTCACAATGCACACCCTCACCTCTCAATTTCTTCTTCTTTTTCTAACACAATTCATGAGGTTTGCAAAGACTTAGGACTCCTTACACACATGGAAAGAATGACACTTCCTATCGGAGATGATGGAACAGGATTTGCTTTCTTTGCTTTCTTTGTCAACTCAGAGATGGAATCACCACATCCAGAAAACTGAGCTTCTGGAGAGGCAGTGTGAAGTCCCTCCTACTCTGCAAAGAATTTGTGACTGAGAAATTGGTACAAGATGTCTGAAGAGATTAACTGTTCTGCCCAGTCCTGATCACTGTGCCTTCCATATAAATATGAATATAAAATGCATGCATGGTGCACAAGTGCTTCAGTTTGGGTAAACTCATCAAGTATTACCTTACAATTCTATTCAGCATGTACTGCATTGGTTGCAACATACTGGTTACCAAGTCCTTCTATTAACCTGTGCACCACATAAAACAGACATGAACATTTTCACATATTAGTTATATGCCACAGGTCTTCAAAGAAACAACTATGCCTGTGCACCTTTGTTTTCATTTCTCATTACATGTCTTCCAGAATTTGATTTGGCTGAATTGCTGCATTCTTGAAATTAATTATATTTTCCCTAGAGGTATTTCAAGCAGGTTGTATCCGACATCCAAGCCTTCTTCAGTCTTTTCTAATTTTTCACCTCTTTTCATGATATGAAGGGTCTGACAGTTATAGCAAGAACTTTTCTCATATTTTGGCTCCCAAACTCCCAGTCTGCAAGGAATTCTGTCACACTTGGCAAAGGGCAAACTTGTCACATTTCATAATATAATGCAAAAACTTTTTTAATCCTTATTCGTTTCTGACAAGGGGGCCCAAATACTAACTTTCACACTTGCCTGCTGTGTATGTATTCTTTGTGCAGACTATGAGTTTTCTGTCAGTAGTGACTGCAACAAAGGTGTAACTGAAAGACAACTGTTAAGTGTCCTAATACACTAATAAGGGTCATGTTCTAACTAATTGTTTTAATAAATTCTGGGATCTTTAGTAATCTCCCTGGTAACTGATGGGTGGCCTGGAGGTCCAGCAAGGAGAACAAATTGTCCACAGACAAGCCCAGGCAGGAGACATAATCTCTTCCAGTCGGGGCTGCTCTGACTGCACAAGCACAGCCTCCTGGAAATCATCCTGCCTCCACTCACTTGCATCCTACAGCTGTTTCTGGAGGCTTCCAACTTCAGTGCGTTCTGGCTAACACCTTCATTTTCCCACATCAGCTACAGCAACAACCACCGCTACCGATATGCCAACAACAAAAAACAGTTGAAAAATAAGTGATGAACACATTTTCAACCCAAAAACAACAGATCATGTGCACAAAGCCAGCATGGAAGGAAAGAGCTATCAAACTTGAAAACTGTGACTCACACTTTCTTAAACCACCTCCGAATAAGCAAAGGAAAACACCTCCAAGTATCTGCTTTAAGATAAGGCTGTCAGACTTGGGCAGCTGAAGATTGCAGCAATGTAGACTTCACTTGATTTCAAAGTGCAGTATGAAATGCAAAAACCATACAGGGACACAGGGGACTGAAATGATAGATTTGTAATAGTTCATCTGAAAGAAATGTAAAACCAAAGAGACAAACTTGAAGCACAAACATTTGTGCATTCAATATCACCAAGCTTACAGACAGCTAAATCTACATACCAATCTTACGTAAGGTGAACTCACACAGGGCTACCAGTGAAGCATTTGAGGATCTAGGGAACATAGGATATGATGTATGACAGACCCTCTGCCTCCTCTTCTTTGATGCCAGTCAGACACTAGAATAGCAAAATTATTATGCCAAAGCTGGAGCAATCAACACAAAGCACATTTTACTTTATTTATGTTTTACTTCATTTTTTACAGGTATGGATTCACAGTGTGAACTGGAATTATAAGCCAGCATGGAGAGGACAAAATTACACAGTAACTGGTATAATCACCTCTGTTTATAGTTTATGGAAAGCAAAGGTCTGACATAAAAGCTGATGGTTTAATTTGGCTTTGAAGCAGAATTATCAGTTGCTCTCCACAGGAATTTCTCTGCTTAGCTTAGTCTGCTCTTGCACTACAATAATAAGAGCTGCCTTAGCTCAATACCTGATTTGTCTCATTCCTCTACAAAGTCAATGTAATACTGGACTATTGGACCTTCTGAGGTCCTTCTAGCCAGACACATCTTTTAACTCTGTGAATTCAACCTTGCTGTCAGAAAGGGGAAGGAGCAACATCACCTGACAGGAGAGGAGCTCTCAATTCTGAGTCACACCAATGAGTCCATGTTCATATAGAACATATATAGATATATGTTCTATATATAGAATATATAGAACTCAGCAGGTTTGGGCTGCAGTGATGAGCTACAACTACAGAGCCCCAAACTTCCCCAGTGATACACAATGCCACATGTTCTCATTTGCTCAAAGAATACATCTGACAGGTAGCTGGTACATAGATCTGGTAAATCAGGGAGAAGCCAGAGAGAACTTCACACTACAAGTGCAAAAGTTAAGAAAAAGAGATAAGGACTAATCCAGAAGCATCAGTAGAACTATATACATTTGGATTTTACATCTGTCCTTTTCTGTTCAGCTTGTATAATTCTATATATGTGATCCATAGGATTTTTAGGGAGAAGCTTGAAAGCAAAAGAAGTCTAACATTCACCCTGCACAGGAACTGAGAAGCCAATGAAGTTCAGATGACCATTATTAAAAGGTTCGATAGTTGGTACCCTCTTACAGAATGTCATTTTAGTAGACTAAGAAACAAAGCAGCAGTTCAAATTTCCACACGGATACTTCCAGGTTTAAGAACACTTCAAGGCATATTTTCTGTGCTGTCAATGCGTAAATGTGGAAGTCTGGAAAAAACTACTGTTTTATGTCAGCAGTAGTCATGATTGCTAAAATCAGGAGCACTGACCCTAACTCAAGGATTTAGTGCTACAGCTGTCATGTTTGTCTTTTGAGCCCAAATGTAATCACCCTAAAAAGTGCATGGTGTGAGAAATTACCTCCTCTAACCATCTCATTGTCCTGTAAAATGACTGTGATGCTTCAAGGTCATGATTACACTGTGCTGTAGTAGAAAGTCATCAGAAAGAAACAGTAAGAAAGCAGTACATGGTTCTAGTACATGGCTGACTGAATTCTACCTTGAACCTTTTACATATGCTTAAAACCCTTGTTCAAAGGAGGACATTTAGAAATATTGTGAATTTCACCTTAACTACTCAGATTTCCACCTCTATTCTTGGATGCAATTCACACAGATACACAAGCTAAATTAGCCATTCCCTTAGATTTATTGTATTCTTGAAACCTTCAATTCCTCCACTGTAATAGCCTATTACTGCAAGGGCTGCAATTAACAATAATCAAGAAGAATCAGTTTTCAATACATTATACCATATAAGCTTTCTAATTTCAATCACAGCTATAGAGTTTGTTGACTGTCAATTTGAAGTGCAAAAGCTTTTAACAGCCAAAAAGCCTTGCAGACTGAGTTGATACCTCAGTGTACTGAGAAGACTCCTCCAACTCAAGCCTCAGAGAACAGAGACAACTAAAATAGCAAGCAGTATATGTGCTTTGTGTTTTGAATTTTTATTTTTGAAGAAAAACCACAAGGCACTATATAAATAAATCTATTTTGTTATCAGATGTATTTGTTTTTACTAGGAAAGGTACTAGGATTCAGACAGAATGAAAGAATCATAGAATATACTGAGTTAGAAAGTACCCATAAGGATCATTGAGTCCAACTCCTGGCCCTGCACAGGACACCCCAAGAGTCACACCATGTACCTGAGAGCATCATTCAAATGCTTGTTGAAATCTGTCAAGCTTGATGTTGTGACCACTTCCCTGGGGAGCCTGTTCCAGTGCCCAAATACTCTCTGGGTGAAAAATCTTCTGATATCCAACCTGAGCCTCCCCTGACACAACCTCAGGCCATTCCCTCAAGTCCTGTCACTCGTCACCACAGAGAAGAGATCAGTGCCTGTCCTTCCTCTGCCCCTCATAAGGAAGCTGTAACTGCAGTGAGGTCTCCCCTCAGTCTCCTCCAGGCTGAACAAACCAGGTGACCTCAGCCCATACAGCTTCCCCTCAAAGCCCTTCACCATCCTCATGCCCCTTCTTTGGACACTCTCTAATTGTTCACTGCCATTCTTTTATTGTGGCACCCAGAACTGCCCCCAGCACTGGAGGTGAGGCTGCCCCGGCTCAGAGCAGAGCAGGACAATCCCCTCCCTTGCCCACTGGCCATGCTGGGCCTGATGCCCCCAGGACAGGGTTGACCCTTATTTTTACCTAATTAACAATAGATACATATATTATTTTTCTTAGTGACCCAATGACCCATTACTTGAGTGCTGCACTGCAGAATTCTCTATCTAACCACTTACTATTACTCAAAAACTTCTAGAAGAAGAAAGAAGAAGGAAAAGAGACAACACTAAGTCTTCCATCTTGTCTTCTGTTTTCTAAACTAGTTTAAACTCTAAACTTCAACTTTTTCACTCAGTGACTTAAGAAAACTCTCCAATCTACACACACTTTTAGCTTTTCTATTTAACTTTAACAATTGTTTTCATGGTGTTATATGAAATTCAGTGTTTCCTTGGATGTCAGAGCCTGGTATCAGAGATAAAGGCACACTCTGTGCCTCAGACTCTAATAAAATGTTTTTCTCTACTGATTTCTGTAGTTCCCCATCTTAATTACTATCAGTGTAATTTGTGATTGAAATGAAAACATTTCAAGGTAAATGATATCGAAAGATAGATACAGAAAAGTTTACCCTTTATACTGAAATATTATTGGAAATCAATATGAAGTATAATAAATATACTGGAGATGAAATCAAACGCAAATTGCATAGAAAATATTCTATTCTCATTCTCTTTTTATGTCACAAGAATATACTAAGATCTTCTGCTGTTACAGCAACTTATTTTTTTTAATCAGTGATTTCTAATAATAACCAGAGAATGTCAGCAGTACCTGCTACTCAGTGGATACCATCTTTAATAGAGAGAATAGGCTTGTGATTGCTGCCAATTTAGTGTCTTGCATCCTACTGTGGATCGCCTTTAAAATGAATAGGAAGAATGCCAGGTGCCAATTTGTAGGTTGCTAATGGCTTAACGAACCTTTATTGGCATGACAGTGAATTTGTGAGTGATTAGTCCTTGTGCTTCTTCATACTTCATACTTGAATGCCAGAGCATGCTGTGCTGTTTTCAGCTGGGGTAGAGATAATTTTCTTCACAGTGGCTGGTAGGGGGCCATGTTTGGGATCTGTGCTGAACACAGGGTCAATAATATAGAGATGTTTTTGTTATTGCTGAGAAGGGCATGCACAGAGCCAAGGCTTCTTCTGTTTTTTCAACAACCATGCTAGGAAGGAAGCTGTAGGTGCATGGGAGGTTGGGAGGAGACACAGCCAGGACAGGTGACCCCAGCTGACCAGAGAGATGTCTCAGACATCATGCTCAGTGTATAGAAAGGGGGGAAGAGGGAGGAAAGGTGTGCATTTAGAGTGCTGGAATTTGTCTTCACAAGTCACCATTACATGTGATGAGGCCCTGCTCTCCTGGAGATGGCTGAACATCTGCTCAGCCATAGGAAGCACAAGTTCTCTTCTATTCTTCTGATTCTCTCCCCAATCCCACTGGTGGGGGAGTGAGTGAGCAGCTGCATGGAGCTTGGCTGCTGGCCACATGTTGGGTTAAAGCACAACATATGCTCAAGTGAAAAAAATTTTATTATTAAGTTAATATAATTACTATTAAATATTATTAAATATTATTAAATTGCTATAATTTATTATTAAATGTAAAGGAAGGTCTTATGGGAAAAAACCCCATGAGCATGGAACCATAAATAAGCTTAATAGATTTAAAATGAAATAAAAAATGAGGAGATATGTGTCTATCTGTTCAGACCAGAATACACTCTAAAAAGCTGGATTCTTGTTTAGGGGTAGTGGTCTTCTAAATAATTTTCCTTGACATTTTAGTTTGCAAAAGTCTTTTGAATAATATACATACTGACTTTTCCAACTGCCCAAAATCTTCATATCATAGTCCACCAAAATATTTGAGAATTTTGAAAATGTGTTCAGAAGTAAATAAAAAATAATTAGGAATACGTGTGCTTTTACAAAGGTTTTCTCATAAATATTATGTTTTACACTTGTGATTGAAACAACATTTATGATTTCTAGTTAATCACATGTGGTTTTGTTTGGATATGTAGAGTTAAAGTTCAAGAATGGACTTACCTGCATAGAAGGCAAGCAACTCAGTGCCTACATTTTAGAAATCTGTGTTTCAAAGAAGAATCCAAAAGCTGAGTTTCTAGAAACTATATCAGTAAGAAAAAGGCATGCTTTTCAACAGATCCTTCAGGGTGAACTTATAGACACCCAAAACCACCAAAGGGGAATCATGAAGTTCAAAGACATCTCAGTTTTTATTTATTTAGAGCTTAAGCATGTGAAACAGGACTGCAAATAGCCCAGAATGTACTTCTATTTTCGAAACAGTTAGTAGCAAACATAATGATAGCATTGAGATTTTTATGCAACAGTTTACTGTTCATTTAACTTTCTACAGTTTACTGTAATGTAAGCAAGACCAGCTAGATCCAATTTGCCTTTCAGGTCCTTCCCTAGGAGAAAGCCATGCCAGGCTGGATGCTGCTCAAGATACTTAAGGTGTGTGGACAGAAGGGGACAGAAGAGTCAGTGGGACACAGAAACACACTGACAAAAAATGTCTCTCAAAGCAAGCCACACACAAAACCTGTGGGCTAGCAAAAATGGGTGGCTCACAGCTCCAAGTTCAGTTTTTGTGGAGAGGAGGACATCATAACTGCAGTTGATCAAAAGACAGATAAATTACACTTAGTGTGAATCTCCCTACTCAGAGAGACCCAAAATAGAGGGATGCTTTTTCTTTATTTCCCCACTTGGTACAGGCAGAGGATAGCTGTTCAAACCAAGGTAGGTCTGGGCATGTGCAGAGACAAAAACTGCAGCTGAAACAAACCAGGAAAATTTCATGGCTAAGAGAAAAATAGTCATGGAGCAGAAGCACTCCTGTGGTTAGACAGTCCATATGGAGAAGAAAATGATAGATTAAATCTACACCCTCAAGTTTATTCTTCACTTTTTGACATGTCATACCTTTTTCTGTGAGTCTTACTTTTTCCAATTAAATAAGCGTTGTATATTAGCAATCATACATATTTTTATCAACATATTTTTATCAACAACCAATTATTTAATATTCAGTTCTCAGCTTTACCGAATTACTAAAAGTGTAAACACATGGACAAAAAGCACATATGGAATCCTATAGGAATTCAGATGTGTTCAAGTTTCATCTCCCTGTGATTTTATGATTGCTTTTGAAATGGGCTGCTTTCATTACTAAACATCTGTTACCCAATAACTAAAGGCATTATGTTTCCCTGAGTCATAACAAAAAGATGCCCCATGTTGCTGAATTCAGCACACATGGAGCCAAAGAAAGTTAACAACCATGCTGAATATATAGGATTGAAGTCTTGCCCTGGTTTGAAATGTCTCTACCTTCTGGGCCTTTGGAAAAGCTTCTTCATCAGTGGGTGGATTGAGAGGGTTGACTGATATTTCATTTTCCTAGACACAGGACAGATTAAATCACCAGCAGCATGTTGGGCAGACAACTGCGTTAGTGTCATCCAAAGTTAAAGACATGATTCCCAGTCCAGAATGAATGAATTTGACTTGTGAAAGCTTTCATTTACAGTATATACTTTTCTTTCTTTCCAAAAGCCCCAATTCACAAAATTTTGTGTACTCCATGAATTTCATATGCTCTGATCAGGCTCTTGACTTCACTATTCAGTGTCTAATGCTCATGTCTCTTAAGGATTGGACAATAAATATTAAATTGTAGAAATCATATTGTATCATACATATGTGTTGTGATGTCTTCTACAGTAGTTTCCAGCAAATCAACATTTGTAAATTGTCCGTTTTAGATTACTGTCTAATGTACATTTTTCTCTTCTGATTCAATGGAAACACTATAAAATCCAAAACAGCTTTGTGTGGGGAAGTCTCCCTATTATTACATGCATAATGAGTTCCATAATTCATTTATTCTGGAAATTCATTCTGGAAGGATAAAAAATAGGCTTTAATGAAGTTAAGAGTGATAGTAAATAGTAATCTGAAGTAAAAATATATTAAATAATGCCAAGAAAGAAATAAAACTAGAGAAAGAACTATAAAATGTGAGAAATCTTTGATTTTAACTTTAAAAAGGACTGAGCATACAAAAATAAGGTAATACAGAGTATGTAATACATTTTAGTTCTGTTCTGAATGTTCTTGATGATTCTGAGTTTTAAATTCTTCAAACTGAAATTAGATTAAATTGATTTTCTGGGGAGGTTCCCTCTTCATGATGTCACTATGCAGGACCTTAATAATTGGTGTTGTCTCATTTCCTATTAATTCAGGTTTTGACCAAAAGTTTAATTTATTAGTTTGTTTGCTTGTTTATTTATTTATTTATTTTTATCTGGGAGCTTTCGTTTGTCTTGAAGATTACCTGTGCATTCTAAACAGACCAAAACTATTTCTCATTTTATCCTCTTCAGAGTTGGAATAGCTGATAAAAGTGAGGTTTCCCAAAAGAGTGTGTAAAATCAAGAGTGCAGAGAAAAGTGGGAAAAGTTATTCAGATTACACAACTAAAATCTGATTCATCAACTGTGTTTATATTTATTGCCTTTATGCCTTTTGTATAATACATGTATGAAAAGTGTGTGTATATATATATATATACATATAGATATACATATATATAAAATATAAAAATCCCATGCATTTATATATATAATAATATATTATTATTATTTATAATAATTATAAATTATTATTCTTTATTATTATTCATTATTATTTTTTCCCTGCCTCTTCAGAAGGCTGTAGCTGCAACATATAGTATACAAAGGAAATGCTAATTAAAGTACCTTTGGGAGGAGAATGGAATGAAAGGTGATATTAAATATTAATCATAAGAAACAAAGCAGGAAGATTTTTAAAGGTAGAAGCAAACAAGAGTGGATTACGGTAATCTAGGATAACACAGAAGATTAATCTGCACTTTCACACAGAATCATTCTCTTTTCCAGAGTCACCCTGTTTTAAACTCAAGACGGAGTTATTTTTGACTGATTTAAGGAAACTCTGCCTTAATAAGGACCCAACTTGAGAGATTTAATGTTACACCCATTTTTCACTTCTTTCCCAAAAATTAAACATAATAATGTGTTTTATTACTTTGCGTTTCTGTGAAACTCTTCTATTACTAATATTCTCTTTCTTTTGTAAAGACATTATTTTATATTTCAGTCTTTTCTAGTAGCAAAAATGCCTCTGAACTACTGGCAAATAAATGTGCAATCCTCATCCAAGGGCTTGGTGAATTTTAAAAACCAGGCGTTGCCATGCTGGGAGCCTTGCTTTCTCACCATTCATCCCAGAACATGCAATATGTAAACACCAGAAAAGCTGCCTGCAATCAGTTTGAGAAGAGGAGGTATCATAAAACATCTAAATATCTAAAAATGTAGTCTGAAATCCCAACAGCAAACAGGGTACCTGAATATGTTCCCATTCTTAATTATAAAGGTGTTTGCCAAGAAGAGACTATGCTACTCACTGTAGCCTGACAACAGGTTTCACATAATGGAGCTTTGCACTCACCAACCTGTCACTGCTGCACACATCCTGCTTCTTCCAGCTTTTCAAAAAGACTGCTAGCAAAGCTAAAACTGATGGTTGAGGATCAGTAAGTTTGCCCTGACATGTTTGCCAGACACAGTCAGTGCAATCCACTGTTTTACAGAACATCTTGTCTGTAACCAACCAAGCTGTTTCTATGGGAAAAAGGATAGTAAAGCATAACCAAGACTAATGTAATTAAGATGCAAAATCTGTTAGTAGATTTGAAAACAATGCAACACAATAATTTTAAAAACTGGTTCATTTCAGCTCAGTTTCAGCCTCAGTTTTCTGTTACAGATTGTTTATTTTTTCCATGAATATGGAGGATTATTATAACATCTCTGACTACGGAGATTCTCCTAAGAAGAGCTAATGGGAAACTCATCTGCCACCTTAAATTAAAGATATATTCTTCTTCTGAATAGATTTTGTTTCCTCTCCCCTGAGCCCTCTTTATAGCCCAAAGTTGTTCAGATGTAAATTACAGTTCAGCACCAGCCCCACCTGTATCCCTTTTTATGCTCACTTACACACCCTTTTAATTAATGCAACTGAAATTTATCATAACATTGTACATTTTACAGTGCTCATTAAAATAACTAATGACACTAAACCTTTCCATTATATTGATTATTCCAACCCTTTCAAATATCATGATACTACAAACCTCACAATAATATTACATCTTTCAAACAGCTAGAGATACTGTCATTACAGGAAGGGAAGTGAGATAGGATTTCTGTTTTCTTTCCTGCACTATGAAACAGCTTGGCAGTCAGTCAGCTGGGGCTAGGACTCAGTCCCGGGAGACCTGCCCCGGCAGTGAACACTGCCAGAAAAGTTGAATATTGGTATCATCTTCTTTTTAAATCACCTTTCTCTGACATACCCTGGTGAGAGAAGGGAGAGTCAGGCTGTCCCCAGCCAGCATATCCCAGCACTCTAAGGGCAAAGTCACACCAGCAACTCTGCAGGGTAAGGAAGAAGCTCTGTGAGAATTAAGGAGGGCTGACTAACAGGGAGTCACTACAAAAGGACAAAGAATCATTACTAGAGACTCAGCATTATGCTAACACTCACTCATCTTGGTATTGCTGCTATTTAGAATCACAATGCTGTCACAGAATCAGCATATTGCTCATCAGAAGGATGAAATGGGTTTAAATAGGTTTAGGGAATCTGCATTTCTCTTTTGTAATGCTGATTTTCACAGGAGTGCCTCTTTTGTCTCCAGACTGATTTGATGGCTCTCTGCACTTTGTACCCTGACCTACCACCACCTGCCAGTCTCGCTGACTTTATGGTACACATCATGACTGCATTACAACTTAGAGGTTTTACAGCAAAAGATACCTACTACATAATAAGATTTTCTGACAATCCTACATTTTCAGTAATTCAGCAGGATGACTGAGAAAATGTGGGTTACAGAATACACCAAAAGATGACAGAAACTAAAGCCAGTCCTTTAGTTTCTCCCATGTTAGATTTCAGGTACAGGACTGTCACATTCACTTTTAGCTACTGTTTTCACTGTAGCAAGTTTATCTATCAGCTCACGTTCCAAAAATCACATCTTTCAAAGCAGCCACTGTTTCTCACTGCTGTCAGTGCCAGTAACTGCACCTTTACCTCAGGAAGGATGCAAACCCCTTATTCTCAAGAGGCCTGAATACTAAGGATCCATTTGAGTACCACTTGACTAAAAACTCAGACTGAGACTTGCTCCGTTTATTTTCTGAGTGCTTGGTTCATTTCCTAATTGTTTGTAGATGAGTCTCAGCTGATGTGCAGAACAGAATTTACTCAGCAAATACCTGTGTACGACGTGTGTGCATCAGAAAAGATCTGAGTCCACATGGTAATGCCACATGTGGGTGCAAGCATGCCTAGTTCGCAGTGGGAAGGAATGGGATGCTGCACTGCTTGGCTACATCTCCCATTTTGCAGTACATTTATATGACTGATGTCAGCAAGACAAATTTCCTGCTGTCCATTTTTATTATGGATTTAATATATCACAGAAGAAAAATTCATAGTATTTAAAGGAAAATTAACTAGAGGTATTCCCTTGCCAGCAGTAAAGATGTACAAAATCAGTGTCAAAAAACAGTGCACTCACTTATTCATCAGCTTCTGCTTCTATACATGTCAACACTGAGAAAAATAGTTGTAGAATTGCCAAAAATGCTCACTACTAGTAGTTTGGCTGAATGTGGCCCATCAACAGCAGTAAAAACATATTGCTTTAAAACAGAGAAACTACAGTATGCTGCAAGGAGACAGAGAAGCAGGAGTCCTCTTCAATCTCCCTGGGTCAGATAAAATACCAAAGAGCAGTTACAAATAATTTTTAAAAATATTGTTAATGTAAAACAGCAAAGATACATAATTTCACTAATTTTTAACTTACTGAGAAATGAAATGAGCATATATTTAATTTATAAATTTGAGACAAAGAAGGTCACCAGTAAAAATTTCTCACAGCCCATTCTAAAATTAATTTTAGAGCAAACTAATGGTCACTCCTGTTAGCATGCAGTAACAGCAATGCATTTTGTGCTCAGTAGCAGCTGCTAAAGTAATCTTGGAGAAGACATATTATATTTTTCATGAATAACAAAGACAATGAATTTGTAAGAGTAAAATTATGATCAGACTCAATTGTGAAATGTCTCAGCACCAGCCACATTATAAATACATCTTTCTATAATATTAATGGGATTCAGTTTATCTTACTTACCAAACCAGAACTACAACTCACCACTTCAAAATGTGCTGTTCAGTCTATGTAGCTTATGATACTTCAGAAAAACTGAACCCCTGGACTTCACCTGGACAGTCTATCTATCTAGAAGTTCACTTCTATCCCATTGTTCTGCCCTTTTCCCACTTTCTATACTACATTTTTTTCACATTTCATTCACAGAACTGCAAAACACCTTTCTTAGCTGTCTTTTACACCTATCCAGTGCTGTTGATTGCTGAGAACATTGTATAATACGATTAACTAGACTAGAGAAACCTGCTGTAGCAAAAGCCCAACTTCCCCAGCTATACCCCACTACTTCTGTGGGATTACTTCAGGCTCTGTCTAGCTGGGCCTTATTGGCTGGAAGCTCATAGCTGTTTTGGGCCACTTGCTGTACTTCCAGACCACATGTTCCAGTACAGATTTGCCTGAAAGGAATCTGTGTTACATGCTCCATAAAACACAACCAAACACAGTAAATGAATGTGATATTTATTACAAAAGAATGTATCTAATTTGAACAGAAACTCTAAGATAGGTGTATTCACTGAAGAGTCACGGTTGGATGCTCCACTCAGCAACAATAGTAGGAAAGCAGCTTTTATGTGTGTGAATTTAAATATTGTTGTTGTTTTGGTTTGAATTATTTTTGATAATATAGCATTTTTCACCCCAAAGCAAACAGGCAAACAGGCTCTGGGAACATTTGGCTAAAAACACAACAGACAGGCATTTGCAGGTCCCCAAGCTGCCTAAAGACAACAATCACACATTTTCATAGTCCTGGGAAAGAACCACAGAAAACAAATTCAGGACTATATTAACTGTGGATTATTCGAGGTCCTTGCTTCTGGATACCTATTTTGTCTGTTTCAAGTGCAGGACAACATTCCCAGTTTTCCTCCATTTGACTTTCCTCTGCCTGAGGTATATTCCCTTTCTGCTTACGTTATTCAGTCTCAGCACTTACTGAACTTGATATTCTGATTCAGGTGCAGCTCAAGGCCAAGTATAGGCAATACAAAACACTGTTGATGCCACTGCAATAAGCAATCTACATTTCTTCAGTGTGCATGTCAAAAATAGCCTCAAGTATCTGACTTTTACAGAATGTTAAAAGTCATACCTAGTATTCTGCTCAGTTTTTAAAGAAAGTTGGAGCTATGGGAAAATAGAGGAAGGTCTTTGTCTACACTTCTTGCACACACTAGGAGAGTGGAATGAAAGGTTGTGAATTTTATTTTTAATTAATTATAAATGATGCCCTGTGCACTCACTTGAAAAGAAGAACTTTTTGATTCATTTCCTCTAAAGATCTAAACGTGTAGGACTATACCTGAGTGATAAGCAATGATAGAGCAAATGCACAAAAAAAATGAAGATTCAGGAGTGAGTAAAAAAGGCATACCTAATCAAACTGATAAAAATTAGGATAAACTTGTCAAGTTCTTTGCATGATGTGTGTTTGTCTCAGAGTCTCCCCTTTTTACACTAATGTGATTATAAAGAATCGCCACAAATTCTGCAAAGGACTTACCAACAACATTGCATCAGTTCTTTTCTTATATCCCTCCCTACCACACAACAGTATGGGAATTTCTGGGGGCTTCTAAAAGTCAGGATATTTTTACTGTAAGGTTTCGTTCAGTTCTGAGGAGTAAATTACAAATTTCTCAGGTTACTATCAGATGCACCAGAGATTCACACAATTCCAGGAAACTAAACACAGAACCCAAAAGTGTGATTGCATATTTCAAAAGGACATAAACATAATTGCACAAGCAGAAAGATGACCTTCTATCTGGTGTGATTATGGGTCAACACCATTTCCTTGCTCTAGACACGTCAATGTCACTAACAGCAGTATCCCTTACTCCAAATTTTGGCTAAAAATGAGAACCTAATCTTCAAAATAACTTGTGTTAAATTCTGTTGCTCATGTAGGTATGTAAGAGGCCAGGCATAATCACAGAATCATAGTTCTTACTTGTTTCAAAATATATTAGTTTATTTTAATCTCAAAAGAAGTTCATTAGGTTTCTGAAGGTTTACTGTCCACACCTTATTCATTTCAATAAGAAGTTGTAACTTGCTGTATGTAACACATGCCTGCATATTTTATTGAGACAACCACTTTATGATTATTATTTTGTATTTTACTTCAAGACAGATGAACAGAACAAGAACGCTTTTCCTCTGAAACTTTTACTGCACAAAGAAAAATATCATACAACATTAATATGTACCTTCTTTATCATCATGACGTATGATTGCATCCTGTATCATATCAGCAAGATTAAAACGAACTCGTTGATTCCTTCCATGTTTCAGCTTCTTCCCGTAGCCCTCCCGTTTCTGGAAAGCTTTTTCTCGTTCGTAATAGGCCTTTATTTGGTCACAGCGCATCCGCTTGACCAGCCGCTGCCGCTGGCCGAGGGGGAGGGACTCCAGCAAGCACTGCTCAATTTCCATCTCATGGGTCCGAAAAACATTACATAGCTGGAAACAGCCTGCAAGAAATTAAACACAAGCAAATTTAGATCTTGCTTTCAAACGTGCCATCAAACCTCCAGCAGTTATTTTGTTGTTCTAACCATGTGCAAGTCCATCATGTAAGCTCCTCCTACTCGACCAAGGCTGACTATAAAGAGCCTACGTCATTATAATTTACTTTTTGAAACTAACACATAACTCATTTCTTTAAATTATGGATGCATTTTTTTTAAAGATGGCTCAGTTCATGTGAACAAATATGAATAGAAAGAAGTCTGGAAGTTCAAATGTGAGATGGGCAAAATACTTAAATATTTCAGTACAATTCAAATGGCTATCATTTGCTTACAAACAAGAAACTACTATGAAAACTGATGCTAGTTGGATGCCCATGCCTCTCTTTTATTCATTTTCATCTTGCTTTAGGTTGGCAAATTCCTGTATTCAGTGAGAAGAAAAATCATCATATCATAATTTCAATGAGTTCATTAGCATGCAGTAGGCACTCAGGTAACTACCTCTTAAAAGCATCAGTCATTTCAGATTCCTAATCATGTGTATAACTTTTTTCTAATTTTTAAATGTTTTTGATTACACAGAGGCATTTGATCCTTCTAATGAAACCATCATATACTAAAACCTTCATGCGGATACAATCACAAATGTGTCTTTGAATCAGTTATTCCTAACATTCACAGCACTTCCTTTATGTCAGATTCCTTTTTTGTTTTTACCATTAAATATGGTATTTTTGCTGACGTTCTTTATAATAACTGCTCTTTTCAAGTATGTTCTCTTTTCCACTGAAAGCGAAGACCATGAGAGACTTGAGTGCTGCTACTTGTTTTCCAAGGGACTGTTACGTTACAAAAGGAGGCTAATGGATTGTCAGATAGTTTTATTGCCCAAGTCCTTGAATGGGAATCCACATCCACCGACAATGTGCCCACTACCCTCCACTAAGGCCTTTTGATGTGGTGGCTACAGACCACCCCATCACTTCTGATTCCCATGTTCTACTCTATGTATATGAATTTCCTTCATATGGAGGCTAGGTGCTCAAATTTGTAACTTCTAAGGACTTTTTTCTCCATAGTTTGCAGTAAGACCTCTTGAAGAAAATGCAGACTTAATTCACCTTGGGTAGTTAAGAAGTACCAAAATTAGCATTACTCTGCAACTTAATGAACTATTTTTGTCTACCTGTTTTGGGTAGTTACATCATCAAAGGATCCTTATCTCATTGAGGGCACACCTGACTAGTGATGACTAAATGACCACTTTGTTTTCTTCTTGTGGATTGACATGTTTAATCCACTGAATACCATTCAAACCCTGTTCTGGAGGCATAATTAACAATGCCCTGACAGGATTTTGCAAAGCTCATGTCATCACAGCACATAAAAGCATCACAAATATTTATTTATTTTTATTTAGAAAAGGACAATAGAGTACTTTTGTCTGCATTCTCTACAAAGGAGGTGAAAGACAATGATTTTCTTTTTACATCACTCACTGATTTTGAGTGTCCCATTCATCTTTTTTTAACATGTTTTGGTTTGCTTTAAAGGCATAGTATTCTATAAACTATTATGTATCACAATTCCATAATAAAATATAAAATTATAGCCTTAGATCTGCATGAAAATCACTTTATATATCTTATGTATAACATAATGTTTTTGCTAAATTATTTGTTACATTAGCTCATAAATTAGAGATAATACAAATATTATATATTATATGTATTCACTATAAATTACTACCCATGGTCTCAAACCAGACTTCCCGAAACTGAGGAGTACACATTTATCCAAAAAGTGCCCAGAATGTCTCTATGACAGAAGCAGACACAGAATACAGTTCTAAAGGTCAAGTTCAGTCAATTACTTTTAACATAGGCTACTCTCTCCCTATAATTTCTGTTCCTTTCTTAGCATGCCCTTCTAGTTAGAAGATGAGTTGTCAAACTAAAAACTGGAAACAAGTATTGGCTTGCATTAAAGTAAAACACAAACCCTTTCTTCTTGCATGTCAAAGCCAAGTCCTGCTGTATAAAACAAAATTTTCCACTTGACCTTAAATGATATGTTTCATTTCATAGCAAGAATTATATGTTTCATTTCTTTTATTTCCTTATTGGAAGACACAAGGAAATGAAAGAGTAACTCTGTATCTTTATTCCTGGCTTCAATCCCAGTGCTCAGAGCACTCAACCCCATAGAGGAGCTACATCCTCCTCAGCCTCAGGTAGTTTGCAACTGCACCTTCTTTTTCTCATCATAGGACTGTGGAATAAGCAAATCTCAAATCTTCTCTATTTGAATTGTTCTGCTGTGTATAAAATATATCAGCAGCCAAGCTTTTAACCTACACAGGCCTTTTGGCTTGTAACACCCTAAGCTTATACCCTAACACTTCTAAATGTGGTTATAATGTCTGCCAGCAAGGCTCATAGCCACAGAGGGAAAACCTGAGCTCACTGTGTTAAACGGTGTTTGCCTGAAGTGGGGAGAACACCCCTGCTCTGCTCATCCCTTCTCTTTCATGAAGGGAAGAAGGAGCAGCCTTGCACTTGAGATCCAACAGGCTGCAACTGAACTTGATGCTTATATTTTGAAAACTCATCTGAGGCTGAGAATTTTGGCTGCTGTCCTTGTCATAGATGTAAATCTGCACCGTTTGCTAACCAAAGACTTTAATGGTATCTTTGCTTTTCCTCAGCTTAACTCATGGGCAGTCTCTGCTCTTAGGAGGAACTGGTAGCATTTGCTGCCATATCACAAAGGAGGCTGACGCAAGCTGCAGGATATCTTTACCATCACACTGCTGTCTTCATCCAAGGCAAGAAATCAAACAAATCAGCTCAGTGTCTTGGTCAAACACAGCACAGCAAAACTGCTCTCACAGGCAGATTCCAGTTTCAGGCAGGATATTACTGGCTTAGTGTCCTCTGTCTCTCCACTGAGACGACTTTCAGCTCATATGAACCTCTTTGTATTTGCTCTATGAAGAACATGCTTGACTGCCAAAGTGGCCTCACATAGCAGTTCCCAGGGTGTGGCTGGAGTCAAAGCAATTCAGGCCAATTGAGGACTCCTGATCCATTTGGGCACTGGTCTCAGCAGAGAATTAATGAATTGAAGATGGAAATTCTTTTCTCAGCACATCTGGAACCTGATATAGCCCACATGAGTGGGTGCATATAGCCTACCTGACTGTAGGTGTAACAGCTGAAGGTCAGCAACCTCATTAGATTAAACTTGGATTAAGAAACATAGTATAAATTCAGACAAGACAAACTCCCAGAATGATCTTTCAGGTGCTCATCTCTAAGGAATGCACCACCAAGTCCCACTTGTAGAAACTGGCAGAGCTCTGCTCTGTGGTCCTACTGAGCAGGGGAACTGATGATGGCAAAAGAGGCAGAGCTCTTTTCACACTTCAAGAGAGCTCAACTCAAACACAGGGTGTTTACAGACGTGCTTCTGGAGGAGATTCTGTGGATGGTTTAGTACCACATGAAGCATGGGATAATTCACTAACACTGGATCTGATAACTTCGTCTTGTCTACCAGTATTGATAACCTCCATTAATGGATTCTACAAGTTGTCTGGTGAACTGTTTAAGTGCTACACTGATTTCTATCAAAAATATCTCGAGCTCTTTTGGTGGTCATTATTCCTTGTTACTACTGTCACTATTAAGAGGACTTCAGCTTTTCATTTCTGTTAGTTATTCTGGTAGCCCTCCATTGCTCTCACCTTATTGTCTCAATGTCCACCTTAGACTGGTGGGACCAAGACCACACATTTGCAGGTACATCTTCAGCAGCCTCAAGCAGCAGCAGACAGTAAGTTCCCTCTGTCTGCTGGCCAAACTCCTCTGAACATAGCCATGAACATATGTGGTTTGCCCGATTTATCACCAGCACATACCTCACATCAGTGCCCATTGTAACCCCTGCACACTCTTCAGCAGGACTGCAGCTCAAGGCAGTCAGTTCCCAGCCTGTACCAAGATATAGGGTCTGCCTCACGCATGAAAATATGCACTTCCCCTCTTGAGCTGCCCAAAGTTTCTGTCAACCCAATCCCCAGGGTTAAGCTCTCCCATTTGAAGTGTGCCAACTAGTCTGTCCTAAGTGAGCATTGCCAACAGCAAGAACAGCTTTAGCTATAAAGAAACCCTCCAAGAAAAAATAGCTGCTAAAATCCACAGCTTTATAGGTGGATGTAACCAGATACTGCTTAGAGAATGACAACTCAGATACAGACAGATTCCGAAGAAAAGCTATTACAGCCTCCTAAAAAGGTAAAATGTGCAGCAGGTCTGTCCATCCTTTCCTTCCCCTTTTATGGGAAAACTGGCACAAGCTGCCACACTGATTTGGTACAAGAACACTGTATGACCCCCATTCAACAGCAGAAGATAGATGGAAAATATGATCCCAAACAGAGCTGGTTTTGAGTCTGTTAGTCAGGAGGCAGTATGGTAAAGATTTGTAGGTAGAGAAAAAGGTTGCCCTCTGAAATTATTTGCTTAAGAGATTATGTCTAATGACATACCAGATTTGAAGATCATTTCATGTGGTTCTTGCCTCAGTGCATGACAAATTACACTAATGTGCAGGGATTCGATAAGGTCACTGTGATGGTCAGGGCAGACTGCACCAGAGAGCACATTGGCAGTGTCACCCATGAAAAAGATAGCAAGGTTTAACAGGCTATTATTTATTTAATGGGATATTCTGGACAAAAATGACTAGATTAAACATCACTGTCAGTATCAATATAGTTTTAAGGCCTGAATCTTCTATATAAACACACAATATAGAAACTCTGATAGAACACTGAAATATCAAAACCAGAGAAACTTTTACCATATTACACTGATTACTAATTAGTACAGGACAAAGGAAGTCATTACCACTGTAACCAACAGAAAAAAAAAGTTTCATTGACTGGGTCCACCATGAACCACAAGAAAGAGAATCACTGCTTTAAAACAACACGTTCATAAAATTGTAGCAATTTACTCACAACTGGAGAGTGTGACATTTGCACCACAAGACAAATTACAGTTTTGATCCTGCCTGTACAAACAAGAGATTTCTAAGAGGAACAGTTTGCTTTGAATTGTCACTGGTTCTCACTGTGAAGATGAGAGAAGGAATATTTTGTGACATTACAAGCACCAGCTCCTGAACAAAATAAAGAGCACAGGAAGGGTGATGGCACATAAACAGAGAGGAAGAATGTGATTGTTACAGAAATGTTCTTCCATCTTCTGCAGGTAATCCGAGCTCAAGTAACATTACAGTATGCAGGGACATTTTTGACAGACCTCTTTTAAGAAATCATATTGATACAGCTTTCTCTCATACTGTTTCTTAAAGACATTGACATGGCTTTATGTCAATTAACTTTAGTCACTTGGTCTAGCATCTAAATAGAGGGACTACACATCCTGAAAAGTGCACCTCAGATGGTAATTCACATTACATGGGGGTGATTATGTCCGTGTCTAATCTGGGTCACAGGTCAGGAGGCATTCCCAGCAAGTAAAGCTGAATTCCTACATGCATGTACACACAGACTCACCTCTCTTCTCAGACATATTATATTTTGATGCTGCATGGGACTTTTCTTTAAAGGCAAGCACACAATCCAACTGTTGACACTGCTTAATGCAACAAGCCTCTCAAATAAGGTTACATGGAATGATGGTGCATAATGTTTAAAATTACAAATTTCAAAATTATAAGAGACATGCTTACCTTTATGCAAACATGCAGATTTTTTGGATACTTTAAACAATGAATCATTAATGTTCTGGGTATTTGAAAGACTGTGGTCTTTATAGCATTGAAACAAAATGTAGAGGGTTGAAAGTACCTGGAAAAATGTTAATCTGAGATTCTGAGAATGTATCTGCTTGACACTGCTACCAAAACAATCATCTTTAAGCAGTTAAATCTCACTAAAGGAAAAAGGGTAAAAACTCCTCCAAAATATATACTGTGTTTAGTTTGGGTCCTCTGATACTTAGCCCATATCTTGGTCCCTTCTTGGTAAAAGAAATATCACACCATTTTCACAAATACAATTAAACATCTACATTCTAATTCAGATAACTGAATTTGTCCTGAATTGCAGAAAGATAAAATATTTCAAAATTTCAACAACTTCAATATATGTTTAAATAGATTAGTATTCATTCAACAAATTAAAAAAGTAATTTTTTCGTAAAGACAAGTTTTACTATTAGACACAATGCTATTATATTATTCAAATATTGCTGTACTATTACACAACTCTTCTAAAGCTGGCTAGCTAACTATAACCACAGTACTAACAAAGATATGTGGGAAAGGCATGCAGTGAGCAGCAATTGCTTTGGCACTTACAGATCAGATACACAGATGATGTAAATCAGTGCAGCTTCATCCAGTTCAAAAAGCTACATTAATGTGCACTCCATGTTTGCTAAGAGAAGTCAGACCAGAAATTAAAGCACTGTCCCTCTCAGTAATGCACTTTGTTGTTATACATAATGACATTATTACACAGGAGGTTTTTCTTCTAATAACAATGCATATTATTTAAATCTACTGTGTTGAATTAGAAATAACAATTTATTAGTATTTATGAAGCTGAGATTAATTCCATATGAAGCCAGTGATATAAATACTACTGCATAACTAAAGTCATTGTGTCTGAAACACAGATCAATGCATTTTTTACAGATGCTCTCTTCAGAAATCAAAAGTTATTATATATTTTCTACTGATTTTACAGTTTCCAAAAGAAAAGTGGTTAAAAACAGCCACAGGAAAGGCTAGCTTAGCTTAAATTCCTCTCAAATTGAAACATTAAGGCCAGCATCAAAATACTTGGATTTGAAAATCCTTTGTTCAGCACAGGGAAAATTACTCACCATTTGAACAGCCTCTCCATTACATTTATTAAGCTGTGAGTGAAGCGTGGTGCTTACAACCACTCAGTCTGACTTCCACAGCTGTAACACTTCCATCAGGTGAGTACAGATCTGCTCACTGTAGCAATGGACTTCATCCTTTTTCTTTTTTCTTGGTTCCCCTTCCCACCCCAAAAGCAGATAATCATGAGGGAGCAGTACAAATTTACTATTTACCTTGTAAAAATGTAAAGAATTCAATTAATGCCAAGTCCTCTGAGAATAAATTACATTGCAGTAAAGGAGCTGATGTACTTCCCCTATTCTTGGCTCCACAGAGTTTCTTTGAGATGTAATTAGAAAGTCAGGGCTCTTAAATGACACGATACACAAAGCTTCCTCGATTTCTGCTTTACACCCAATTCTGTCTTTGCTGAAGAGCAATCCTGAGCACATTCAAGCAGCCACCCTCTTATAAAACCCTACTCCTGTATGCTGCTCTTCAAGAGCCTTTCGATGTGACTAGACTGGTAAGTAGGAACTGCAATCAATTTCCAGCTTGATACCAAGGAAAAGTTACTTATCAGATGCTATTTATCAACTCTACAGTCTTCCTAATAGACTCTGTTATCTATTTATCAGTAATTCAGTGACGTTGCACTGGCATTTTCTAAAAATTTATTATATTTAAATCAAAGAATCAACCAGTTTGGGATCTTGCCATTGTAGTGATAGAAGAGAGTCTGAATAATACCCAATTAAATATAACAGAGGGCTCTGCACTGTCATTTGTGATTTATGCCATGTAGCAGTCTGTGACATATGGAGATTTTATGTTCTAGGTAAAATTCATTAACTGTGTGCCAGCTTACTGCTTGTCTGTGCATTAGCCTTCAGTGTAATAAAACACAGGTTTAAAATACATATGTATGGGGTTATTTTAATTTTTTAGAAACACAAAATTTTTTTTTTTTTTATCTGTTTTTGATGTACAGGGAATTCACAAGGATGAATGGTCTGAAAGAAAATCTGTATGTCCCAGAGCAATACTCCTCATCTGTGGATCATATCCAGAAACTACAGGAATGCAAGCAAAATGAACATAAATGATCTGGTCAGGCTCATAGTGTTTATTTTGGTAAAGCTGCTATCTCCATCTCCTCTTTACTGCCATTATCCTTTTGTACTCCCTCGGAGGATGAGCTGCAGTCTGGATTCCCACAAACCACAGCATACTTCAAGTAATTTCTCCTGCAACACATCAGAACCTTTTGTGAAACAAACTAAGACACCATTGTCTGCTCTGGAGCACAGGAGTTTCCAACTAGAAAGACTGCACAATCCCAGACATGAGTAAAACACATTAAACCATTCATCTCATATAATATCCTAAATGGGCTTTTTTGGAGATGAAAGTCTGTGCTCAAGGTGAATTCAGGGCTTTATTGTAGCATCTTTAAATAATTCAGACAATAGGTTGAAACACTGCTTTTTTGGAATTTAGGTAAGTCTTTCAAGCAATAAGCTACAAAACTTAGGATAGAAGTATTCCCTGAAAAAAGGAAAAAAAAAAACCCAAACAAACAGAAAAAAAAGAAAAAGAGAAAAAGAGAAAAAGGGAAAGAAAAAGCTTGTAAGTTAAATGTTTTATACCAGCTCACGTTCACTGGTGAAGGTCCATGCCGAACAAATCAAACACATCTAGACAGCACAGCATATAGTCCTAGTTCTCCTTTGATTTTGCTATGTTCTTGTGCTCTAAGATATAAATATCAGTTTTCGTGGCTTATAAATTTCAGTGTCTAAAGTGAAGACTGCACTGCACCATAGGAGAAAGGTATTTTACAACATAAACCCAAAGGTGTTTGTATATGTCCTACTAAGTAGTAGGAGGGTATACGTAGGCAAGGAACAGTATTTGAGGCTACAAAACCTTTTGGAATAGATGAAAGATTACACAGGGGATAGAACAAACAGTTTGGGGGTGTTTCATCCATCCTGTCTGTTGGGAGGGATCTCTAGATACCATCCACAACCTTTGCCATAGAGAGGACTAGAAAGGACACCAAAAATGATCCAGCGAGCTAAATAATGCTGTAGGACATCAGCAGCCCAGTGCCTTTCCTTCATTGTTTATGAAGTGTAGACACACCTTCTGAAGCTTGTCCCACTGCCAGCTTACCTTTCTTTTGCTTGCTGCAAGGTAAGTGGTGCAAAGTGGCATTGCTTTTCACTCAAGTGCTGTGGTACCAAACCCCACACAGCAGCTCAGTCACTCCCCCACCAGCAGGACTGGGGAGAGAATTGCAAGGGTGAAGAAAACTCATGGGTTGAAATACAGTTTAACAGGGAAAGCTTAAGCTGCACACACAAGCAAAGCAAAAAGGTATTAATTCACTGCTTCCCATGGTTGGGCAGGTGTTCAGCTATCTCCAGGAGAGCAGCATCACATGTAACGATTACTTGGGAAGATAAACACCATTACTCCAAATGCATCCACTTCCTCCTTCTTCCTCCCTAATTTCTGTTATGAGCATGATGTCCTATGGTCTGGAATATCCCTTTGGTCAGTGTGGGTCACCTGTCCCGGCTGTGTCTCCTCCCAGCCTCTCATGCACCAACAACCTCCTTCCCAGCATGGTTGTACAAAAAGCAGAGCAGGCCTTGGCTGTGTTAGCCCTGCTCAGCAATAACAAAAACATCTCTATATTATCCACCCTGATCTCAGCCCAGATACAAAATAGAGACCTGTACTAGATAATGTGAAGAAAATTAATTCTATCCCAGCAGAAACCAGCACACCAAGAAGAAGAAGAAACTTGCATTTCCTTAAATCCTTAAATTTCCTTCCAAGATACTTGACATTACTTGGTGCCTTGTGTGACAAGAGATAATGGCTTCTAAGCTAAACCTGACATCTATATAGCAGAAAAGCCACTAACCATAATGAAATAGTTGTACAACACTACTAGGCAATGTAGTATTCGCTTTGAATAAATAGTGGCATGATTAACCTGGTTTTGAAACATTTTCCTGCAACTGGATAACAGGTTTAGAAATTATCATGGGGAGAAAAACTACAAGATATACATATAGAAGTGACATAATCACAAAGACTGTTTCCTTAGAAAGATCAAAGCAAAATATGCTTACTTGTTTCCCAAAGCTTAATGATAAAACAGCTAGGTTTTTTTTTTTATTTTCTTTTTTAAGAAATAGTCCAAGTTCCTGTGTCAGGATCTGAAGTGAGAGTTTAAAGTAATCAGAAAACAACAGACATCTGATTAACACTGACTGCACTAACACATTTTTAATATATATCTATATATAGACCACTTAGAAAAGAAAACAAATGGCTATTTGCGCTAACCCTTATAACTTTTGGATCTATGAATTTATGTCACTTTTTATTTGGCATTTTCAGAAGCAAGCAATGTATATTTGTTAGGATAATACACTAATTAATGCTTGTCACTCACAAAGCCTGTGAGGAAATAGCATCAGAATACTTGGTCATATTTGAATAATCCAAATTGCTATAAATCACACCAAGAGAAAGTAAAACTCAAGAAGTTCCAAATCAGAAGGCAGAATGAGAACAAAGAAGAACTGTGCTTGCCAAATGACAATAAAGCTAAGAAGGAATAGATGAGAAGTTCTCCAGAAAAAAGTAACTCCTAGTCCTTGCACAGACCTAGCTGTCTTTATTTGACTGTGATACAAGTCATATGAAGTGACAATTAAACTTTGATGATAATAGTTATTTCCTTACAGTGCATTAAATGAAGATGTAATAATACATGGATCTCTAGCCCACACTTTCAGAATAGGATAGAGAGAAGGGAAGCACGTGCACCCGGGAACAGATGCACTGGAAAATTCTTCCTGCCATCACAGTACAATATAAAAGTTTTGTTACACAGGTACTTAACACAATAGACAATTTAATAATAAATAACAGTGAAAACCACCATGATTGTTGTTAATACTTATAAATCTGAAATTTGGGAAAGTGAATTAACACATTGGTGCACAGTGAGAGGAAGCCAAAATTACAGTTGCTATACCACAAGGGTACTGAAAAAATTGAACAGCTGCAGCAACATCCAACTGCTTGAATAAAGAAACAAAAAATCAGATCGTTTCAAAAGCTGGGGAAGTTCTTTTATCGCAGACATTCTCAGATATTGCTGTTTAGTCACCAACTATGCCAGGGCTCAAGAGTCATACAGCATATGAGAAATACAGAAAACATAGGAGAAAAATCAAAATTTGCAAAATTAAATTGCCTATATAAAAGCTAGTAAAGGACTATGTGAATTAAGACTAAGAGGATATTGATTATCATACATCACAGGGAGTTAAAAGTCAAAAAGGAAACAGTGGTTCACAGACCTAACCATAAGGACTGGCAAGCAGACAGGAAAGGAAATCCTATGCCACGTGAACTGTGGTTCTACACACAATCTAATAATTTACAGAGATTACTGTAAATTAAAAGCAGATGGAGAAGTAGTTTGCCACACAGTGGAGCTAAAAAAATTCTGCAGCAGGGCTAATATGTAGGCCTTGGTCACTGTTCTGTGCACATCAAGGGACTGGCATCTCAGTTTTCAAATAGCAAGAGGACTGAAAACTGGCCCCCCTCCATTCTGCAGAAAGGCAACTTATCTGGAATATTGCATTCAATTCTAGACAGTCAAATTGGAGCAGTTCAAAAGAAACTACCACAAATGGTTTTGGGGCCCGAGGGACTGATTTATGAGGAAAGATGAAAAGAATTAAATATGCATAGCTTAGCTAAGCAGTGACTAAGGAGAGAAAAGTTAACAGAATTTCTAAGAGTGAAAGGGAAAAAAGAAGGGTTATATGCCATAAAAATGAAGAGAATATGGAACAAGAAAATTAATTTAATATAGTGCAAATTTAGGCAGAGTACTAAAACAAAAATAGGACATATGGATGAGGCTAACAGATAAGATCACAAGATTCCTTGTTTGGTGTACTGGGTGGACAGCCACACTAAAGCAACACAGGCTCTATGTTTCTGACACTCAGGCCAGCTCCTTCACTCAGTTCTGAAATCTCCAAATGGCCCTGTAAAGCTCTGGAAAGAGAACAGCTCAGTAAAGTAAAAACCAGCCCATGGGGATTTAGGGCATGTAAAGCCACACTACTGGCATCTGAAAGGCTTCTCTCCCTTGCACTGGTGGGGTAATTATTGGGTATGTCCTAGGTACACCAGGCTCAGGCTAGAAGAGCAAGGATGATTGCTAGTGTGAGCTGGACCTTCATGGGTAAGTGCAAAGGAAAGCAGGTTTAGCGGCTTTCCTGACAACAGTGTTTACAGCACTCTCTAAGGTCACCTTCCACATCTACCATCAAGCATTACACTTGTGGCCAGAAACTGCTATAGGACAGCTGTGTGGGCATGGAAACAGAAGTGAAGATAACAAATTTGATGTTATCTAATGATAACATTTGATTGTGAACATGCACAGCAATGTCCTTTCTGGGTTAAATTAAAATGGGGAAATATGGTTGATAATTTGAAAAAGAGGAAGAAGAAGAGAAAGAAGAGGAAGAAGATGAAGAAGATGGAGAAGAAGAAACTGAACAGCTTGGTCTCATTTGACCAACTGAGAAAAAGCAGTTTCAAAGGATGGACTCCTGGTCTACTTCAGGCACCTTTACTGAAGAAATAACTGGATGACCATAAAAGAGTTTTTCAAATTAAGAAACTGAAGTAGAAATCAAACAGAAATTACTATTGCTTATTGTTATTACTCTGACACTACTGCTCACAAGAAAGAAAAATGTCACTGCAAGTGACAAGACAAAATAAATCTATATATTCACTGTTGATTAAGAGGAATTAAGTAATTTAGTTTGCCTTGAAAGCTTTACTTTTCACAACTATGTCCATATGATTTAAACATACTACTTCTGCAACTAACATTAGCACTGCAGCTAATATAATCAAATAATTGTGTTGAAAGGAAAGCATCTGAACAACAAGCTGTTCAATTTGTGAACAAATTTTATATCTGAATATAAAATGTCCCCCTTTTCACTTGAAATGACTGCTGAGCAAGGAATGCATTGTTCTAATATTTTTTCAGAGCCTCCTGCAATAAGCTATCTAATGACAAAAACACTTTCCACAAAGAGAGAAAAAATGAGAAAATTCTTACATTTCCTCCTTTCTCAGTTTAGATGCAACATTTACAAAACTTTTCACAGGAGAAAGCTTTGACTCCTTTTCTAGGAAAGGGATCACATTTGAAAAGTATCAATTAACTCTCAAAATATGACCTTAATACATTGCTCTATTTTTTCTAGATGCCTTTACAAGGCCCCATATATATTTCATACGTTGTACTTCATAACAGGATTTGCACCGAATGGGAGCACAGCAGGAGTCCACCAACCTGAGGTGGTATGGCCCAGATCTACTGCCTGTCTATGTGCTCTGAATGCTGCTTCCATCTCCTCTGAAATGTCATACTGCAGAGAGAGACATTCACTGTAGGATTCACAGAGAAAGAGATCAGATTTTATCTTCCTCTTTTTTCCAAGAATAACATTTTTTGTTTTAAAATCAACTATGAAATGAAAGAGTGTCAAGTACACTTCCAACAGGAATGTCCATGCTCTAGCTGCATGAAAAGCTAGCAATAAATGACCAAGTTCTCTTCCACAGGGTGTGGTGCCCTCCTCTCCACACTTCTTGCCAGGTCCCACTCTTACATCAAAAAGAGTTTTAAAGTGGACTAAGTCAGGGCTCTCTGAATCACCTAATAAATGAGGGAAGTTGTCAGGGACTGTTGTCTTTCAATGTACAAGATTGGCACTGGCTGGAAAACCAGTTCTGGACATATCATTTCCACTTCTGTTTCTGCAAGTGATACCACGCTGACCCATCTGTTGGCTGAAGGGATGTGCAGTAGTCAGAACTTGCAGTTTCTCTTAGTAGGTCTTATATTGCTGTTGCTCTCACTGAAGGCATTTGCTCAAATGGCAAATAAACAAACAGCATTTTTCTTTAATTGGTGGTGTTCCTTTATGATATATTAAAAAACTTACATTAGGACAACTCTTTATTTGCTCCAAATCAAACTAAGCTTTTGCTGACTTAATTATTTTCATTCATTTAAGATTAGAATTAGTTCCATCTCAAATTTCACTTGCTTTAAAACAATCATGTTTATACCATTGCAATTTTGATTGAATTATCAATTGAATTATCAACATTTTCTATTTGGTTTTAAAACTTAGAAACTGCAAAATTTACCATGATGCAGTATATTAATTTGTATGAAACAAGAAAAAGAAATAAATATGATTATTCAGAGCAAGAAGCTACTTCAGGATTGAAAAGTGGCTACATTGCTACAATTTCATAAATGGAAATAAAGAGGTTGGGAGGTTTGTGTTGTTCGTTTGGTGTTTGGGGGTTTTTTCTGCTCTCTGTTCCTGCAGCAATTTTCTCAAAAAGTTTAATATTGGAATCTGAAGCTTTACACATGCTGTGCCAATATGGTGAGAAAATATGGTACTTTGACCTTTATAATCTTCTTTCATCTGATTTTTAGGGTGGCTAGATTTCTTTACTGTTTGCAGAATAACTACATTAGAAGAAAAAACCACTCCAAATACCAAAACTGTAAGGAATTTCTTACAAGCTCTCAGTAAAGTTTTCCTCAGAAAGTGCTGATTCTTCTCTTTACTGATAGATTTTTTACAGTGGCAAACAAAATAATGACAAAAAATAATTGGTGGATGACTGTGATTTCCACTAATTAATTATAAATAGAACCTATTCTTAGTTGAATGTAAAGTTGAAAATGTTATAGTCTTCAATTATCCAACTTAATATTGCTCATTTTGCTGTTACTTTAAAGTGTATTTTTCCAAAAACCAATTTCATATAAAAATTCATCTTAATAAAATTATTAAATTCTATTCTATGTGGTTGTAATTGGTAAGAAAGTAGCTACTGTGAGCTAAGTTTTTTTTACTGGAAAGACACTTAGCAAATCATTAAACTACTAATACAAATGTTCCAAGCTAATTAGCTTATTGACAGCTCAAAATACATTTTTCTAAGTATAACTTCCTATGTCTACATACTGATATAAAATTTTATTTTTTATCTCTTTCCTTGCAAGCAGTGTCATGAATCTCAAACTTTTTAACATTTAGATTACGTAAAAAATTAGTTCAAATTAAAAAAAATGCTGTGTTTCTGTCATTGACACATGAACTCAGGAACTGGAGAATAAAAATAGATAAACACATCTAACTGGTACAGACATACTGGCCTTAATAGGTGGAAAATAATATCCTGTTTTCCTGTTGACCTGCACTTATCCTATGATGACAGTGAGAGACAAAGAGATAAAAAGTGTAATAGAAGTAAGAATATTCTAGCTGTGTTTCTATTTGTTTGAAGGTTAGTAAGATAAAACCCATTTGTTCTTAACTGAATAATTAAAAACCTTTTCTTTTAGATATTTTTCATAACACCTGAATTATTATAAAACTTTTTAAAAAAAGCTTGGACTGCATATCACTGATATCTCAGACACATTCAGCCTGTCAAAATGGAACACAAAATATCAATGCTAATGTATTAGCATTCTTTTAAATATTTTTACAGTATAAGCTTGCCAAACAAATACCTTTCATCAATATCTCTTTACTCCCCAGACTTGCTTTATGTGCCTTCACAGGACCTTAAGACTCCCAAGCAGCGGTCCATTTCACAGAGACACTCCTCCTGCTCTTTCAGGATTCCCAGGGCAGATGACTCCTGACTCTGCCTCCCAGTTTCATTTCCAGCAGGCAGGATCACTCAGTCATGCTAAGCATCTCATTTCAGTAACAACCTTAACCTCATACCACAGGTCACAGTGTTATAAGCATGTACAAGGAAAAGGAATTTTTCCCTACAGCCATGGTGTACTTAGCTCTGTTATTGCAGAAATAAACCATGACATGAGAGTTAGCAAACTCTATCATGAACTATCAACTTAAATAAATGGATAGGTATTGAATAAGGACTGCCACAGTCATTCTGCTTCTGTTTACAGCTCTAATTTTCACTACCTGCATATTTTAACTATTTTGTCCCTTGAGTGCCTCACTGGAGGCAGAGGACATGTCCAAGAAGATGTGAGAATTCTCTGGGAGACCAGAATATACAATAAATAAATTATTACCACGCCCTGGCCAACCCTGGAATAGAAGAAATACTGTTCACGGGAAGGAGAAAACACTTCAAAAAATTTGCTAGTTCTCTTATGTCAGTAACCATGCAGTGTGACAGAGCACCTGTGCCACTGTTACTTGGGTCATCACACATCCTGCACATGCTGCAATAGAGGGTTCCTGTGTCACACACCAACTATGGGTCTCCAATTTTTCTTTTCAGACTCCTCTTCTCTTCTTATTTGTTCTAAACTACAGTAACTCTACTGAGGCACAGATGCAAGTCTCACAGGCTGTCTCACAGTAAGAAAGCTGACACGGAGGTATCACATGTTTCACCCCCAAGTTTACTTCTTCATCCCTGTGAGAATCAAGCTCAAGTCTCCATCCTCTGAAAACTGAAACTAATGTATCATATCACATCTTTCCCCAACCCTCTCTAAGCTCCATAAGGTTCAGGTGGAGCTACCACTTCATGGACAATACTTGCCATGTAATCAGATCCTGAAGGTAATAAGGGATAGATATTAAAGAAAATTATTATGTTTATTTATATATTGTTTCAAATCCTGAACTAAATTTATCAATAATCATTTAATTAATTTCTAATTAATAATCTAATTAATTAATTTCCATCACAGATCACAGTAGGTATTGGGCTGTAACATAGCACAGTTCAGTGGGTTTTAATTAATAGAAAGGATTTAAAGGAATTGGAAACAGATGAACCAAAAAAGAACAGAAGTAGAAGCTAATGTTCTGATTTTATGATCCAAATATTTGGATAAATTCACTTGGCTTGGACTTCCACCAGGCATGACTATAACTCCTTCTAGAAAGGTTTTCATTCTGTTTGCAGATAGACCTCTACAGCATGTGCAGTGGAAATTAGACTCTGGAGTAACAAACTTAAGCCTCCTTGCTAAAGCACTGTTTTTCTCAATTATCTTTGCAGATCTGTCAGAGAATGTCCAGAGCAAAGGTAGAAAACCATTGCCATAACATGTAAATGATATTTATGTCATAACTAGATATACAAGAGACAGAAGACAGCAGCAAGGTGCTGCCTAATTTGCAAAATTACATTGATTTGTACAATCTGTCACAGAAATCATCAAGTTAAAATGGTACCCTGCAGCTGGCAGATAATATGTGATGCTCTCCTACAAACCACTGTTCTCGTTTCTGAATACTCACACTCACAGATTGCCAAGGATAAGCTACCAGCACAGGCAGGGACAGCTCTGAGCAGCAGCAATGCTTGGCTGCAGAAAGGAGGTGGGCATGAGCAGTGACAACATGAGCTGCTCCAACAGGCAGACACACATTCGGCTCGTGTGTTAAATGCTGCAGGTGCCAGCTAAAGACAACATGATGGCTGCAGCAGGCACAGTTCCAGAGTATTATTGGGATGAAAGACCTCTCTGGGCATGGTCCCAGAAAATCTGGCTTGACCACACAGCTACCCCTGCTCAGAGTAGGAGAGAGTATCCAGAGAACGGCAACAGAGCTGGAGAAGGGTCAGGAACACAGCTCTTCAAGGAGCAGCTGAAGGAGGTGGGGTTGTTTAACTTGGAGAAAAGAAGGCTGAGGGGACACTTTGTTACTCTCTGCAATTGTCTTAAAGGAGGCTGTAATGAGTCTCTTCTCCCAGGTAATAAGAGAGAGGACAAGTAGAAATGGCCTCAATTTCTGCTAGAGGAGGTTAAGATTGGATATTAGGAAAAACTGCTTCACTGAAAGTGGGGTCAACACTGGAACAGTCTGCCCAACACTGGAACAGTCTGCCCAACACTGGAACAGTCTGCTCAGGGAATTGGCTGAATTGCTAACCCTGGAAATGTTCAAAAACATGTAGATATGGTGCTTGGAGCCATGGTTTAGTGGTGGATATTGCAGTGTTAGGATAATGGTTGGACTCCATGATCTTAAAGATCTTTTCCAACATTAATGATTTTATGAGTCTGTGGTGGACTGGACAGTTTTCAAAGTTGGGTCTTTCCAGCCTGAAAGATCTTGTGACAAGATGATGACTTATACAGTGAAGTATATCTGACTTTCACAGACTTCTAATGGGAGAAAAGCCATGATAAAAATGAAAGAATATTAAAATTGTGCTAACATCATTGGAGAACAGCTATAGCCCTTCTCAGCTCAAATTTCCACACCCAACTCCTGCAAAGATTAAAAAAACAAAATGCAAACATAGGCAAAAGCCAGGTACACAGCACTATAGTTCATAAAACACTAAATATCATGAATTTGTGCTTTTAGATATTTCCTCTCTACCCAAAGTAGTCCAAGAGCCAAGCTTTGCCACCACGCTTCCTCTGGATCAGTGTATCTTCTTTCTGATACAGAAATCATCGGTGAAATGAATTAAAAGCAAAGTGGGGTGTGAAGAGTCACGTTCCAACCTCTGTGAGATTCAGCTGCTCTCAGCACATCTCAGAGCACTGCTGGTGCTGCAACTGCGCACACAGCCCTGGCCCATCTTTGATCCCAGCTGTCTGCCAAACACAAATATCTGCAACATATTGGCACATTAAGTCAAATAATAATGCTCAGGGGAGCATTGCAGAGGAAGTGCTTCTCCTTCACTAATTACAGGAGGAAATGGAAACGCTTTTGCCAATTCTGAGAAGCATGGGCAGTGAAAAAAACTCCTGTCAGGTTCCAGCCAGCATCTTCTAAAGGACACTATTTGGAAAGAAAGAGCATTGTGGTAAAACACCCCGATTTACTGAGAAATCACTAATCAAAATTCCAAATCTGAAAAACAGGAAACAAATATTATTGACAAAATTGATGCCATACATTCACCTTTCCCTCTGCTGTGTTTTAAGTCCTTCACCTTGGCAATCAATGCAACGAAAATCCCAGTTAGTCATCATTTGCTTCCTTTTAACAGAAGAACCTCGTCTCTTTCCTACAGTTTCACTGAAGAGTTACTTATTTAATATGCTGTTGGCAATCACATGCCTTCCTAGATTGGCTAAAATTTCATTGTAAGAGTATTTTCAAAAAGTGAATAAATACCAAACAATACTGTTTTGATATCTTCGAGATAATTACGTTGCAAATTCCTCATTTGCATTTATCAAAACTCAATAGAAGCTCAAAGATTTATTCCTCAAATGCACCTTTAAAATTGTGCAGTAAAAGTAATCTGTGCTTCTCCACATTAACAGGGAATTGTAACTCCTACTAGCATTAAAAGCAGTCCATACACTAGTCCCATTGAATCCAGACAAGAGGAAACCCATATAAATAATTTTTATTTGAATTACTAAAATACTTCCAGGGCACCTTAATTTCATATTAAGACAGCAAAGAACCATATTACTTATTTATTACCTATAACACAGTGTTTCAAAAATACTTTCAAAATGTCCTTGGTACACTTAAGTCATCGAAGACTGTGATCTGGAGAGAAAAACCTTTTACAGCAGTCTGCTATTTGACATGTAAAAACTGTGCTATAATCACTAAAGTCTGAAGTTTTCTAAGTCCTTCAGTAAAAAATATCTATTGCTATTGAACTACTGCTGGCTGTCCAAAACAAGTATTTAAAGAATAATTAATTTCTCTGATGTAAACTCAGTAATTTCCACTCAGACCCTGGATGCTTTGAAAGGCAAATCCTAAAAGACTGAAAAATGTGCAGCTAGGAAGACAAGCAACCTTGGAAAAAAAAAAAAATGCTGTTAGGAATTTCCTCTGCAATGAATCAAATACATTTAGCACAGATCCCAATTCCAGGATGTCTTTAAGGAGGCAAGCTTGCATTATTCAAGGTTAAAAGTTCATTTTTATTTTTTTAAGGCTGTCACACCAAACAGCTAAATATTCTGATAAGGAGAGGATATAAGCATTTGATCTACAGCAGATGATGAGCTGGGCTCGTAATTATAAAGCTTTTCTCATTTGTATATCCTTGCAAAGTGTGAGAGCCATGTTTCAAGGTTGTCCTTAAAGACGTCCTTAACATAATGCTGTCAATGACGTTTCTTCTTTTCGGACATTACATTCTTTGGTGATTAATTTAAACTAAAGTTTTAAAAGCCCATCATTATGAAGTTCAGAATGAGAGCATTATTACACACACAATTAAGTTACCTCTGAACAGAGGAGAGAAAGAAACACTGGGCTCTGCCTATATATTCACATGCAAAGTAACTACTCCCCTTCCCCACTACTATGTTGACATCATGCAGCATCTGCCTTCGACTTTTTGCATATGTGATGAAAAAACATATCTCAGAAAATAAAAAGACAGTTTTAAAAGCAAAATAACCATTTTGTTACTTACAGCATTTGATAAAATGGTAATGAGACATTCTTTCATCTCAGGCTGTAGTCTTGCTACAGGTTTCAGCATTCTCTTCTGCTACAACTGTCATGCCCAGAAAATGCATTATTTAAAGCCCTTCCTCAGGTATCCAGTACACCTCAGAATACATTATTTAGTGTAGGTTCTGTTCCAGGATCTTGCAGAGGCTTCCAAGTCACCCTCAGCCGGCTGCTGGAGTTACGATAAACCTCTGTGCGTCTTGAACCATGACTGCTGCACGTGCTATTGTAGCACAATTGATTGACACTGCTCCTAATCCCACATCCCCAGGAATAGAAAGATTTAATTGGTGTGCACTTGCAGCCACATTCTTCCAGCACTGAGGTGTGCTGCTGCACTGCGGCTTTCACAGTCCTGCCAGTTAATGGCTTTTCAATAGCTTTCAAATGGCAGCAAACTAAGCTTGATGAGTGGGCTCGAATGAAATAGCAGAACAGGGGATCTTAAATTTTATTTGTGCATGTTGTTCGTGTGCCAAATGCGACCAGATTTTTAGCTAGTACTAAACCAGGATTATTTTTAGTTGCCACCAGTTGCTGTGTGAATAGGAAATTGATATAGGTTGCCAAAAATAATCATCTTTTAGCATCACAGATCATTTTTCAGTATATTATAAGGTAAAAATCAGGATAGAGCTTACAGCCATCTTCGGACTCTCATGGTTTATGCATGGATTAATTTACATTGAGCTAAAAACATGCTTGTGTGTACATTCCTTGATATGTTCCTGGTTCTACAATTTCTTTGTATTACATTGCATCTTTTTCACAGATGGAATATTTATGTCAGGAGACAAAAACTGCAAGCTCTGCATGGTTTATATCATGATTATGCTCATATTATCGAATGACATTTAAATCACTGATTGTAAGACAAAAAGCTCAAGAAAATACATCACTAAGAACAAGTCCATAACATTATTTATCACACTGTAGCATAACAAGTCAGTGTACACTGACGCATTACCCGGTTTCAGATTAAGGGCACACAAAAGGCAGACCTGCATTGTATTTTAAACACTCAGGCTGCAGCATCCTCTGAGAACAATTCCTGCATTACTTTGCCAGGAACCCATGAATTTGGTTACTACTTCTGTGAGAAGCCTACAGCTGAACTGCAGTAAAATATTTTTACAGTATCAAAATATAATTTAAGAAAATTGCACTCAGTGAAGACCTCCATTTGCTTACCATGCATCATGCTTACCACAGTCAACACTTCACTGAGTGAGTGAGAGCTCTTGTAAAAGAAAACTGATAGCCCAGCCATATTTAAATCTTTTATTCATCTGAAAGGGTTCTCACCTACTATTTTGTATACATAACATTTTTTAACAGCTACAAAGTGTTAAAAGGACTACAAAGGAAAAAGGGTCTAACTAATTAGTGAGGATCACTAATTCAGATTCTATTAACTATTCCACAAAGTTCCCACAAGAGCAGAAAGATATATATTCACAGGCTTCCAGTGATCCATTAGCAAAACCCTTAGGTGAAATCTCTCAGCTCCTAACAGACACATATTTCACATCTGTTTTTAACTTAAATATGCACAGCAATTCTTTTGCAGAACTAATTATTTAGGTGCTTTGGTTTTCTTCCTGAAAACATATTTTTTCAGAAGAAAGTGAAAATAACCAGGGGGACATAGGGGATAAATTATATAAAACATAATACAGTAATTGCATTACCATGGAAACTTTTTTTACTGTAAAGCTCAGAAGTCCAAAGTAATTAAATCTATCCAGACTGTCTTTCACACCTATACAACACTAGGCCAGTTTGGGCCATATGGTTTATAAAATAAACATACAAAGTGTTTTAAGAGGCAATGTTAGTCATAGTTCATGAGCAAGTGTCAAGTAATCTGACAAAAAGGCCTTTGAGCAATACTTTTTGGTGGAGACATTCCTGACAGGTTCATCTCTGGTGGTACTGTCAGGCTAACAGACTGCTGTGTCTAATAACATCGTGCTTCACCATCATCCCACACTGGTTAAAACCAGGAGCATCTCAATAAACACTGGTGAACGAGAGAAATGGACAAACGTTGCTTTTCAGCAGACAGACGTAAAAGGGAAAAAAAGCACCTGATTTTGGCTAGAACAGAATGTGAAGAAACAAGTATTTGGATCTGTCTAATTTTAGATTGTAATATATGTGATTATGTATTGAATTGACAAAGTAAAAGTTTTGGATGGTGGAACTTGGTAGCATTTATGTGACAGGCTAGACTACATCCTCCATCCTGCAAGGAATGAGAGAGAGAATTCAATCATTCTAAATCCAAAGTCCTGCACTGGGTCAGGGCAGCCGCAGTTCCAATACAGTCTGAGAGATGAAGGGATTGGGAGCAGCCCTGCTGAGAAGGACTGGGAGTGACTGAGGAAAAGCTGGACACGAGCCAGAAACGTGTGCTTGCAGAAAGCCTGCTGCATCTTGGGCTGCATGAAAAGAAATATGGCAGGTCAAGGGAGGTGATCCTGCCCCTCTGCTCTGCCCTTATGAGATCCCCAACCCTGGAAACATTCAAGGTCAGTCTAGACAGGGCTCTGAGCAACCTGATTGAGTTGAAGGTGACACTACTCATTGCAGAAGAGGCTTGGACTAGATGACCTTTAAGATCCCTTTCAATCAAAAACGTTCTATGATTCTACATCCTTTATGGATAGCATCAAGGTACAGGCCAGACTTTTGGATGTGGCAAGCTGTTGATTGATATTTGCATTAGACACATGGGGGACAATGCTGTTCTCTATATGCTCTGATTTCTTCTCTCCTAGCCTGTGCTGGTCCATGTCATCAGGGAACAGTGGGGGACTGTTTGACAAAGGAGGGTTGCAGTGCTGCAGCACAACTGGGGTCTGCATCTTCAGCTGCACTGCTGGACCAATCAAGTCCACGAGCAGCATGTACCCACCTGCAGCAGGGCATTGGTCACTTTCCCATTCTCCAGGAGGCTGTATGCCAAAAATATGTGGCCAGTTGCTCAAGTATGAATAATAGCCCCCAGACAAATGGAAAAAAGAGAGGTGGCAGATGCCAACCTCAATAGGTCTTTTATTTTATACTGTGGAGTTTTGTTTGTTTGTTTGTTTTTAATTCTGTAACATATTTAGTTTTCTTATGTGGCTAATTATCATTATTGGATTTTGAAAAAGAAGCGAAAGAACAAATGGAAAGAAAACATGGAAAGCAATGTATATTGCTATCAGCAGGAAGTTCTGACATATTGAAGGACAGCATCAAAGAGAAATAAGAACAATAGATAACTGCAAGTGCAGAGACAGGATGAACCTTCAGGAGAAGTGGCAGCTAAACCTGAGGTAAAAAGAAGCCACAATAGGAATACTTAAGCCAAAATCTGTTTCACCTGCTGTAACGACATTATTTCCAGTGCAATCTTTTGCTAGGCTGGAGAGTAGAGGAAGAACAGAGAAGAAACCACAATGATGGGGGGTTGTCCATGCCCTAAACAAAGATTTTAAGTGCAAGAAAAAAAGAGAAAGACATTTTTTGGAAAGACTCTGAAGGAGGGAATATTTCATCGTCAGTGATTTTACAAAACAAATCGTACAATTTGTTCATTCACTAGAAAGGGATATTAACCATGTTAGGTATTTTCATCTGACTGAACTCCAGAAAAAATTTGAAAGAGAAAAAAAAAATAAACAACACTTACAATCTAACTGTGTAAATTATGGAATTATACCTAGATAGGCTTTGAGGGCATTGTAAACCTACTTTCTCTAAAGTAAAGGTAATATTGGCAGGTTTTTTATCTCACTTACAGTGGTTCTTTAAGGACTAAACTGTTTAAGTCTACAAAAAGGCATAAATGTTCTTGAACTGGGGACAAAGACTGAGCTGATATTAAATCTGGTGATAAAACACTTAATAATTTGATTTTGTCCAGCTCAGCAAAAATATAAATAAAATAGAACCAAGGTCAGAAAACAAGATATATTTAGCACTTCTGGAAAAATTCCTTGCCACCTCTCTCTATAGAGAGAAAACAGCCAATTTCATTCTTTGCAATAATTCAGCATTCAGTGAAATTATACAGTTATTTAAAGAGAATCTTGGAACAGGTCAGCCATCACTAGGATAGTTCTATTTCTTAGGCTAAACACCCATTTAGGGATCACCATCTCAGAGTAGACACTGCGTTCATATCTCAGTTTCCAAGGCTCATACCTTGACTTAGAAATGCACTTATGAAGAGCTTCCTAAAACAACCTAGCAAACAACAACACTTTAAGGTTTTGCTGTCAAGAACTGACACACTGTATTGTACTTATGTCATGGAAATATCTTGTAACTCTTCCAGTGTCTCCTGGTGTCACAAACAACTGAACAATTAATAATTTTTTCATCTTAGTATTTTGCAATTCACACATAACTGAAAGATTTGATAGAGATACGCAGTACTATCCAAAAGCAATTTGAATAATGAGAAAAACACCATGACTACTGGCTTTAAATACATGACAGATGCTCCCTATTTATGCCATTTTTGCTCAGTGCAGCAAAGCTTGTTATATTCCTTCAGATGTTACAACTTCATTGCACTAGTTATGGGTTTAAGATTGCAGACAAAAAAAAGTGGAATGCAGAGTAACATTGACATGGCTCATATGTTGTGACAAGTGACACTGCTTAGCAATCAAACCTTGGCCATTCTATCCAGCTGCCAACAAGCCACTCTTCAGATAACATCTGGTAGCTGTATCCTTTATCAGGAAGCTGGGATGAGACCTAGCAGATGTAGATACTTAACAAGAAGGACTCTGTACTGATTTTCTCTACAAAGAAGAACAAAACACTGCAGTTTCTCCAAATAAATTTTTAGATGAACTTGCATGTCAGATGGATGTGAGGTTTTCTCCAGAGATTGCAGCAACAAATCACATCTAATCACTCAATCCATCACTCAGTGTGGTTGACTTCTAGAGTACCAAATGACTTTTTCTCTTCCCTCATCCCTTCCTACAACTTTTGCACCTTTTCCTTTTTTCCCATTTCACTGGAAATGCCTCGATTTTTCAAGAAGCTGGCAATCTTCTTCCCATTCTTCCACCTAGAGATTGAGAAAAGCAAAAAAAAAAAAATCCTTTTTCTTCTTCCCTACATACTGTTGTAACTGAATGTATATGGGTGGACTGATCTGTAATTATTCTTTAATGTATTGAAAACAGTATATTATTACTATACAGTATATTACAGTATATTATATATATTGAAAACAGTATATTATTACTATACAGTATATTACAGTATATTATATATATTGAAAACAGGATATTATTACCCACTGCTTATGAAGTTTGCAGAATTACCAGTAGAAGTCATGTGCAATTTGAAAATATTACTCACTTCCTGCCACACCCAAAATGACAGGATTTTAAGCTGGGAGTAGGTCTGTCTAGCAGTTCCTTAACTGGATGAGATGAAGAGGCTCCCACTGGTTGTGGGAGAGCCTAGAACAGAGGTAATAACAAGGCCAAATACAAGAAGAAATCCCAATAGTCTCATATATGGTTAGGCTTTTGTTTGGCACCAGTAGTGACTCGATAATTAACTTCTTCATTACAATGTGTGAATATGCTTTCTAAAATTAGATTTCTTAAAAGATTGGATGAAAGACTGCTACAGAGAGAAGCTGCAGACATTTTACATGCAAAGCTCCTTATGAGACAAAGCCCTTTACTGAAAAGACACTACCAAGACATGTTAAAATTATAAGCAGAAAAACATGACAGACATCACAACGCCCAGACACAAGAAAAAAATGAAAAAAACAAAAAGTCCATGAATTTCCATGCAAAAAGTTATTATATTATCAGAATTTTTTTTTTTTTTAAGTTTAGAATATTCAGGAAAGAAATAGGCAAGAAGATGAATTCAATTTAACATGAAAAATGTACTGCTATCCTCTTGCTTATTAGCAAATGTTATGACCCTATATTCTATCCCTATTTTTTCTTTTCTAATTGATTTGTTCATTTTAAAGCCAGAACGCAAATAATGACTATACTATTAGATGCATAAAAAGTCAAGAGTAGACCAGAGGAATTGTGTATTCTTTATCAGAGCAAATGTTACTACAACAACATAAATCTTGAAATTTAATTAGGGAAAACCTGAAAGCACTGCAGAAGGAGTCCTTGAGACAGAAGGCATTCCTAATTTAAAAATTTCACATGGACAGCTGCAAAAGCCAAAGAAGTAAGTAAGATAGAATCAGACTCCTCTGGGACCGTAGGACAGCACAGAGGACAGGGTAGCAATTTAAAAAATTTTAGAAATTACTCTAATACTTCATGTCCCAAACAGGAAAAAGAAAAAAAAAAAAAAATGGTGAAGATTTTAAGGGGTGGTAAATTGACAGTATTTTAAATTAGTCAACCATGACATTCAAAAAACTTACCAAAACAAAATCACATGTACCATATGCAAGTGCTATAGACCAAGACCAGAATGAATTTAAGTTTAAACTGAAATTAAAAGATACTAAGGGGAGTTCTGTAGATACAAAATGAATATTGGACAACTGACAATTATTGTGTTGAGGATTATGATGTAAATCATGGTTTCAATATAGACACTGTAAGCAAAATGCAACATTATTAAATTATTTAAAAAACAATCAGAAAAACAAGGACTAAACTTAGGCAAGAAAAGCTACCCAAGGCTTATTTTATTTTCTGATTTCTCTACTGTACATTTTATCTCAAACTAAATACAATACCAGTTCTTTTCCTCAGCCTTTCTGCACCTCATTCTTCATGTAACTCAGCAGAGATTGTTAATGCATATTTGTCTTACAGTGATTTCTTATGAAACACAGTGGAAATAGGAGGGAAGGGGTGCAAGGTATGGAAAGCTACACGTCACTTTTATTACATTGACTGTGCTGCCCTATGTGCACAGTGTAGCAACATGCAGCAGGGGTGGTCTTTGCTTCTGCACCTTCTTCAGTTTCTAATGCAAATATTTACTTATTTCCTCTTTCTTCTTTGTCTGTGTCAACCTGTAAAGAATTCATCATTCTGACCACAAAGACCAGGTGAGAGTCCAACTTGAAAAGAATAATCAAATCAAAGGGTATGATGGTAAGAACTTTTGACATGACGTAAGGTAACGTGATATTGCTTGAAGATGATCTGGACAAGTCCATAAGCTCACTGAACAAGAGAGGCATGCAGAATTCACTGCACTCTGCCTGAACATAACAGAACAACACCTCATTCTCAAATGAGCAAAGAATAGATAAGAAGTTAACAAGAATTAGGCAGCTGCTCTGGAAAGAAAGGGAGAATGAGAAAAATACATGAAGAAGCAAGGAAACATGGGTATAACTGTTAAAGGCACTGATTTATAGAGGTGTCCAAGCAACAGCAAGAAAAGCAGTAAATCTATATAATTTTGATAACATTATCTGAGGTCAAAACAAGGGCATTTAGTGAGGCAAACGAAGTCTTTCTGACTGCTAACAAAGACAGTCAGAAAGATGGTGGAAAATAGCTTCTATGTGAGCAGTGGACAGTTCACAGCTGAGATGCCACTGATCAAGATAAATAAAAGGGAGGATTTCCCAAACACAGACTAAGAATGATGTCAAGAGCATTGAGGATTATTCAATAAACACAAGATACTTGATAATCAGTTCCTTTAAAAATAAATGAAATATTCAGGTAAAATCTTGTTTTGTACAAACATGAATAATAAAGGCAAAAGTCACCAAGTTGGCAAATAGCTCATTTACACATGACCCAGTAAAGAGTAAGGCTCCTTTGTACAGTTACAGCACATATCCCTGGAGCATCAATAACCATCAGCACATGAGCTGAATTTTGTTTGAATTCAGATAGCTGGAACCCAGCTTTCCTGTTTTATAATAATATGCTTTTTGTATATTTCATTCCCCATGATCTGAAAACCTGTGGACCTTATACACTCACATTTTACTCCAATGGCTGTCTGCTCATAACAAACAGAAAATTTATTTCTTTCCTCTCAAATGAACTTTTTTAATCAAACACTGCATTACAAAGTAGTTATTATTTTAATTTTGTTTTCTTGAAAATACAGTACCAATTACCTTTAATTTCAAACAGCAAAAGACACATGAGAAAGTAAGAAGAAGAAATGCACAAGTATAATAGGGTAAACCACATCTATAAAGAATAATTATCCAGCAGGGTAAATCAAGTCATTCCAACCAATTTATAAAGCTTTTTTTGTTTGATTGGGGTTTTTTTTGCTTTCATTTATAGCAGAGTTTTGCTTCATAAAGGAAATAAGCATTCAGCACCTTGCCATCCTGGCAGAGGGCAAAACTGCACAAGAAATTATTTCCTCCACTCATTAGCCAAAATACCTTATGCTGAAATCTCCATGGATTGCTACTTCTAGGCTGTAAATTCTTACAAGAGAAAGCCACACAAGTTGGTGCTGACTATAAACCATTCTTTGATTCTTAGATTTTGACCTCAAAATCAGCAGGGGTTCTGTCACTGCCTTCAAAGGATGCAAAGTGAAATACTTTAAAGCAAATGACCTATGATTATTGGAAAATGACATAAATGAGCTATCTTGGAAAAAATAATTAGCAATTATGCATAGCACACCAAGACTAATTTGCTTAACATCTCCCAAATGCTCCTGTTACAGTTGGTGTTAACTGGAGACTACACATCTCTCCATTTCTCAGTATAATTGTCATTTCAAAACCACTTTTCCTTATCACGACCAACATACTTCTGTCATATTTGAGGACAACATAGCACTAGGTAAAGCTGATTTGACTAGAGAAATTGGTGAGATTTGTTTTCACCAAATGTAGGTCCAGCCTTTTATTGCCTTGGCTGAAGTCAAGAGTTGATTGGCTCCTTTTATTATCAATCCTTATGGATATTCCATCTATGTAAATCAAACATTTCATTGGCATAGCTTTAATAAGTTCTGTATGCTTTAAGGAGAAAAGTAATTATCTCTGCTAAAAAATATCAGCATTTGCTAAACATAATTATAGTGTCTAAATGTAGTACACATTCAGAGTATTTGCTATGGATAGTTTCATATTAGGATGCCTTCAAACATCAGAAACAAATTTCAAAAATAGACTTTGAACATGTGAAAACAGCTATAAAGGCTTAGCACACATATACACCAACAATAAAATGGAAAGTTCAAATGCTTTGTGATAATAACTTTTTTTTTTATTGTGTGTTTCTGACTTTTTCTCCTTTTGATTTGAATACCACACATAGTACAGAAGACGAGTTATAGACAATTTTCTGAGGTTCAATCTAAAATGCACAACCACATTTAGAATACCTCAAAATTGGCGTATGTCAAGACTAAGTTAACAGGGTCTTTCAAAGACTAACTAAGGTGATCATATAAGCTATATAAAAGATGGTAGAAAAATATAATTCAGTAGATACAGATTATTTCTGTGAGCCTGGGGTGACAAGGCAGGTGAGAAGATTTTCTACACTGTGTTAAGGTGCTGATGATGGACATATGAAAAACAGCTCCTGATGTACCAAGGGGACACCATATCTCAGGAGGGTTGAGGAACTACAACCTGGATAAGTGACATTAATATACTGCAAAGAATTAGAAATGTGGCTGTGATCCCCGCAGAGAAAAAAAAAAAAAAAAAAAAGACAAGCAAACTTAAAGCTGGTGCAATCTCATGAATGCAATCTGAGACATTAGGCAAACAAGTAGTGCCCTTAACAGGCAGCTCAGAAAATCCGCAGCAAATTTACTGGATAGAAGGAATGAAAATCTGTTTTTCAGATTTCAACTTCTTTGAGAAAATAATTAATATCTAATTTTTCTTTTGCTAATGTTGCTCTTCTTTGTTGTTTCCTCTTTTTTTTGGAATAAATCTTTGAAACTATAACCTATTTTGCATGTTATATTTCTGTTTACAATTATTTGAAACTAAAAGCAAGTTCAAGGTAGTTAGCCAACATCCAAGAACTTCACATTGGTCAGCACAATTATGGCTTTAATACAGGAGGTAAAAGGTCTCTTTTTGATGTTGCAAGCATCTAAGTGGTCAGCATAGCCAAGCACACCACTACAGGCCATGGTGGCTGCCTCACATTGCTCCTCAGAGGAGCTGCAGCCCCTGGCTCCACACTGATCCTCCACCTGTTAACTGAGAGCCCTGCAGCTCCCCAAGATGCTCTCTGACATGTTGCAAACAATGACAATGAGTGGGAAAAGACCAAGGAGTTCAAAAATGCTTTCCTTAAAAGAGGTGCATGAAAGGAGCAAGGTGCACCCAGATTGTCACAGCTATTAAACACAGAGTTCCCTACTACCCTTCTCCAACAAATAAGCCAATGAGAAACAACTGGAAGCTACCACCTTCTTCACTGACATTTTTCTTTTTCTTGATTTTCCCCACACTACACAGTGGTGAAATAAATGCTTTCCTCCCCAAATACAGCTTGTTAAATTCCACCTTTACAAAAACAACCAATGTTGGGAATTTTAGCTATTCTCTGATTTGAGGCAGTTTGTATTGTACTCCTCTGGCTTTTTTCCACACGATCATGTCCTGACACTCAACAATTCTTTTTTCTTCTTTTATCAGCAGGATACCAAGAAATGGTGATAGAGGAGAATGCTGGTAGCAGTGAGGATGACTATCAGAGAAGTGAAGGCAAGAAAATGAGAGGGCACTCAAGGTGCACTGCTTCCAGTCCTCCTGGAGAGTATGCCCGCAGTCAGTCCCAAGGGAAGAGAAAGGCAAATCTGCAGCTGTTTGCTCTGCGCCCCCACCAGCTGCTCCAAACACATCAAGGGTAGAGAAACAAGAGAGAAGGGTGAGCAGCTGCTGTCAGCTGTAGGGCTCTCAAAAGTGCATCCATCAGACTAGCTCAAGCTGGCCACCCCTGTGACACAGTCTGGGAGAGCTGCCCCAGGATTGCAGTGTCAGAGACACCAGCCCTCAGGTGCTGGCTCAGCCCACACACAGGATCTCCTAACACTGCAGCAGCACAGCGAGGACAGGCAGAGAGGTACCACTGAGATCTGCAGGCTCATGGTGCAGCTCTGTGTACTGCAGACAGGTGGTAGCTTATCAGTCCCTGACAATGATCTTTGATGGAAATCTTGCTGAAAGCCAGAGGAGCAGACACCTGTCCCTACCAAGACACCTTCTAGGGCAGTGGGAGGCTGGAACATGGGCAAGAGTGACTGTGAAAGGCCTTGGAGGGGCAGAGTTGTGCCTGACTGAAATGAGATCAGAGCTCGGCAGCACAGTAGTGCCACAGATGGGGAGTTGCAGCAGCAGTGTCTACCCTCAGTGAAAAACCTTTTTTATCTCTTCAGTGAAAATCTAGGGGAGAGGAGGTTTGATAGCAGTAAGGTGAAGGAAATGCTGCTTTGACATGCATTAGCCTGAGACAAAGTCTTTGCTTTTGCATGATATTGCCTTACACATTAATAGCATTTTCTTGTCCAAGCTCCATTTTCCAAAATGTCATCCAGAATCCCTGACCTTGATGTCTGCGCTGATCTTTCAGTGGTTTGGTGTCACTGAGTTACAGCTTTATTCGCATCCTCGTATCCCTCTTAGCCAAAGAAAGAGGCAGCTCCTCCCTGGTAAGGAACACGACACTTCTGCTTAGCTGTTTTGGCTGCTCACTGTGTGGCTATGTACCAAGGTCATTCATGGAATATTCCTGCAGATTAGAATGTTAAGTTAATAACATGCTCTTCTAAAAATGAGCATCTCTACAGTACATTTCCTGTATCTCTTTGGGCCTTTTATAAATATTCATACACATAAATTACAAGGAAACTCTTAAACAAAACCTGAGTCCAAAATCTCTTGTGTAACTTGCTAAAACAGTAGGTTTGTTGTGTAGAGAGGATTTGCTGGCAAATACACACAGGCTACTGTTTGAATAGGTAATGTCATGGTCCATCTACTGCTCTTGGATGACCCAATTGTACTTATTTCCCTGTAGGAACACCACAAAGAACATCAGTGTTCATTTTTATAGAGTATGAAGTATTCAAGAAGAAAATCATTGTGGGAGCTAGACCATATTCCTTTCAGTTTCTGTTTAGATCTACATCTGAAAGGAATAATAACCCATCAAGGAAGACAATTTAACTATGACAATACTGAAGTTTTGAAAGGCAGCACAAAGACTCTCTAACTCTCTGTGGCATTGCAGCTTCTTTGTTGATAAACTAGGTAAAGAAAGCTTAGTTTTTTCAGATGATCTACGATATTTAACTGAGAGATAAAGGACAGATGCTTCACAAATAAGATTTACATATCAAGGGCTGGCTTTGCAACACAAATAACTGACACCAAAGTTTTACATGGAAATTATATTAAGGTATATGTTTATATGGTGATTTCAGGAAGAGTACTGAAGAATTAAATCACATTTTACAGATATCAAATATTATCAACAGGACATTATTTGCAAGAAGCTGAAAGAAAAAAAATAATAGAGACCTACTTATATAAGACATACTTTTGGTAATCACAGAAAATAATATATAAATCATAAGCAGTGGGGGGAAAGGTGTACAAAAAAAATTGTTATGCTGCTAATCCACTGAAAACTTCTCTCCTGAATTAGTCACATGACTGGAAAATAAAAACAAACAAGTTACCCTGAATTTAAGTGGAATCTTAAAATATTATTTGTCTCCTTTACCATAATTGGTATTTTTCATTTCATGGATATAATCTGATTCACAGAAAAAACATACTGGGTTTGAAACATTTGGTGGTAGTATCTTTCTCACCCCTTCTCACATATATATGCATATGTGTTTTCCACAGAATTTATGATGAATTTTTTTGCTTCTATTCTTAAGGAATGATGCCAATGTTTAGGGGAATTTTATTGATGTGGGTATCCTACTGGGTGTTGTTCCACTACAACCCCCCTGCTTTGCCTGTCAACAACACTGACACATGCAGTCAAGTATCTGCAGCCTCCAAAGAGCAAGGGAGGATTAGTTTTGTTGTCATGCCGCCAGAGCTTCAGCTGAACTCCCAAACTGATGGACTTTAAAGTACGACACAGTGTTGCAACCCAGCCCATCCAGACGTCCCAAGAGCCTGCTGAATTCAGAGCCCCATCAGGGAGTCTTACATCTCTGCCCTAAAGCACAGCACCACAACCTGCCCTCTGATACTGCACGTAGGTGCTCTGGCTGCACCCAGGCAAGGCAGCAGCCACCCCAGTGACCAGCCCATCCTGTTCTTCATGTTTCAGACTGAAAAGGCTGTATTAAAAGTCACCTGAGACATAGGAACAGCTATGCATAAGGATGAAGCACCAGACAAATGCATCTTCAAGTCCTTTAATCTGTTTGACCACGAAGGAAGATCACAGACCAATAAAAAGTTACTTACTTCTGCATAGAGAAAGATGCTGAGAACTGAGTACAGCTTCTCCTGGTGCAGGTATGAACACTTGCAGTAATATGAGAAATGTCATCAGTGGGAATATTTCACTCCACCCTAACTTTGGCACAAAACACGAAAATCATAAGCACAAGGACACTACCTGTACATTTACAGGAAAATGGGGCTCCAATCAGCTTCAATAGTATCTTTTAATCTCTGAACAACTTGAACAGTTTTGGAGAAGCTTTAATGTTTCTGAAACCACACGAGTTTGTTGAACAACCAAGTGTTCTTAAGCAAAATCCTTTATAAATTCCTGTATAAAATCAAGAAAACACCTGTGTAACTTGAGTTTCTAACTTTATTTTTTATTATTTAAAAATTAATAAAAAAATAATTTCCTATTTCAAAAGTCATTTTATGACTCCAACATATGATCTGTTCCTATAAAATATGCAAACAGCTCTGGCAGTGGATTACTATAGTTCCTTATTTGCCCCAAATCTAAAATACTAGGTATGTTTTACCCATTGCTATAAAAATTAAAATATTTTAAAACATAGAGTTCAGGTTATTTGATATATTCTGTTTTATACAGAAAACACCAGGCATGACTCCAGTTGATAAAAGCAGCAATACTGCTTCAGTTTATTGGACACTTTCAGCTCTGCCCTTCAAGTGTCCCCAGCTTGCTTTGTATGCTCTTAAACTTAAGAGCTGAAGCCATCTTCTTCCAGAAACAACACTCTTTCATTCAGCATCCCCTGCTTATTTCTCACATGCTTAGCTCCCTTCAATTCAGAAAGACTGGGAGAAAAACCACAGACCACCATAAAACCCAGTACATTTGCAGGTCATTTCTTTTCACCTCATGTCTGACTTTGCAATATCTTTAAACCTGCATAAATTAATTCCTTTCGTGAATTATTGTTGTTTACAGTGTGGAGGAAGAATATTTTATCTGATGGGACAGAAGTCATTAACACATGAACAAAGGAAATGTTCATAAACTAAGGGACAGGGCAATGATGTCAGAGAGAAAATACTCCACCTGACTAGGAGATTATTAATAACCCTTGATAAGAACCATGAACGGTGCCCAGACAGCATAAGGAGACGTCTAAGAAGGAAAGAAAGATGCGCAAAATTCTGAGAGTAAAGGAGATAAAGATATGTTTGAAAGCTTGTTTTCAATACATTTCATCAGAACTGTGGGATCAGGCCATTAAAGAGAAAGAGATGTGTCTGCAAAGACTAGAAAGAGACTTTCAAGAAAGAAAAGGCTTTTAGTAATCCTGTCTATAGTGGGTCCATGTGCTGGGAAAAGATTCTCTACCTCAGATCATTAAACTCAGACTTTATAGGATGCCATTTTTGTAAAAATGAAGGAATTATTTTTAGTTTGTTCTGTGTAAGACAATCTTATTATTAGAATATGCAATAACAGCAAAATTTTGAAGAAAAGAAAAGATCATATACTAAAAATACATGGAAAATTATTTAATTTAGAGTTTATTACCTTGGAAAGCATGCCTGGAATTGTTACATACAGTAGACTGGAGTCAGGATAATATTAAATCAAATAAGTCATGGCAGCAAATATAAGGCAAGAATGCTAACATGTACTGCTGAGGGGATTAGATAGAGCCTGTATTACATATAAAATCTTGAGAAGTTTCTTTAGAGATTAAATTAATCCTCCCTATTTGCTCTTATAAAAACAGTTTATTATTTATTTGTTTTTTAAATCAAAATCTTTTTACAGCCAAAGAATTACAATGGAATGTATATTCAAGAATGGCCTTATTGTGTTCAGTCTCCAGTGTGAAATTCCCACAGATATAATGAGAGATCTGGGGGTGTGAGGGGAGCATGGTCAGGCTGTGTAATCAAAGGGACAGAGATATCACCAGGGTACCAGCTGTGCAGTGTACAAATTATATTAGATAATTGGTCTTAAAGTGAAAACATTTAACTTTTTGGTAAAACAAACAGCAACTCCTACAACATAACCTTGTGGCTTATTGAAATTTTAAATAGACATTTAGTTTTAAAAAATAATTACTAAAAGCCTGAATCAGTGTCAAGAAAAGTGTCATGAAAATGTTTCCACTGACTAGTGGGTGTTAGATCCTGTGCAAGATTTCTCAAATGTCCTACTGAAGACAGTTCCACTCCTAATATATTATGCAAGCTTAGCAAGCACAGATACTGTTATTAGGGATATGTAAAATTAAAAGTTATGTTAAGATTAGGGTGCTGAGACCAAAAACAGTATAGAAGGACTAAAGGTTATGGAGAAAGACACAACTTGGATTGGGAAACTGGTATCTAAGCAGGTAGATAAAAGGTTCCTGAGATGGAGAACCTCTTCTTGGTCTGAGAACACACAGATCTATGGTGTTAGATGAACAACTTGGTCTTGAGATCTGTACAGAGCACAACCTTGACACTTCATGGAACAGACTATGTGTATCCATAGCAGCTACACTCTTCCACTTGTACTCTTGGTACAGGTGACAGCCATCTGAAACACATTGTGAAATCACCTTTCTAGGCCATAGTGCAAATGACACCTAAAACATGTTTTACACCCAGAATTCAAGACAGGGTGATGAGGAGCTGGCTTGATTACTTTCTGGATGTCATCTTGCAGTGGCATGTAGTATTTTTTTCCTCAAGTGCTTTACCTTTCCTGACCAGTAACAATGTCTCAGTGAGGAAGATAGAAATGATCATGCTAAATGATAGAAAAATGTGTTCCTAAAGGTGTTATATTCTCAAAAGGAAGACCAAAGTCTTAATTTTACCAAGAAAATGAAAATGTGTGCCCTGGACCCTGTGGTGATCGGTAACGGTAGCTGTGACATAATAATGTATTTTGCCTTCTGGTACCTACCCTAAGTCATAGACTTTATTCATTTCTGGGATCCTGTGCACCAGGCAAATTTGGCAAATGAAACAGCACCAGCAAAGTCTGCTAGAGGAAATCCATTCCTAGGACAGAGGGAGACTGATGCTACTAGACTCTGAAATACAGGTACCAGAGGAAGGAAGATGGAACAGGGACTAGGAGTATGCCTTTGTTCTTCAAAGCCTGAAACTTGCCAAATCAGTAAGAGCTGCTGCACTAGGTTTAAGTATTTCTGGCAGGGTGCTCTGAAAGTTATTTCAGTATTCCCAAGATCACCCAAAACTGTCTTAGCAGACTGATGCTGTTGGCAGGTGGGCTTATGCAAGGATGTTCCCCAGAGCACAATAGGGCAATAAAGATGTGAATAGAAACAGTGTAGAGGGAATTTACAGCATTTGGTCAGTTTTCCAAGGCACATGCCACATGCTTTTCTTTAAGTCTGAAAGGAAAAGCTGCAGCACAAGTTCTTTCATGACAATATGCTGCTCAGAAAATTGCAATTTAAAATTAAAAAAAAAAAAATATCCAAGAGGAATATGCTTGCTTACAGTTAAAGAAGTATTGCAAAGATTTCAGGATGCACACAAGCAAACCATTGAAAAAACCTAAAAATACATATAACAGAGTAAAACACTGTGCTGATTTGTGAACCTAAACCACTACAAACAGTAATGTTCATCTGTCCAATCTGAAAGAGGTTTATAAACTGTTCTATGAAACTATACATTAAAATCTCTGCTAGCCAGGTTGGCAATAAAGTGATTCTTGATCCTTGTAAGACTTGTATGTGGTCTAAAGGACAGCACGAAATTTCAAAGGAATATAAAAATCAAGACAGAAACAACATCTATATAAATAGACATTCTCTATAAATATGCTAACAAAAAAAAAACAAAACAAAACCCAGAATTCTGATTTCTCATTACAAAGTGTACATAAGGTAAAGATTAAGAAGGAAGTAAGAATGGATTTAATTATAGCTGCCAAAACGAATTATAATTATAATGTCTTAATGTTAATCTCTCTGGCTCTCTGGCATAGCAAAGACTTGCTCACTGAAACAAGCATTTTCATTGTCAAATATTGATCACTGATGTCATCTTTCTGGAGTTTGTTTCAAATATGTTGCCAATCACTTTTATTTGCGGCAGCGTAAGTTTTAGTTAAATGTCAGTTGGGTATTTTTTTCCTCTGGCAATCAACAAAACCCATTTCCAACATCCGTTCTGGCAAATTATCACATCACCACTAAGTATCAGACATGGTTTGCTTTTGGGCCACCTCTATAAAGACAATTTCACAAAAGGAAACTATTAGTCCCTGGCACTCTTTCATTTAGGAAAATCCCAAAGTTTCCTAGACTACTACATCACTTTTAAAACTTCATTAGAACTCATGAAAACAAACAAATAAAAAACACAAGTCTATGGTTTTCCTGACATTCATGTCTTGGAGACTGCTTATACAACTAGAGCAGTTGACCTCTAACTTCAAGTAGAAGTAGTGTTATGCTTAGAAAAAAGTGTCTGTGTGTAAACACCTAGAAGAAGGGAAAAAAAGTAGACATGAAAGTTAAATTAAGAAAATTGAGGGCTAGGTTTTGTATGAAAATTTAAGGTAGTATAAGAAAAAAGCTTTACCAGGAAAGGCAAATATTTTGATGTCAGACAGACACATCTGTACAAACAGCATCAGACCTGAAGTTTACTTTCTGCCTGATTTCCAGATAGATCAAAAGAGAGTTTTTGAAACTGGCCTCTCCTTGTCTAGAACTGTAGCTGATGGTCATTCAGCTATCCATTTTACAAACAGGATAAAAGGAAGTCTGGTAGGGTTTGAGATACAATGCCAATTCAAAAAAACTGGAAAATTTTGTGGAAACTTCTCATATAAGTGAACCTCTTTTTTGGAAAGGATTTCATGTCCCAAAATAGATTTCCTGGTCAAAACACAACAAAACACCAGCACAGACAACGAGGCAATGATCAATATATGACTTGGCTGCAAGCGGGGCAGGTCCTATCAAAAGCCTGCCAGGTTTCCTGCCAGCTTGGCTGGTGACCTGAATGGGAACAAAGCCTGCAGTGTCTCCAGGCAGTCCTGCCATCTGGACTGCCTCCACATCATGAATCCTGAGGTCTCTAGGGACTGCAGTTCCAGGAAAGCCCTCCCCACAAAGGCATCTTGCAGGTCACTGTTTCAAGAATTCCCTGTGCTGGAAATCCTGGCTCCCAAGACTGTTTGACTCCCACCAGAGATGACAATGAGCAAATGGCCTGGGAGAATAAGAAAACAAGGGTTGAGCCAACAAAATTAGTCTTGGGCTTAAAGCTTCTTAGAGAAACTGAACAAATGATCTTATTTCTAAATAATTTTGTCCCTTCTATGGTGGCTTACTTCTGAAAGGTGCCTTTTTTTAAGAAGAAGTTTGTAGAAAATAAAAGTTCCAATGGATGATTTTAATTATATGTAATCCAAACTAAATATTATTCTAAGCATCCATATTGTATCCCTACCAGCGTCTCTGAATCACAGAATATGTTGAGTTGGAGGGGATCCTCAAGGATCAAGTCCAACTCCTGGCTCTGCACAGCCATATCTCCAAGAATCACACCATGTGCCCAAGAGCATTGTCCAAATGCTTCTTGAACTCTGTCAGGCTTGGTGCTGTGACCACTTCCCTGGGGAAACTTCTAGTGCCCAACCATCATGTGGGGGAAGAACCTTTTTTCTAATAGCCAACCTAAATCAACCCTGGCAAAACTTCAGCCCATTCCCCCAAGTCCTGCCACTGGTCATCAGAGAGAAGAGACCAGTGCCTGCCCCTCCTCTGCCCCTCACAAGGAAGCTGCAATGAGATCTCCCCTCAGTCTCCTCCAGGATGAACAAACCAGGTGACCTCAGCCCGTAAGGCTTCCCCTCAAGGCCCTTCACCATCTTTGTTGCCCTCTGGACACTCTCTAACAGTTTAATGCCTTCTTTATGCTGTGGCACCCAGAACTGCCCCCAGCACTGGAGGTGAGGTCACCCCAGCTCAGAGCAGAGCAGGACAATCCCTTCCCTTGCCCACTGGCCATGCTGGGCCTGATGCCCCCAGGACAGGGTTGGCCCTCCTGGCTACCAGGGCACTGCTGGCTCATGTTCAGCTTGCCATTGGTCCTCTTCCATCACCACCCTCAGGTCCTTTTCTGCAGCACTGCTTTCCAAAAGTGAAAAATTTCCATTGTGAAAAAGATGGAGGATAGAACAGAGTAGTAAAGTTTTATTTATGTTAATAATACTTTTATTCTTTGTTCAATGGATTAAGAGGAAATTATGCCAAGACCAATATACAAACATAATTTAGAAAACTGTCTGACAATCAGGTTCTTCCTTTTCACTACAGTTCACTACAGCCTACCACTAGCACCCCTCTTCCAATTTAGGGTACAAGCACCACACTCAAAGGCTCCTTTCCCAGGAAAAAGAGCCTTTTCTGTAGGATGGCCACAAAAGGGACATATATTCACATTAACATGGCTTGGGTTTCTCTCCTTTTTAAAATCTAGTGATTATTTTTGCTAAAGTATCCCAAGACCAGCTTTTTATCTTTCATGTCTATCAAGAAAATAAAAAACTTTGGTAGTCACTTTGTGCTCTTAGAAATTATTTCCAGCCTGCTGATTTTTCCTACTCTTTCTCATTACCTGAACAGGATAATCAGTGTGTGAAATCCTACAGCATTATCTTACACAAAACATTTAAGTTTGTTCAAAGCAGAAAATGACATGACTATTTTCAGATTTATATCACTTTCCAACTCAAGTGAAATCACACATTCAAATGAAAATCACTGCAAAATCGGAGACAGGCTTTAATTGAAACGTGGGAGCACGCACATATCCCTTCTGCAAGCTGCCCGAGGCCTTTTTTTCACACTGTATCCCATCAGATGCTTAAGCTTGCAGTCTGTTTGCACACCCATTAAAGTTTTATTTTTGGCTGATAATGATGTCCCCACATAGGCCTCCAAAAGTATGTTCAAGCTTATAAAAAGATCCTTCTGCTTTCAGTGAAAGAATATTAAGAAAGAACAAACAAAAAGTAGCAGAAGAATGAGAAAAATATACTTCAGCATCACAAAAGTTGATTATTATTAAACATTGGTAATCATATGCATTTCAAATGGGGCCTCAAGAAGTGATCAAAGCCACAGTGTATGGAAGACTGCAAGCATGGATGAGAGAGCACGCTTTTACCCTGATATGCTGGGTGTCTATGTCCAAAGACATGACAGTGTGCTAGATATAACCAAGTCCAAAGGGCAAAACAGTGAAACTAAATTGAACATGAAAAGCTTAAACCACAGCAGACCAGCTGCTTCCAACTGCTACATGCCCAAAATCAAATCAACTTTGGGACTCTGCCTGTTTCTAAAAAATTAACCTGCATTTTCAACTTCTTCAGCTGGCAGACACCAAGTGTTAACTACTGCACAGCTATGAGGGTTTAGCACATGGGATCCTGAGCTGACATGGTCATTGCCCCTTTTTAGTTCATTTTCTTTGCCAGGACCTGCTGCCAACCTGCCAGAAGCTGGCTGTTTCATCCCTGTGATAGAGCCAGTTGCCAAACAGCTGCCATGGCAAACAGCGTTTGAAACTCTGCTGCCGGCAAGTTAACTATTCAAGTATTTTTAAAATGTGGGAGGGGTGAATAAAACTATGCATAATGCAGAACCACATCACTTATGTTTGCACTGGAATTACCATGCTTCGGAGATGCTTGAAGGAACGTTAGGTCAGCAGCTATAACAAGTCATGTCATTTGCTTTGCTGATTTTAATTCTCATGCAGTGATAGATATTCCTTGTTAGATGGCTTACTAGCTATTTTCCATCTTGTATTTTAGTAAATTGTAATGTAATTCTCAATCCACATTAATTCTATACCACAGTTAATGGCAAATGAGTTAATCATGATGAAATCTTTACAGAGGTTCCTTTGGGTTACCTACTTAAGCTACTGTCAGCATTACACAGTTATCACACTAAAATTAAAGGACCATTATGTCATATATTGAATATCTGGCTTCACAGCAGGTAAATTCTGTTTAAAACATCTGGGATGCTGAGAAACAGTCTCCTTGATCCCCCTCTCCAAAACAGCATCAGCAGGAGAAAACTCAATGGTATTACCATATTAAAATATTCCTAGAATGACCTGCTTTATATTTACTTCTAGAGTGCTCTTGAGACTATTTCCTATTTCACATCAGTGCCCAGTAATAATATGATCACATGGTATCCAGTAATCATATCACTCTTACACTGCCACTCTCACAAATTCCCAATTCCCTGGTGCAAAGACATTATAGCCTGTACTGCAACAACCCCAAAGGAAAAGACTGCGAGTTGTTTCTTTTCACGATCATCACCACCAACTCTATCCTGACACACTGAGTAACTGGATGCTGCAGGAAACACAGTCTGTTCTTTCTTCTGCCAAGTGTCCTCTGTAAGGTGCTGTTAACTGGCAGTGCACTGAAAATTTTCCATGACACGTGCTAAAGAGTATCCTTAAGCACAATTCCTAGGAGGCAGGTTACATACACAGATGACTGCCCTCAAGTACCCTCAGGGAACACTCCTCATAGCAGCACAGAAATAAACACTAAAATCCTCAGTTCTTGGGGAAAATTCTCCAATTATCTCAGTCCACAGGGGACCAAGGTATAATGTAACTATATGCTTCAATTCACTTCCCTGCATACTTCTAACTTCACTTTAGATTTGTACAAAGGAAAAGGTAGGGTGTAAACATCAATACTTGGCTTTCTGTTCAGCTGGACCAAACAGAAACAATGACAGTGGATAAGAAACAAATCAGTGGAGGGAAGAACTGGGATCATACCATACCTAACCAATCCTGAATTCCACGGAAGAAATACACAGATGCATGTAAAAGTAAATTTAGGCCTCTCAGGGCTCATATTTTTTATGACTCTCATTGAAATGCTTTGTATCTGACTACATATGGAGGCCAGGGCCTTTAGCTGCCTGCAACACCAGCAGCTGCCTTAGCACCTGCTCCAGCATCACTGCTCTCACTTCCCCAGAAGCCAACCTTGCCCCACGCACACTCCTCACTGCTAAAGCTGGTGCCCAGCACCTCTGGTACACTCTGCATCCACTGGGCAGCCTGGGGCCCATCTCCCTCCCCTTGCCTGGTGCAGCACCATCTCTTGCACTCCCCATGACTGACTGCAACTCCTAAGGTTAAAAGTTATTCTGGAAATGAAGAAGAAAAAATCTCCACAGTGCTTCAAAGTATAGCAATAAAATTTAACCCTACTAAATCTTCCTGTGTCACAGACTGCAAGCAGCAACAGCGAAGGGTAAGAGTAGAAGAGCAGAAAAGGTGAGGAACAAAAATAAAAATCAGTGTTGTTTTTCTCTCAGTTTGGGATACCCTCCAAAATAACAAAATTTTCTCCTGATAGATCAAATGAACAGGAAGGCCACATTGAATTAACAGCTTATGCTTCAGATGTTGCAGAAATACTTGGCAGGAAGGAAACATATTAGCTAAGCAACCAAGGTGAGGGATTTCTCCTTAAATACAACTTCAGCAACAAGGTATGACTAATCAGAATGGAGTTATTTGAGAATGACACACTTGAATATTTTTCCCTTATCAAACAAATTTTCATGTATTTAAAAAAATATTATGCACTTGCATGTGTTTGTGGGTTATTATTTTGAGTTTGTTTGTTTCTTTTTCAGACAATGTTGAAGCAGTGGTATGAGCCTACTATGAACTTTACAGTGCTCTGAAAAAAAATATTGGATTAGAAGTGACCCGCTTACTGTGTTCTGGGTGAGTAAATTTAAACAGAACACAAACATTCCCATTGGGAAATACTTTCCTGGCTTAGCTTGAAAGAGTCCAGTACATGAATCTTGTTAAAAAAAAAATAAAAAATAAAAAAATAGACCAAAGTCAAGAGTAATCAAAAGAAAAGAGAATTTAAAAATAAAACAAAACAAAGACACCCAGCATGACCCATGGACTGCCCCAGTGACAGTTTCACAGCATTCTACAGTCGCACTGTGACATACAGTTTTAACACTTTTCATTAACAAGAAGATACGGGGTTTTTTTGTTCAATTGTGCCAAAAGAGGAACAGAAAGGAGTTTTGGCTTTGAAAACCTGTCTGTGAGTTCCAAACTGAGCTGTAGCACAAAGAATACTGCTAACACAATTATACCTGCATTAGAAGTCTATTAAAAAAAAAAAAAAAAAAAAAAAAAGAGCGGGAGATGAACTAACTCTTTAAGGTGACTGAAATAAATCTGAAATACACACATAATCACATTTCCTTTGGGAAATGCCATCACAGAAAGATAAAGCAATAGACCAGATAAGAGAGCCTTGATTTGGAAAAATAAAAATAACTCAAAACCCAAAATCTTTTCCCTCATTAAAAACACTCTTGCAGAAACAGTCTTACTTCAAAGCTCTTCTTTTTACACAGTAGTAAAACTCGCATGTACTGTATTACTGGTCCACAGTTTTGCAAGTACCAAAAACATTCTTTTATGAGCTTAAAAATCCAATTAGATACAAAAGTACTCATCTAGATGTGACTTTATTAAATAGCAATGACTGAGTGAACATCATAAGCCAATGCAGCAAAATAAGTTTTCAGCTTGCTATCTAAAAAAAAGAAAACGGAGGAAAGTGTTTGCCAAAGATGTGACAAATGTCCTTTTTCTCTGCTATTTTCCTACAAGTATTATTAACATAGAAAGTAAACAAAAGCCTTCAAATATGCCAAACCACATCCATGTAAGATAACTTTGCACTGTGTAGCACTTTTAACACAAAATTCCAGCATAAGGCTGTCAGAATAATAGCTCCAAAGGGCCCATTTACATTTTCCTAGCAGCTAATGAATTGCCATGGAAAATGGCAGCAGGCAAGCTGATGGGAAGCATCTTTAAATCTGTTTTTCTTCTTTCAAAACTATGAGTCCAAGTTCTTTGCTTGGGAGTGAAACACTCCCTGCTGGCTTCTAACAAAGACTGAAAGAATCCTGGTGTACCTTTGGAAAAAAAAAATCATAAAAGTGGTATTCATTTGTCACACACAAAGGGAAACTGAAATGAAAAGGGCAGGAAAATACACATGGACAGTTCAGTCTGCATTTTATAATGCCTACTATAGGTGCTTAAAAGAAAATGGTATGCAACAGGAAAGAGTATTTACTATAATTTTTTATGTGCCAGTAGTTACTCTAAGACAGCAAACCTGACAGAACAAAACTTCATGCAATGCCTGGATTACAGCTGACTTGTACTCAAAAGCCTCTCTACAAGACAATAACACACCTAATTAGCTCTAATAAAAGCTGCTTTAAAGGCACTGCTCCTCATAGCCCTCTTTTGACCTCTGAGCAAACAGAGGAGAATATGAATACTGGAAACAAATTAGTTACATGACAAATTGCACTCTTTCTATCCAAATAGTATAAAACAGTTTAGTCCTAATAGGGAAAATAGAAACTGACCCTGCATAGTAGGAAGATGGGGTATAAAGACTGACTGCTTTTTGGATGCTGACACAAGGTCTGGGCCTCAAGTTTACTTAGTCCAGAACATTTTGATAAAATGATTGCAAAACCGTAATAGCAAAGCCTAAATATCATTAAACTGATGAAGCACAGTTGATGAAACATTTTGCTAGCCAGAAGAACTCGGGACACATGAATGTTGGTGACCTGGGATATAACTGAGACTGATTAGTAAGGAAACAGCATAGCACTTTCACAGGGAAATTAAAAAGAAATTTGGAAGGAGCAATTTAAAAATCCTCCTTCATGAGAGTTTCCAGTGTAATTCAACAGTACACAGTGTAACTCACTACTCACTCTCCTCCCTCCCTCCCTCCCCCAGTGTTAGTTTCTATTGTTCAATCATCCAAAACTCCCAAGAAAAACTTTCTCACAACAGCTCCAGAGAAAGAACCCAACAAATGAACAAGGGTCTTACTGTCTGTGCTTCTCTTCCACAGTTACCACTGCCCCTTCCTTTCTTAATCATAGGCAATAGACAAGATTTGAGCATTAAGGAATGATTAAACTATCAAAGAAAATGGACTATGTCAGAACTGCAGAATACAGAAGCATGTCATGTCACTTAGGTCTGGGCAAGCACTGCTGCCACATCATTACTATGCAATGGGCTGAAACCTGACTGTATAATAATCCTTGCCCTCAGGAATAAACTCAAGCCCATTGCCTGCATAGGAATGACAGCGTATTGTGGCCAAGTTGCTAAACAAAAAAATTAAGAGAGCAGGACTGTGGGAATACTACAATACAAGAGTATTCACTTAAGCACAACATCAACAGCTTGACAAGCCATGCCTCATTCCCCCTTTGCTGCCTTCCACCCAATCGTTCCTCACAGCTGAAGTGTTTGTGAAGATAACTATATCCAAGTGTATGTAGGAGCACCCAGGTGAGACAAAGGTAGAGAGCATTGAGACAAAAAGATGACTTAATGTCATCTCACTGCTGCTCCAATCCCAGTTTTGCAACTACAGATAGCATCATTTTGATCATATGGTCACAACACCTGGGACTGCAAGACAAAGTCATCTTTTATTTTATCCCTTTTCTGTTTTGCACAAAAAACCCCGTCAAGTTTCTAGGGACTGCAGCATCAATTTCTAATGGCACAGGCATCTTTCTTTTCAGCTGTCAAAAAAAAAAAACTGAGACTCTGTTGAGAATTTGTGCTTCACTGCTTCCATTCTGTTATTTAACAATGACAAATAAGGATCAGCATTTGAGTCCACAGAGTGACTGAGACCCTTGTTACTGTCATGCTGTTTTCCACTGATCAATTCTACTGCAAAAGTAAGAATCCAAAATGGCAAAAGTACACCTGAGGTCCAAATTGATTCATGTTTCATCTTCAGCCACATTTCAGTGGGCAGGAATTTAAGCAGTTAATATAAACTACATACATTTTATTCTCCACTGACAATTTTATAGAAAACTACTTTGCTCCCAGGCTGATATTTGCCTTACACCCAAAAAGCATGTACTTCTGGAGGAAATATTATATACCTAAAATACTTCCCTCAAGACCAGCATGAAAAGCAAGTTTGGACATTTTTACACCCCTATACATTTAAATGCATCCTCTAAGATCAGCTCTTCTGGACAGTATCTTTGAAATTGCCACTTGACACGTTTAAAGGAGATCCTATTTGTTTGAAAGCTCCCCTTTAAACTAAGTTCAGGATTGGGAGTGTATTTTATACACTGCTTGTTTTTTCAGGAAACCTCATCTAAAGGTCTAATTCTATTGATTGCAGTTCCTGTTTTGCCTGAGACTAAATTGGCCATCTTTGTTTCATTCATCAGGACTCATTCCCAGAAGCCTGCTTAGACAGCATCTGAATTACCAGCAACGTGCAGTACAAGCATAGTGGAGTTCCAGCTAGTCTTGGACTCTCTACACATTAAATTCCCTAATTCCTTCAAAGTGCTACAAACCTCTTGTATTATTTCAAACAAGTAATTTCACTGTACCCTAGTCATTTTCCACAAAATTGAAATATTTACACAAGCCTTCTATATAGGAGTTACACATGCAGCAGAAGCTCAGAGTTAAGTGCTCTGAGGTAGAGTTTCAGGGATTATTTTAATAATGTTTCTGAGAAAATTCTATTGAAGAGCAACTTTAGTAGATAATTTTCATCAAAAATTTGTATTCTGAACAACCCACACAAGACAAAGTATGCTTTAACAAATGAAAATAATCATTATCCCCCATCCTCTCATAATTGTCCTTACTTACTTTGGGGAAATACCAGTTTCCCCAAACACTGTCACTGTATGGAACTATTTATCCCATTCAGCTCCAGCTGGGGCCATCAGTCTAAGAAAAAACAAAAACATTTCAGGCACTCATTCTTCACCTGATACTTACCTTATCTCCAGCTGTTTTCAAAGCATTTCCTGAACCTTATATGATCTCTCATACTGCTACTGATGCTACTGAGTAGCATCTAGAGATTCCTCCTCAGAGACTTGATCAGCCTCCCTTTAAAATCATGCAATTCAAAGATGGGAGGGATATACTCCTCTTGCCTCCTCCCCTCAAAGAAAAAAAAAAGTCATTTCAAACACATTGTGCTTGCACATGTCCTGCCTCAGCAGACTGTTTTAAGTTTTTCCACTTAATTGCCAATATCTTTATGTTCCTGACCGTAGTGCTCTAGAGAGAATAAAGCCCCAGGTATCCAGTGCTGGGCTCAAAAGTCCAAAACCTCCTAAACAAAAGGTAACAATGCCATAGTTAAAACCATGGTAAGTCATTAGACACACTTCACTACTACTAAGTCAGAAAACTTGGCATAGTGTTAAAGTACAGTGAAGAAAGCAACACAGAACACTCCCACAGTATTAAACACTGGGAACAAAAACATACAGACAAACCATAGATTGTTCATGAAGCAGATTGCAATATTGTTTACAATTACAATCTCACACCGTTCTTCAGATGTTCTTCCTAACACTGCTGGCTGCTTGGCACTATTTATAACAAACTTTCTTGAAGGTCAAATTGTACCAGAAAACTCTCTTGGTATTAATGGAAGTGTGCATATTTGTTAAGCACTTCACATCTCACACCACTGAGAGAGCAGTTATGACTGATGGGCTCATTTGTGAAAAGTAGAAACAAAAATTTTAATTTTTAAAAAAATGCAGTTTTGCAGTTACAGAAAGGCCTCTGGACCACAAACACTTTTTAAATTAATAAGTATCTAAATTAATTTGAGCAGGACATACAGAAGTAAAATGAAGAAACAGAAAAAATATACATGGTTTATGCCACCATATTTTAGGATAATCATGAAAGGAATGAATGAAAAAGAAATAATTGGGTTGGAGTTTTTTTCAATTTTCAATACACTGCCATTTCTTCTTTTTTTTTTTTTAAATCCTGAATGCCTTTACCTGGTGTATCCCTACCATAGCACTCTATTTGAGTTGCAGATGAGTTGCTTTGTTTCTATCTGGCCTCACCAAGACACAGTTCTCCATTACTACAATGTCATATGATAACAACTCATTGCTGTTGTGCAACCTTGAGAGAAGTAATAACACAAGGGAGTAACATACATGACACATGTATCACTATCATGAGGTGACTTTACCTTTAAGATAGCTTTGGGAGCTAAGGAAGTTGAAGCTGCTGCTGGCTGATGGGAGTCTTTTCTCCTGACCAATTATTGGTCATTTCTGAGAACTGGCGGCAGTTTTAACCATTCAGAAGTGAGATCAACTTGTGAACACCACCTTAAGATGTAAAACCAGGGTTCTCTTGCTCTCTTTGGTTTCTGGTTCCTGAAAAGGTAACAGGCTCTGTCTCGGCCTCCTCCCCGCCTCCAGGCCAGACAAGGCCGCAGAGGGCAGCAGGGGGAAAGCGGGACCGGCGGGCCTGGCTTGGTTTGCAGTTTCTGCTGCTGGACTGAAACCTGACACCATGAACATCTGCAGCTTTCCAAGACTTTAACTCTTTTACTACCTGGATGAGACTTACAGATTACCCCTTTTTCCCAGAGAGAGAGAGAAGGAAGAGAAAAAGAGAGAGATAACATGAAGAAGACATCATAAAACCATCAAAGACAGTGAAGGAAAGAATTAAGTTTTAGACAGAGAAGAAAGAATAAGGAGATACTTTAATTAAGCTGAAATATTTTTCTGTGAAAGCTATAGAAATGAACAATAGTGTTCTGAAAAAAAGCTTTAATTCATGACAGAGTATATTGGGAGGAATGGAGTGTTCAAAGTGTAGATTTTGAGCAAAAGGTGGAGTAGTTGTGATGCAGTGGAAATGCTGGAACAGAGAGGGGAGAAGTAATAGTTGAAGATTTAGGGCCTTGAGAGGCAAAGAGAAAACTTCTGTTTCCAGGAAGGCTCACAGAGACAGATGAAGAGAACTTTTTCCTTTGAATAACTCATCCTTAAAACGACATCCCTAGACTCATGACCCATACACACCTCAGAGTGATGTGAAATGAGAGAAGACTGATGGCAGATTTTCAGGCAGCTGGCATCAGAGAAATAGAAAGCTATAACAGAAATGGTTTTCTCGTGAGAAACTCCATAGATTAGCAGAAAGAGACTTCTGTTTCTCTACAAAGACTGATAAAAAGACTCTAGCAAGAATTGAGACTGTTTTAAACACCAAAGTTCCAAAGTTTTTGTCTCTTATGTTCTCATGTGAACAAAGAAATAGTTAGGTAGTGGGGGAGAAAGGGAGTTTTCTACAAGTTTTACTCTGGTGTTCTTATTCTTGTAGTTTTGTTAATAAACTTTCTTTATTCCTTTTAAGTTTTAAGCCTGTTTTGCTCTTGTTCTAATCCGTATCTCACAGCAAAAAATAAATAAATTTTCTAGTAATTTTTTAGTTACTGTTTTAAAACCACGACAATCACCTTGTCCAATATCTTCTGGAACAGGCTTTAGCATAATTTCAAATCACTTCCTCAAACTATTTTTTGCCTCCACTACTCCATTTTGGCAGCCACTTCAGAGTAGCTTAAGAAATATCCACTTTTATGGTCAGAAATGGAGCCACTCAGAAACTCTCTGGCAAAACAAGAGTTACACCAGAAAGAGCCATCACCTGATTTAATGAACCACCTTGGATTTAACTCTCAAAGAACTGGAATTAAATCTTGCCTGACTTCCCAGTAGGTGGCTGGAAGCCTCGAGTCCCAACATGTCTAAAGCTGGAGTAGCTAGCCATGAGGGGGCACTTTGGACATCCCCATTACTTAACCTGTACTAGTGTCAGAGATCCTGAAGCTTCTAATTATCTTGACTGCAGGTGTCCAGAGGTCTGACAGCTCTGGAGTGTCTCACTCCATGAGAAACCTGTTCTGGCTGCACAGCCTGAGCCACTTGAGGCTCCATTAGCCAGGCCAAGTACCTTCACACATGCTGCTGATGTTCTTATTATAGAATTAAATGTTGCAACAGAGCAGGCCTGGCAAGAAGGCTAATACTGGAAATGAAATATCCTGCTTTGCCTCATCTGTCTTCTTTACTGGATTTACATGGCAAGATGCCCTCAGTGGGGCATGCTACTGGTCTGTTTTGACCCATGATGGTAACAGATATCCTTGTCCTTATCTGGACCTACTAGATTTGTCTTATTTTCTTCATTTCCTCTTGAAAAAGGCAAGGGAAAGAGCAGCTAGGTGGACATCCAGAAGGCAAACAAGGTCAACTCACCCCTTCAGTTTTTTTCCCAGAAATCTCTTTTTGAGAAAAGAGATTTTTTTTGAGGGAGATATTAACAACAATTCCAAGCCAGATGTACAGTGTGACTGAAATGATTCTTTTCTTCTCCTTCACAGCTAAATTTCAATAATCTTTTCATGAAAAATGTTAACTTTATAGTGGAAAGCATATATTTAGCAGTCCTAGTAGCAGAAGTAGTACTTCTGCTTACACTTACTAACAATAATTAACTACTTACATTTATTAAGAATAATTAATATCTAATGAATAAAAATTATTGACTGAAAGCTATTAACCAGGACTAACAACACAACAGAATAGTTTTTAATTATCAAAATTGTCCTAGCTACTTTTTTATAATATAAGATATAATTTTCTTCTGAGGAATCCACAAGGTGGCCACAGTTGCCTAGGAAACTCAGTTTCTACAGCATACATTAAGAAAAACCAAAAATCTAATGCATGAAGTACCTAACATGAACTACACACCCAACACAATACTTATTCATTTTGAAATACACCCACATGAGATATCAAATCCAAGACTACTAAATGTTTCTCTAAGTCTAGTCTTGCATCTGACCAGATTCAGACAACGAAACAGGTTCAAGAGCCATAACTCATTTTGGTGCATAGAGTAGTTGGCTCCAGCTTCTGGTGTCCACTAACTGAGAAGCTAAAAGACCTTGAGGACCACATGGACATAATCACAGGATTGAAGCTTTATTCATGCCTGTTTAGGCTCTTGCACTTAAGTTTTACGCTAATATTTCAACTTCATATTCTGGGCTTACACCTGAGTCACTCTGTTTATATTATAGAGTTTTTTATTATTTTTGTGCACATCCTGTATACTCTGCGCAGTTTGGATCACTCCAGCCACATAAACATAGCATAGCTATAAAGTATTGAAAAAAAATGTATATATAGCTCAAGAACAATGCAAATCCAATAGTGAGATAGAATAAAACAGGGTAAAATGCTTATTTTAAAAATAGATGCTGTAAATATGGAAATACCAGTAAATAGGACTATGAAGCATCCTCCCCAGCTTCCACTGCTGCTTTCCCAGATTTAAGGGGTGGCTTCTTTCCCAGATCTTCACTGTTATAACCTTAATCAATAGAACTGCAGGAGTTGCTGCCTGTCATACAAGGCCTTCAAATAGATTATTTTATAAGGATTTTGAAAAAAATAGTTACAAAGCTGGTCTAGAACACCTTGACAGAATTCAGCAAACAACTGGCTACATGCCTCTAAGCTGGCATTTTGGCAGTGAGTAGTGACTGATGCAGTTGGCAAAGCCATGTCCCAAACTGTATGAACTGCAGGAGTGCATGCAGTCATTTTCCTGTTCTTCAGGATAAAATGCACCTCCATGATAAATGAGCAAACATATTTAATGCAGGTGAAAGGCAAAAAGAGGAATAATGTCTGAGAGCTTTAGTGAAGTGGACAGCAGGTCCATCAGGCTGGGAGCAGGCAGAGCTGCCCACTGCCATCTGTTTTCACGGGTGGGAGCACCAGTGGGGATGCTGCCATCTGTGTGCAGCCTGTGCAAACCAGGGCAGGGGAGAACAAGACCTGGAGCTAGGGGCTGTCCAGCTTCCTTTGGCCATCAGCTTGACCCCAACATTGGAAAGCTGGTATTGTGGTAAAGTTCACTTAGCATGAAGGGCTAAAGTCAGGAGCAGAATGCCTCTGCAAGCTGTATTACATCAGTCTTGGTCAACTCCTTCCCCCCACAACCTCATAAACACTGATCTTGTTTCAAGCTTCCACATAGGACACTGTAGGATCGCTTTCATCTCCCAGCAGAGACACATGCACAGTAATGAAAACTGAGCATAACTCTAAGACTTTGATGAAAAATGCTCATGTTAATACTGAAATGAGCCTTATTTTCCCCTCAGTTATACTTATTTAGTCCCTACTAAAAACAGCGTCTCTCCCAGTTGCCTACAAGAATTGCTGTCACAGACCACTGCAATGTCCTAACTACACCCTATGGTTTGGCATGGAGACTTCCAAGTTCAAAAGTAGCCTTTTCTTAAGTGACAATTGGTTTAGTTGTCTGCTCTTCCTTTGCATCTCTCAGCATGCTTTCAGGTTTGTTCCTACATAATCCAAGCCTTTTGTCTTGCACTTCCTTCTATTTTAAGCAATTTAAGCATAAAAAAACACAGATACAGAAAAAAGCAGAATTTTAAAACTGTCCTTTCCAAACAAGGAATGAGGATTTTGTTTGTCTACAGCAACCTAGCAATAACTTATTGGCAAATAAAAGACATGGGAAAGTTACAAAACTGAAGTATTATATAACATCCATCAAAAACAGCAAGGAGACCCTTATGCAACATTAGTCTTTCTGTAATGAGGTAGCAATGCAGTCAGTAAACAGTTTCATCACTAAAACTAGCTCTGTTTGCACTTGGTTCAAAGCAGTAGATATTATAATCTCACTGTTCAGTGTACACTTTACATTGTATTCTTTTACCATATATGGAACCCAGGTAGGTGATTAATATCTTGAAACATGTCCCAAAGGAGAGAGCAAAATAAAATTGTGAGGGATAGAATTGCAGTTCTGTGTCCCACAAGTAAAATTATATTTAGTTATTTTTTTCAAAATATATTTACTGTCTTTCATAAAAACTCAGGAGTAAAACCCAGACCTCAATATACTCAAATGATCACATTGGGAAAATATGTAGATATTGCATGCAACAGTAATGTCATAACAAAGCTCAGGCTGTGTGGGGAAGAAGAATATAGAAAAGAGGCAGTAATAAGGAAATTGCCTAAGTGATATGAAGAAAACGTCAGCAGCCTCAACAGCCTGCTTATTTTTAAGTCAGTAAAGGGTAGGTAAGGTAGGCTCTTGAGTGTACTCTATATTTTCTACTGTACAGGAGCTCCCAAACATGGATTAAGAAAGATGACCCCAGTTTGTCATGACTTTCAGGTCTCTGGGTACTTCATATCATGCTGTGACTTCGATTTCCCATACAGATATGCTTTGATAACAATTTTCAAACTTAGTGAACAAAGTTATTTAGACAGGGGGTACGCATAGCTATCATCTTCATCCTAAAGACTCAGTAATCTCTTGGATGGACTCAGTCCAAACAAAGAGCACCCTGACATAAATATCTTAGGATGATTGAAGAAGTCTCTGAGAACCAAGAGGATGGGTGCTGGTTTGAGACATTTGTAATAGTCTCTTTTAACAAAGGCACATACTTCAGCCATCCATCCATACTCAGTCACATTTCTGGGGATATTTCTTCCAAATGAAGGAATATGCCTTGAATTCAAATGCCGCAAACCACTTTTTTTCCCTAAAAAAACCCACCTGTGTATTTAGTTTCAAACAACTGTCCACCACTTATGAAATTATTTTAATCAAGAATAAGACACCAACAACACTGGTTCAACCAGTATCACATAAAGTTATGAACCCTTGTTTGGAGTTTTGTGTTGCTGAAGTCCCCGGTGTCAAGTGATGCTAAAAAGTATCCAGGGGAAAACCTATTCTTAAGCATCTCCACAGCTGAAGGAATTCACAGCTCCTTGTTCTATATTCACTTTCAGGGAAGGATGTTCATCATTAACCAGAGTTTTGTTTAGGTCCTGATACGCTCATATACACATTTGAAAAGCAGACATCTCGTGGTCAGTAGTGTGAATTGTCATCACAATTTACTATGGGACTGAGGTACGCAGCAGAAACAAAGCAAAACAAAAACCCACCCCCTAACAAACAAGCAAAAGGCCATGAAAAACCCCAAAACAATAAATTAGTATCTTATAAGCAGTTTTGGAGGGGTGAAGTCTCTCACATTCTGGCATGAACCTGTGAGCAGAATAATTAAGTTACTCTAACCTGATGCTTGTCACCTAGTTAGCTGTACGTGCACAGCTAAGCCCTTCACACTTCCAATGCATTTAACTTTGCATTTAGGAAGCCTAGCAGCGCTGGCTGATGGCGCTTTTCTATACTTCTGCAACTGAATCACTTCAAACTGCATGCTCACAACTTCTGATAAATTAGCATAAAAACATCTTTGTCTAACTTGATTGGGAACAGGAGGATTGATATTCTGAGGCAGGTATATAGGCTGCAACCTGTGAATCTAAGGTGACTTTCTTTAGTGGCTTGAATATAGTATGTTTATAAATCAAAGGACAGTGTTTGACTACAAAAGGCAATGGCTATTTTGGCAAAAGTGGTATCAGTTGCTCATTTTTGGTTTTATTTACAAAACCTGTCTCCTCAACCACTGGAAAAGGTTAGCACAACAGGAACCACCTAGAAGTGATCTTGGCATCTTACTAGGCAGTTAAAAGGAAGATCACTATGTCTTACCATATTCTCTGAGCAGTATTTAGTTTCAAACTTTTTTTCATCCAAATAAATTTATCATCAAACCCTTGTGACCACTGTGAGCAAACGTGAAAAAAAAAAGAAAAAAAAAAGTTCAGACCACTTAGCATATCACTCTGTCTTGTCCACTGACAACTGAAGAGCTGTTGAGGCTTCCTGACTTCCTTTCTCCCATCTACTTTAGCTTATTCCCTAAACAATCCCCTGCATTGGTCATCACATCTATAATATCACTAGAGTGTACTTCTGTCTATTTCTTGGAGTATCTGTGGCCCTACTGCCCAGCTATTTGTTGATTTTCTGTTTCTTTGGGTTTTCTTCTTTAATAATGTTCCATTATGCACACTGACAAGCTCTTATAGTAAGGAAAAAAAGTTATTTTCATCTGTTTTAAGCCTGTCTCCTCCAAAGTTCAAATGCCATACAGCTCCAGTGATAGCCCTAGGATGTTAAACTTCACTCATCTTTTCCCTATGACTTTAGTCCTTAAAGACAGATGCTTCCCCTTCATCAGCTTAGTGGCCCCTCTGTTTCTCTACTACCCTTCCTGGGGTGCAGAAACCAGACCTGCACAAAGCTGCCAAGATTTGGGCACATTAATGTTGTACAGCACAGAAAAACAGAGCAGACACTCTCTGTCTTGTTCTCAACAGCCTTAGTGATGATGGCAAACATTTTAACAACTTTTCTGACTGGTGCTGCTACAAAAAAAAGCTGCTGAATTTAGGGAATTGTTGATGATGACTCCAGGACCTCTAAAAGTGTAGCTGTCAAAATCCTAGTAGAACTCCCCCAAGGGTGACATACATGAGATAGTTTGTGTTTGCAGTAGTCTGTAAGTGGAATTATAGCCTGTGTTCTTTTTGGCCCTGTTTTTCCTTGCCAGACAAACAAATTCAAATGAAAATGTGATTCCTGGCACAGTGATGTCAGGAGAGGTGGCTGCAGTGTCACCTGTCTTTGTATCCTGCCTAGAACTAGCAAGATATACTACACAGGTGCAGAAAGCTGAAACAAACTACTTCAGGAGTGGCAGCATCAGGCAGGAAGGTCTTGCTAATATAGGTCTTGATGAGGCAGGCTTAACAGTCTATGATAGACCTTCATTGACTGTCATCAGCTTTTTCTGCATTTTCATCTCCGAATTACTGAGCACAGCTCATATATTAATAAACCACATAGTATATATCATAATAGTTTTAAAGTTACCATCTGTAAAGATTGAGGATATAATGCTCTGTATTTCATATAATCTATATTTCAAATTTGAGTATTGTAAAATATTCTCAGTGATTTATTTTGAATATTAAATAAATAAAACTAAAGTTACAATTAGAACTTCTGCCTTCTCACTGTCGTTCAGTTTGACTGAGTATTCATTTTGGATCACTCTAAAATGTCAATAGCATGGTATTCTCTCTCCTTAGTGTCACCTCTTTGCTTGCAGGTACTCCTTTTTCTTCATTAGGAACAGAAACCCAAGAAAAAATAAGTCATTTTACTAGAGTGAAAAGAAAAACCATGTTTTTAAAAGGTCACTGTTTATAGAGTTATTATAACTTCTTACAATCCAATCACTTAACAGGAAATTGAGCCCATTTAAGAAAAATCTGATTCAAGGTATTTCTATAGTATACAGTAACAAAGCACCCAACAATTTAGCTTTTTCCAGAATGGTTGAACTCATAGTAAAGCAAGTCAGATCATTATTACAGCAATGTCCAGAGGATTAGCTATCCCCTACCTGAGGCTCATCAAGAAGTACCATGAGGCTGGAAAAGCCGCGCAACAGCTGAGCTGAATGAAGTCAGTATTTGTAAGGAAGTTAAGATGCATCAGCTACAGGCAAAGAGCTGACAACGGCGAGCAGAAGTGAATCATAAATCGAAGTGAACAGAACAGGAACCTCTGGATAGTACAGATGGGTCTTCAGCAGGAGAAGCAAGGTTAGGAGAGAGTATTGACTGGTTTTTGCACAGCCAAGTGAAAAAGCTGAAGCCCAGAGAAAAAGAGTCTGGGCATGGTGCCATGCCTTCCTGAGCTCAGAGGGCAGCCTGCCAGCCTATACTTCTAAGTCACAACAGATCTCTCTTGACAGCATGTCTGTGAGAGAGGAGTATTATTAATTCTCTCATTTTAAGAAGGCACAATCTTACTCTCCTCAGGGTAAAAGGAAAGGCTGTAGGGAAATATGATTAGGATCTTATATTTTATTCAGTTCTGAATAAAATTTCATATTTAAACTAGGTCTCTCAGGATGTAAGATCGAGGGGGGTTCATGGGGAGCCTGGTTTTGCTGGAAGAAAGGGAAGACAGAGGGAGAAATCTCCTGAGTGTTTTTTCATTCACTCTTCAGAGAGAAAAATTGGCATCAATTTTGATTTGTCTCTTTGGGGAAAAAGAAATAATTGTTGTGTTCTAGTACATTATTTCAGCTTCAAAACTAAAATGGCCGCCTTCTTCATCTATAAATACCTATCCTTTGGTTTTTCACAGTATCACCAGTTTGTGCAGAAAAAAAAGCCAACTTAATGCCCTAAGAAAACAGAAGCAAGAGGGAGAGTTAAAAATGTACATATATAAAGAAAGTTTTACAGACCAAAACAATGTTGTTTTTCACTATTAACAACAACAAAAAATACTTTGAAGAGGAATTTTTTCCCTCTCATAACTCCAGAGAAACACAATGCACTGATAAATATCCTCAGTGGGTACTTGATCTCTGCAGCTGCCCTGTTGTGGTATTGCCACTTCCTTGGAGAAGCATTTCCTCCCAGATGCACTGAGCAACTTATATAGTGGCTGATTCAGCTGTCCCAATTTCTGAACTTCACTCTGAATATCTTTCACAATAGTTAGATGCTTTATGCGTATAAGTTTATGCTCTATCCATAGCTAAAATAATCAGGACCAGGGATCACAGAATCGTGGAAGGGTTAGGTTGGAAGGGAACCTTAGAGATCACCCAGAGTAACCTCACTCCCATGGGCAGGGGTATTTTTAAGTCAGACTGTTCAAAGTGCCATGCAACCTGACTTCAAACAGGACCAGGGAAGAGGCTTCTGCAATTTCTGTGAGCACCCTGTTCCAGTGTCTCACCAACCTCATTGTAAAGAGTGTCCTCTTTCTATCCAGTCTAAATCAACCTTCTTTCAGTGAAAAGCCATTCCCCCTTGTCCTCCCTCATACTCCAGACCCTGGTAGAAAGTCCCTTTTCTGTAGGCCCCTTTAGGTCCTAGAAGGCTGCTAGAAGGTCTCCCTGGACAGTTCTCTTCTCCAGGCTGAATAACTATTTTCACAGAAGAGGCGTTCCTTCTCATATCTGTAGCCTCCCTCTAGACCTATTCAAACTCATGTTTGTCTTGTACTAGGAACACCCAAACTGGATGCAGTGCTCCAGGGGAAATCTCGTCAGAGCTGAGCAGAGGGTGAGAATCACTTCCCTCAACCTGCTGGTCATCTCTTTTTATCCAGTCCAGGATGCAATTGATTTTCTGGGCTGCCAGCTCATTGGCAGCTCATTCTGAGAAAAATGCATGGAATTTGGAAATGTTTGAAAAGCAACAGCAACAATACTTTCTATAAATACTCTAGTATGGAATTATTCTGGGTTTCCAAATCCTATTTAGGTACACAAGGAAGGGACTCTACCACCCAGCTGCAACTGAAAGAACTACAACATACTCAGAATGCTCAAAGCAACCATAACTTCGGTCCCAGCAGTCAAGGGCTTATGTCAATGAACATCCATGGACATCTCAGTTAGCCTAAAGTTAAATGTAAATAAATTTATATTTTAAATTTTTATCTTCCAGAGATTTAAAAACTTTATTTGGATAAGACCATGCTGAAGTTGTAAGTTCAGAAGTTTCTGCAAAGATGAAACAGTCAAAAGTTTCTCTGTGAGAGGGAAATAACCCTATAAATTCTGCTAAATCTCACAAATAAAACTACTTAATCCAAATGAGAGTAAGTACCAACTTAGTTATTAGTACATGCCTCTAAGAATTATATACATATTCTGTGGTGACAGTAACTTCTCATCAACAATCTACATTAAAAACAATGACCTACTGAATATATTTCAGCTGATACAGCAGTGTTCACACACTGGAGTGTTAATATTTGTAAATATTAGGGTCTATACATGAGAACCTGGGTCTCCTAGGGAAAAAATTTATTCACATATAAACACCTAATTTACATGGAAATCTCCAAGTCTTGTATGATTTTTACTAGAGAGAGAGAATCAGCCAAGCAATAACATGGAACATGATAGGGTTTTATGAGCAATGGCAGTAGCTCACAGCGCTTTAATAACTCTAAGTCTAGTAGCCAATAGAAATAGTAAAGCAAAAATGTAATCAGGATGTAATTAAAGCAGCTGAAATTGATACAGCATTACAGTCAAGAGTCCTGAATTGGTAAAATCATGTCCTGCAATTTTTTAACGCCAAGTAATCCAGGTCACACCTGCCACACCATTGACTAATAACAGAATACCCTAATGCTGAGTTCAGTGAAGAGTCAAGAATACTGGGAAACCAGGTCAAATACTCACTTCTGCCCTGTTGAAGCCCTCTCTGTGACCTTTCCACCTAGACCCTTATGCACTATTAGAAAAGGTAGTGTAGCATCTATTTTCACCAGCCCTGACATAAAACTGACTTTCCCCCAGATAACCAGGCACTGGTTTTTTTATGTAGAAGTGGAAGAAAATTAAAACCTAAACTTCACTGCTAGGCATAGAAAATGCAGAAGATGATACCCCAAAGGACATAAAATTTGATTCAGTGGTTTTGGTTACTGGAGCTCTGAACATGGGGACCAATTTATTTTTTCTTTATTTTCTTTATTATTTTTTATTATTTTATTTATTTTTATTATGCATAAATAAAAATATATTTTAATTAATTTCTATATTTTTATTTATTATTTATTGTTTTTATTTTATTTTTTTTTTTTTAGTATTTATTATTATTTTCTCACAGGGTTTTGATACTTTGGAACTCCTCCTCCTGTACAGAAGCACAGACTAGGCTGGGTTAGAAGGGATCTTCAAAAGTCAGCTAGTCCAACATCCCCTGCAATGATCAGGGATATTTCTCACCCACATCAGGTTGCTTAGGACTTCTTGCAACCTGATCTTCAATGCTTCCAGGGATGGGGCATTCACCACCTCTCTCAGCAACCTGGTCTGGTGTTTTAGCACCCTCATTGTAAAAAACCTCTTCCTTACATTTTCCTAATCCAAATCAACTCCTTTAAGTGCTGGAAGGCTGCTGTAAGGTCTCCCTGGAGTCTTGTCTTCATCAGCTTGAACAACCCCAACTCCCTCAGCCTTTCCTCATAGGAGAGGTGTTCCATTATGTTTGCCATACATGAAGTTACCTACCACAGGAATAAAAAAAAATCTGGTGCATCTAAATTTAAGGATTAAATACCAAAAATACAGGTACTGAAAGGTCAGCAAACCAATGTCTCTTTAGGAACTTCTGCACTAGAGCCATTATTAATGCAGCTCAATTCATAAAGTATCAGCAGGGGAGCTCATAGTCTTCATGTCATCCAGTGCTTCAAAGACAAGGTCAGAAAGTCAGAAGAAAAAACCTTCCATGGATTCTTTTGTCTCAACAAGTAGAGAACCAGGACTGCAGGATTCACCATGGTGTATCATGGACTGTAGGAAGAACCAAGTAGTGTCACAATAGTGATTCTGTCACAAGATCAGTGATTCTGTGCTTTGATTCTCTTTTAACTGCCAGGGAAGGAGGAAAACTTGTTGCTTTTTCTCTGCTCCCATTTCCACTCCTAACCTATCATATGAGCCACTCTTCTGCTTTATTCATTCTACAGTAGTGCACTACAAAAAGATCACTATTTAGCTGGAACATCCAATTAATAGATTTAAGTGGTACATATTGGCACAAAGGGTTTTCAAATAGAGTTATATCAATTAATTAAATCTACAACTAATGTGATCCCTCAAGGAACAGACAGTAAGGCAAAGCAGATGTCTGAGATCTTAGGAAAATACAGCCTCCACCAAAGAGATGCATGGACGAATGACAGAGGAAAACAGACATATCACAGAGGACTGAAGGTACACCATAGAAGCCACTTGGCAATGATGCACGAAAGAGTGGTGGATGGCACCTAGGGCTACAATAAATGATTTACCAAATAAACACATTTCAGGAAAACCTGAAATATACTGAGAAATTCCCAAGGCAACTGTTATCTGTTAACTGTTATTCCCAAGGCAACTCCTCCTCAAGGAGGAGCTGCATATTCCAAAAGGGCTGGAAAGGGACTGTCACCAACCCCAAAGCAAAGGGGATTAGTGACTAAGGACTCTCCCAGAATTGCTCAGTAGGTACCAGGAAACACATTCTTCAGTGAAGACAAAAAGGCTTCTCAGCCTTCTTCAGAAGCCTTCTAACCCTGTGCCCCTTGCCCACATCAGATAGCTCTGACCAGATGACGAATGACTAGATGGCTCCAAGAAAGAGAAGGACAGAGACTGGGTCACAGGTACAGTTCTTATTCAGGGTCACAACTGGGTGTCTCATCCCGCACAGAAGGGAATCGAAAATTGCCTTCACCTGAGCATCTTCTTTAATGTTAAAAAGCTGCTCGTGAAACTTTCTAACACCAAAAAGTTAGCTGGGGTGCTCAAATAAGATGATTTGTATTAAAATATTCCTAAAGAGATAAATCCCCATTTTTAAAAAGAGAAAGAAGTGAAACCAAAGAACAAGGAAAATTCACCTCAGTACCTTTTGAAGCAGCAAGCTGATGTTTCAGTAGAAACTAATCCAAAGGATACCCTCTATAAAAAAAAAAAATCTCATGGTCAGATTCTGGTTTTTCCTCCTTTCTCTGTACACCAAAAAATAAAACCCACTGAAAATACACAGACTAACTGTGTAAGAAACAATGACTTGTACATAAGTAAGGGCTTTTAGCAGGTGTGATGCTGAACTATGACACAGAATAAAGTGGTTTTGCTATTACACAAAGCTACATATCAGGCAAGGTTATAATGCTATGAAAAAATTTGACTTTATATAGCCATATTACTCAGAGGAATTAGTGCCTGATAACATTCTGCTTGCACTGAGCATGCCTCCATCCTTTTCACCCCCAGGCTGAGGTAAACTGTGGGTGATGTGGAGGCAGATAGGCTCTGCCTGCTGCTGCTCCCAGTGCCCCATTGCTGGTACACTGGATTACGTGAAGAAAGCTGAAACCAACTCCAAACATAGAGAATGTATAAGAATGTATAAGAAAAGAGATGGAGAAAATACTACATCAGTGCTGACACCTGTATAAAAGAAATTTACTCAAAATGTCACTTCCATCCTATTGAGTCTTGCAAAGTGTACAGATCAGGATTTTCTGGACAGTTAGCTACTGAGGTAAAGACAGCACTTTTTTCCATGCATTCTTTATTCCCATCTCCATGACTTTAATTGGATGGACTGACACAAAGGTAATTGACAGTGCAGAGCATCACACACCCGAAAACAGTTCAGAGAGGAGAGCATTTCCAGAGCCATATGTTGTCCAGCTCCACTGCTTACCTGAAGCGGATGCCTGGATGCATTTCTTCTACCATGCATCCTTTTGTTTCTGCACGTGCTGTTACAGGTGTCCTTCTGAGCACCACACAGTGGCCATGAGAGCTGCCAGCAAGGGCACCCTGATGCTGCTGAGGGACCATACAGCACTTGGCACGTCAGGCAGCACTTGACATGCTACAAGACTGGACACAGGCTTCTGTTAAAATGAACCCTTGTCACCATCTGCTTCAGAGGGCAGGAAGAAGAGGCGCCAGTATTTGACAGTTTTTCCCACCCACAGAGGGGGACAGAAATCTATCTTGGCTTGCCCAGGGAAGCTAACCTAAACAATTTCATTTTTTAGGAGATAAAGAAGCTGAAGGTATATGCATTGCTGAGAAAAGAAGCCCTTGATCTGGAGGGTTCTTCTGGGATGCTGAAGAGACACTTATTCCTTCCCCACCCAAATACTCACTTCTTAGCCATATCTGTCTCACAAAGATCTTTGGCTTCAAAAAAAGCTTTCAAGGATTCCGTAAGCAATGCTTCAGGGTTTATACACACACTGGGCTCCTTACCAAGCTCTGCTGATAAGGAGACTTGCAGACACCCCTTGAAAGAGATGTTCCTTTTCTTTCCAAGCAGCAACAAGTCTCTGCAATTTTGGCACCATATGCACCAAAAGTAAGGAAGTGAAAGCAGTAGGTGGAAAACTGAACCTCTTCTGAAAGCACCTTTCCTCACAGAGTACATTTCTCCTATTTCAGCTGCACGCTTGTCCTCATCCAGGCCAGCCTGATAATCAGCACAGCCTAAGGAGAGCTCACCAATGGGCTGGGGCAGAAGCTTCAACAGGGGCAGCTCTGCCTTTGCCAGGTCCCTGCTGGTGTCACCAGGCTGGATCTGTCTCATATAGGTGCACAGCTAAAATGGTCAAATGAAGAAAGACACTTTGTATGCAAACAGTGTACAGCAAAAACTAGATCCTGTCGATATTATTTCCTTTTTGTATCTTTTTAATCTTGATCTATCTAGGTTTAATCAATAAATTTAGAGATTTTGTTCACATATGAAAATAAAACAAACACTCTTGAGATCTAACTGCTCATCAGCACATGAACTGAGTCTAGGAATACTTAGTCAGAACTTAACCCTTGCAGAGAAATGGAGGAAAATATAACTGAAGGACTTATTGAAGATGTTGTTGTATCATGAAAGAGCTTTTTTCCTACCTTCAAACCTCCAGATCACAAAAGCTGGAGTGTTCAGCCAACATCCACTCTCTGTTTGTCTTCACCTTATCGTTCCATTCCAATGTAAAAAGCATCAGTCAGAAACTTCTTTGCCAATAATTTGGCAAATGCTGTTCTCTAAAAACTAAGTCAAAAGGTTAAATGCAAACAAATATTGGCTTCTGTTCCCTAAATAAAGTTCTGCTTTGAACTAAAGAAACCAAAGCAGGACCACAGTGGCTTTTATGTGACAGAGTAGGACTTCAGACAAACTACAGTCTTAATTTTATTGACTGTACCTGATAAGACCATTTTGGCCTTTTAGAAAATGAAATAAAATCTAATTTAATGCCTAGTATTAACTTAGTATTGTTATCATACATTTTTCATCAGGGACAAATAAAATAAAGAAGGCTTCAACACAGAGATACACTCATAGAGGCAGACAGAATGAAACAAAAGCACATGTAAGATTGTCAAGGTTTTTTTAAGCTATAAATAAGCAGCAAGTTTAGATCAAATGAACAGCGTATGAACTACAGGCACTGAAACTCATGGATGTATGCCTCCTGCCAGAAAGCCTAAAAAATGTTCTGAAAATAGGTTTATGTCTTAGACAAATATTAATTTCTAACATTAATTACTCAAATACAAAAAAAAAACAAAACAAAAAAACCAAAAACAACAACAAAAAAAACAACATTTTCTATTGCTCTATAGTAGGATTTTTCCCAGGAATAAAACCTTTATCATTATTTGATCATCCAACTGAGCTGAGACAAATTAGCAAAACTGAAATCCTAATTAAGAACATGCCTGATATATATATTCTATCTTCCACAGATAAAAAAATACACTGCTGATATCACATTTTAGTGTAATTGATTTTTCACAGAATATTTTAAAATAAATGGGAAAAAAATCCAAAATATTTTCTTCCTAAGACATTCCAATCACTGGTCACCTAAATCACAAAATGGGACAATGATGCATGATCAAGATTTGTGCAATCTATTTAAAAGCACAGATACCTGTCTGTTGTTATATCAACGTGCTATCCAAAATGTAGTGTTTCTAGGACATTTCTGTGGATTCTATCACTACAATGCACTCTGAGAAATAAAGAACAAGTTTAAGACTGGCGTATGTAAAAGCATGTTTTCAAATACAACTACTACAATATTAGCTTACAGCTGGTAACAAAACTTGTAGTCAACTTATTTTATCTTACCCAGACTTTATACAATTATCAACTACATTAATTTATATTAAAAATTACATACTTTTAATATTTAGCTATATTCATTATTAGTTGATTAAATGCCTTATATATGTCAAAACACACCTAGCATCAGATAAAAAACACACAAGAGTTTATGGTGGAAAAAAATACCCAAAAGATTTCAATGTTTTTAAAAGTAATTATAATATATTATGGAAAGTGTGAAAAGAAATAGATATTCCTACCAGAAAATTTATCTTGACCAATTTTGCTCCCACATATTCCTGTGTTCCAGTGAATCAATTTCACACTTACTCACCTCCCTGTCTCTGTGATGTGGTTTATTCATTGGTTTGATATTGCCATAGCAACTCAGCAGCATGGAAACATGTTAGCCAAGCAATGCTGCTCACCTCATACTATATGGTGAATTGCTGCCTGGTACATACAGCATATTTTAATGTATATTGATCTCTGCCTCTTACTATTAGGCTACTGGTTTAACATCACCATCTTAACTCTGCATTTAGCAAGCTTTTAGTATTTATATTATGGTGGTTTTAAACAAAAAAAATAGCTACTCCCTCAAATTTAAAACCAGGATATATTTTGACTGCGAGTCAAACTACTGCGTTGGGACACACTTGAACAACCAGAAAAATCAACATCGCTGTTCCCATCCCCAAAATTTAGTGTTTCCCCAGCATTCTTGCATTTTTGCCCCATGTAAGCAAGCGTATGCAAATCATAGATAAGACTGTGCTAGCATAGCTGTGCACACATGCTCCATTTAAGAAGCTTTCCCTTTGGTGCATATGGCCTGGAGGGAGTGGGGACCCTCTCACCCCCACCACTCCTCCCTCAGAAGGGACACCAACAAACTGGATGGTGGCTAGTGAGCGGGATGGTGCTTTGTCTTTAGGAGAGATGCAGCACTGGGTGAGCCCGTCACAAGGCAGGCAGGGATGCTCCAGCAGCTTCTGCTCCCACAACCTTCCCACAATCAGTGGGGGCTTGCAGTGTGCTCTGACTCACTAAATGGAGGCGGTATGTCTTCTGCATTTATATAAAATGAAATACCAAACAAAACAAGGTTTGGGAACAAAAGCAGGATCTCTGGTGCAGCAAGAAACAGAGTCTTTAAAGCTCCAAAGTCTAACGCATCAATATTATGTAAATCAGGGCATCCCTAAACACAGATTTGGATCATAGTGAGGAGACTAGGCAATCATCCAGGGCAATAGTATGAGTGGGAGCTGAAATGTCTCATTGACTGAGTCTTTATCTTCACAAGCTGGCAACTGCTTCACAACTGTGCTTACTCACAGAGGAAATGTACTTCTGCTTGAACTAGGTTGCACCACAGTTTGACCTAAATGGTTTTTAAGAAAAGTGATTTATCTGCCCTCAGACACTCTTGATAAGCCACATAAAACACTGAAATTCTGACCATTCCTAACACAGAAAAGCTGCATGGAGACCAGCAATACCTTAGGACTCAATACATCTCTGAACACGGTAATGTACCAGGACACTTCTTTCTGCCTACTCAGTAACATCACCACTGTTTCAGATTTCACTGTGCTTAAGATCAAGAGTTAAACTGATTGGGAGGCCTAAGACTAAGTATAAAACACACCTATGAGACAGTATGGGGTTCATAGCTGAAATTCAAGTTACTGCCACATTGGTGTAACACACTACAGTTTGTGATCTGAGACATACCACAACATAGCTGTATGGACCAGCAACCAAGGACTTTAATTTCTTCCCCCAGCAGAACTGAAACCAGCATTTTGGTCTGAGATTTAAGCAGGCTTGTTCAAGAAAAAGGTGTGGAACAAAGGGAAGATGAAGAAAGGTATTTTTGAGTAAAATTTGTTTCATTTCCTGACTATGCTCTCCAACAAACAAGCAAGAGTTATGAAACTGCTGTAAGATGAAATTCGTAGTGCCTCAGCACAGCAAAAGAAGAATTACTTGTTCTGAATGGGGAAATGTGTTTCTATTACTATTTTCTATTACTTGGCTTTGATTTTTTTTCTCAGCCAAAAAAGCTATTGCAAATTCCCGGAGTGGTAAGTTCTCTACACTCAGTAACGACCCTACAATTGGTGTTTCCACTGAGAGCAATAGGAGACCAGCTTGACAGCGAGGGGATGTGAGGTGGGGAGGGAATCAGGCTAAACAGGGAGATGGGAGGAACTGGGGGTACTAAACAGGAAAACAATTCATAACAACACAGTGCTAGGAAATAACACCTTTCACCTTATGGATTACTCTTACACTAATGCAAAATACTAGGTCATTGCTCTGCTCTCCTAATAAAACTTCTAGGCAATTAGCAATATTAATTCTCTTAATATATTTAGTTTTCACTTTGACAAATAAGGAGCTCTGAAAAGGTGTTATAAAGAAATGTTATATTCTACTTAATGTGTGAGCTTATTTCATCATTTCATTCAATTTATAATGACCTTTGTTGGAACTCTCACAGGTATTACACTGCAAAGGCGTCTAAGTAAAATAAAACATCAGCAATTTGTCTGGCGTCTGCTGCTTGCATCTTTGACCCCAGAGCTGTTATCTGCTTCCATTTGAAGCACTTCAAGTAGGGGACAGATGGGAGCTATCTTTGCATACATAGACTACCAAGTCATGGCCAAAAACAGGGCATGAATATGTGGAGATACTCAGCATTATTCTCACAGGCATGTGTCTCATGGACACATTTTTGAAAACAAGGAATAATACAGTAGCAGTAATACAGCCTCCATGTGAATACTTAGCCTTTACATAATCCCAAAACTAGGAATCTGCAAACAAAACCAAATCCTACTCATTAATAACCAAATCTAAAAGTCACTAGCAGCTACTCAAAATCTATACGAAGGTTCAGAAAGAACACTGATAAACACCAATCTCACTTCCCTTTCACCACCCAGGTCTCAACAATGGCACAATGTTCTTCAAAGTGGGTTCTTCCCATGGACTACAGCTCTTCATGAACAGCTCCAGCACAGATCCCTTCCACAAGGTACAGTCCTCCAGGAAGACTGCACCGGCATGGGTCCCCCACAGGTCCTGTCAGCAAACCTGCTCCAATGTAGACTCCTCTCTTCACAGGGTGACAGCTCTCACCAGGACCCTGCTCCACCACAGGCTCCACTTGGGGTCACAGCCTCCTTTGGGAATCCACCTGCTCCAGCATGGGATCCTCCATGGTCTACAGGTGAATATTTGCTTCAGCATGGACCTCCTTGTTCTGTGGAGGTACCTCACCATGACCTGTCTGCACCACAGGCTGCAGGGGAATCTCTGCTCAGAGCCTCAAACACCTCCTACTCCTCCTTGTACAGTCACCTTGGTGTCTGAAAGGGTGTGTATTCTCACACTTTTGGCTGTTGTTTTTCTTAACTAAGTTATCCCAGAGGTGGTACCACCATCACTGATGGGCTCAACCTGGGCCAGCAGTGGGTCCCACATGGAAGCCACTGGTATTAGCTCTGTTGGACAAGGAGGAACCTTCTGGAGAAGCTTCTCACAGAAGCTGCCTTTGTAGTCTCCCTGCTATCAAAATCTGGCCATGCAAACCAAAGGCAACTTCTACAATAAAAGCAACATTTTACATACCAGACTGTAACACTTATTTCAAGTCACAGAACCATCACACACAGCCACTAAATTGCAACAACATAGTCCTGCTTTTGCTAAGGGCAGATGTCGCCTTGGGGGAAGGAACTATCAGGGCTCCTCTCCAGACTTGGCATTTCCCAGGGCCACAAACCCACAGATGCAGTGGGTGCTTCACAGACCTTAGTGTCAAGGTCTACACAGTCACACTAGAATGGTTTGACAGCTTTGGGCTTCATAAAATGCCAGGAGTGTTGTTTTTTTTTTGTCTCCATCCTCTGAGCAAGGCCACATCTCAAAACCCATTTTTATCCAGTCATATCTGCCCCATGGGCTGCCAATGAGACTGTTCTGAAGTAAAACAAAAGGTCATGCAACATGATTTTTGCTTCAGTTTCAGTTATTTGTTGATTTAGATCAAATGAAAGGAATGATAACTCTGATTTTGCATAACCTTTCCAATCCTTATATATAATTTCTTTAAAATGCACCCATGGGTACCTCTATATTCTCTAGAAGACATGCAGCTCTATACAAGTGGAATTTTCACTTGCTGAGACTCTCAGGAATTTAGTCTGTAAAAACCAGCAAATATACCCTTGAGACTTGTAAAACACCCTAGATGAAAAGCATTCACAAACTGAGCGGCCTTTTCTTCTGTTTTTTTTTTTTTTTATTAAATCAGTGGACAGTATCACAACAACAGAAAATCATCTTGATAAAATGTGTGATTCAAACAGACAAAAGGGGTTGTCAGCAAATAAACTGGTTCCAGCATAAGCAATCATCGGGTCACATAAGCTGATGCAAGCAGAAAACAAAGAGACTGCAAGTTAGTCCCTACACAGTAAAAACAACTGGTGATACCTTTATTCGTATTTAAAGATCTTTATTAGAGTTGCTATTTTAGGCTTGACATGTATTGTTATGACATTATATTGATTTTGACTGATTGCACCCTTTTCTTTTCATTAAAATGAACCAAAACTGACATGTAATGGACTGTCCTTAATGGCAAACAGGTACTTATGGTAGCATCAAAATTTACCATCACTCCAGAATGTGGTCTTCTTTAATATCCCATAGTTTCATGTTTTTTTAATACAGTCTCTTAGGGTAAACATTTTAGAGTGAAGAAAGAAACAGAAATGCATCTCCTATAATGAAGTCTGTTGCTTCACAAGGATTAGGTAAAGCCTTACAGAGACATTTAATGAGAACTTCTTAAAAGGCTCAGTCAAGATAAATGCTATCTACTCTTACAAGGGTTTTAGCACCTTCATTTTCTTCAAATAAGGAAGGTCCTATACCCATCACATTGTTAGTTGTAATGATTGCATTAACACATTTAGGTGGTTTAATACTACTACTATTACTACTACTACTACTAGTACTAACAGTAAGGAAAAAATAATAATTGCCTGGGGCAGTCAAAATAGATAAGTATCTGTAAAAATTCATTTTTATCAGCAAGTTTACAAGTCAGAATTGGAATGCACACTGCTTACTTTCATATTTCATATTGCAATCATATTAATTTTAGACATTATTCTCTAAAATATGCTCATTCTTCCTTGTCACATCAGTTCTTTTTACTTTCATATCTTTATTCCCTTATCTATGCATGCTGACAGTAGAACAGTGTTATTAAAAAACAAATGAAGAAAAGGCCGCACTGTTTCACATTTATGTTTGTCAATTCATAACATTACATAGAGTACTTTTCCCAAAAAATCAATTAGTACTGTATAGTTTGTTTATATGCTAAATTAAAAAAAAATATACCTCCTCATACAGTCAAACTTGACAGGAATAGTTAGATTATTATGTTTGGCATCTAGTGCTGACTAAACACCAGATGAGTTACTAGCTGTTGTTACAATTATGAAAACATCTATGAAATGGCAAGAGCCATTAAAACTAAGCCAGATTTTCTTCAGGCATTCAACAAGATCATGAAACAGATAATGTAACAGGATCCCTGGTTTGCATTGTTGACTGGGTCTTCCACAGCTTTATTCCTTGTGTTTCTGTCAGTAGCTCTACTTATCAGTATTATTTACCAAATATGTATTTCTATTTATGTACCTATTTATGTTTCTATCTATGTAGTAAAGTAGCTACCTTGATTCCAATAAATTGATCTGAACTCACCCAGCTTTGCTATGGCACAATTAACATAATTTGATTCACCACGCTAAAGCTGCTGGATTTTGACTGCCCCTCATCACATACTGAGTATGCCCAGCATCTCTCAAATCCACCCAGGATTTAATCAGTATTTCAGATGAAATATGCTGAAATCAATTTGCAAAAATCGCCACACCTCATATCCTGTTTGATTTCAAGTAATGAGTCTGCTCTGAGCATGACCACAGAAAACAAGGAATTTACTCCTTGTCTTCTCCAATATGGGCAATTTAACTTCATTCCACAGACAAACTTAGCCCAAAAAGATTCTAGTAATACATACTCATTGTTTGGAAATAGCTGTACCAGCACTGAAAGTAGATATTTAAAGTTGCTTTGAGAAGATGAGTGTATCATCATTTGCATTTCATAATAGACACATCATGCCCTTGTAGTGACAGACAGATGAAAGACAGGGCAACCAAAGCCAGGCAGAAAACACACAAGGTGAATAGCAGGCAAGGAAGAAATTTTTAAACACGCACTAGCAGCTGAGCAATTGGAGGGACTGATAAGAGTAATGATATCAGATAAATTCCTGACTCAAAAGTTATACTCTGCAGAAGTAAAGCTACAGATCTGTTAATAAAAAGAGAGGCATTGTAAAATATGAAGTTATACCGATTCTCTGTTTTCCTAGCTGTTTGAGCAAGATGTCAATAAAGAAGAGACAATTATAATTAGCTCCTACTATTGCACTCTATGATTTTTTTCTAACAGAGAAAAAAGAACAAAAGCAATAGGATACTTTTTCAAACACCCTGCTTTTGCCAGTTTGATTTTGATGGTAACATTGTGACTGTTTTACCACAACAGGAGTCGTTTAAATCTTACATCACTTTTACTTAACATATGCAGGGGCTTTGTATTTGTTTGGTGTCTACACAGAACAAAGCCGTAGAATCAGAAAGAATTACCAGGCCTGAATCTTTGCACTAATGCAGCTTTTGTCATTTCACTTATTTCAGCCTTCCTTAACTGTACCTATATAGCACAGATACATATAGTATAGTATACTATATATATAGTATATAGTATAGATACTTATAGTATAAATATTATATATATAAACCTATAAATATCTAAAATTTGTTAGGTAGATTGACTCAAGTTCTTCTTGAAGATCAGCAAAAACAGTAAGAGTACTTTGAGTGAAATTCCAGGTACTGCATGAAAACATCAAACTGTATCAAATTCACAATACAGGGACTTGCTTGTGGCTTGTGCAGTCACTGAGATGTGGTTGTCAACTGGTGTATCTTATTTCCATTACATTAATTAAGGAAGATGTTTTTCTCCATTGTCTCATCTCTATTTTCAATTTAAGTGAAAACTTTTATTATTTTCTTCTAAACTTGGGAATGCTGAGAAAAGAAAGAGAATTGACATAATTGCACAAGTCTCATTTAAAGCACAACCTGGATTTAATTACCTTCTTTTGTTCTCGTGTATAGTTTAATTTATTCAGACACTCCACCCTCTCTGTTAGCTCCAGCCAACTCCTTATATTCTAACCTTATGACACAAATAAATTTTTTTAAAAGCTTAAAAGGCTACAAAACACAACATCAGATCCTTAATATATCATTATTTACAGGAAAGGTGATGGAGAAATACCTGGTTTAGAGTCAGCCTCTTAACTTTACGAACTGCTGAACTTCTTTAGGAGACAGAGAAAACGCCACAAAATCTTGTATTTCTAAGTCTCTTTCTAAAAACTCATCACCAATGAAAAAAAAAGCTTTTTGGGAAACCATGCACACAAGGTCTTCCAAGCAAAGTGTCCATGAAGTGCTAAAGGGCCCAAAATGCTGCTAAATCAGAGCACACAGCTGATCATCACAAGCTAAGTGATTTAACTGTCTAAAAAAATTAGCATTTTTTGCTATTGATAAAACCATTTGTTCTTGTGTTTTAAAGACATAGTACTCCTCTTCACAAAAATGCAGTACAGTTAATGATTTTCCCTTCTTCACTTCGTTTACACAAAAGAAAGACTAGATCTTGAGTCTGGATCTGGCCTTTATATGGTTACCAAAAGAGATCACACTTGTGCTGCAATTTTTTTTTTAAATTAGGGACAGATTCCAGGTTTGTCTGAAAAAAAGAAAACATATAATTTCACATTTGCTGGATCAGCATCACCATAGTTGGTGCAGTCTACTTCAATAAAAAGAATTATCCTGGAATTTGGTGAGACAGAAAAGTTCTCTGCAAGATCTGTCTGTTGGACAAACACGGACATTTCTCTGCATAGTAAATTTTTTTTTCTATTCCCACCCCACACCCTTGCAAGTCCTGAAGCTATACATAAGAATTTTGAGGCAGTAGGTTACCAAGGCAACTCATGCAGCTTATCATTATCTAGATCTCATTACTAAAAGATTGATTTTGGACAAATAGTAATCTTGTAACAGGGTGTGCTGAGAGATCACTTTATTTTAAGTTGCTAAAAACCAGGGAAGCCTAAGCATATGAATCTAGTTTGGGTGCAGTGAGTAGAGGAAATGGCTCCATGCATGCCTTTTCAGTTCCCCTTGCCTGCATTGTACCTATATATGAGTTTCTGTTACCTGGATTCTACCTCCCTCAAGATAGCAACTTCACTGGTTCAAAAAAGAGAGGGAAAAATCAAGAACTTACAGGCAATGGCAACAGAACCCCTGGGGTACAGCCACAGTTAAACTCAGATCTCTGGAGACCACAACAAGGCAATTCCTAGTTTTGCAGTCCAAACACTGAATGAACAGCAAAATGGCTATGCAGCACAAATCCCTAGGCTCACATAACCTTATCCTGACAGACCAAATTTCATTTAGTTATCCAGCATATAAATTTGTACTAACTCAAGAGAGGTTTATCCATATTAGACACTTAGTGAACATTCTGCTGTGGTTCCTTTGAGGCTTTACTTTGAGTTGCTCCATACATTGTTAGTACCACTTATCTTCCTGGTTTTCATTAACTTAGCTGAAGCAGAGCTAGCTTTCTAGTTTCTAGTTTTTGCACCTTTTTTTTATTGCATTACATATCTGAACCTTTCTCTTGCCAGAGCATCCAGTATGCAGAAAGACAACCTGGCCAGGCAAGAGCCTGAATATCCTCAGGTCACTCAAAAACTTCTGAAGTTTGCCCAGTCTGGCCCTAAATACTGTAGCACAAAGCTCAGGCAGGGATCCTGTGGGCAGGCACTGCACAGCAGACTCCCATTTGCAACATGTATAATGTTGTAGTGTACTACAGCCACAGGTTAGGCTTCACACTAAGGGACCTGAAGCAGCTCTTCCAGAACACTAAAAAGGCTGAAAACAGAAAGAAGAATATGAATGACATGTTTACTTAAAGCAGGATAAGCAAAGTGCTCTGCTCTGTGCTTGACTGCGAGGTAGTGTGCGTGCAAGAGCTGCACACACACATCAATAGCGAGGAGTGCTTGCCTCCTTTGAAGAAAGGAAGCTTGCAGAAGAAATACTGACCATCAAAGGGACCTCAAGAAAGGAGTAACACTGCTTCTTGTAAACCTTGCTGTCTCCCAGGGGCCAAGTGAAATGGCCCCAGAACAGAACAGAGCAGGGAAACAAGTCACCACCAGCCCAGCACCACACTGGCTTTGTAAACCTTCCTAATCTCCATTCACCTATCCTTTCTTGATGCGTGAGAACCAACTGCAACACATCTTGCTGTTAAGGGTGTCATGAAAAATGGACTTTATTATAGAGAAAATCTTTGTTTGTGAGTAAACACATTACTCTTGGTTATAAAATACAGCAGCACAAGCAAGTACTGTTAACAGATTTGGCAAGGAAAGGACAAACATGTTTGAAAAAAAGCTGCTGTGGAACTCAATATGACTACATTATTCTAAAGGCTGTGGAGAAAAGGCCAATTCTAAGTTCATCTAGGATTATACCCATTTTTAAGCTGCATGAAGATGGACATTTAATTGAAAATACTTGCAAGAATTGAACAAAATGGCTTTCAAGAAAAATACGGACAATGGTGAGTTTTCTTAATAAACATTTATCCTCTTGGGCATAAATTAAGTATGTTATATGACCTTTTGGAATAAGACGTGTCTGCAAAACATTCATTAGTAGGTTATTAGGCTGATTAAACAAAAATACTATGGATATTTTTTGTGCATTTTCATTCATTACCCTTCAGCACATCAGCTTATGCTGGTAGTGCTGAAATCAGTAAGAGGTTTAACGCTGACTTTTATAGGATTACCTCAGGCTAAGAGCATATGAACTTAGGCCTGGTGTGAGGTTTTGTCTAACTCTTAAAATACACCTTCACTGAAAGATCTTTTTTAATGCAGTTAGATGAGAATACAATGCTGCTCTGTTTCTGGCAAAAGAAGTATAATTACAATGCCTCAAGAAATGGAAGTGGGCATGGTGCTTTGAGATCTGAGGGTGATAGAAGAAAGCATTATTATACTAAAATAATAGATCAAAATTCAGTAAGAGACCAGTCAGATATTTAAAAATAGAGTTCAAATGTAAACCTAGAGCAGCCATTAAGCAAATGGAAAAGTCAGCTTGTTTTTGAGGTTGGAGGTGGGAGGGTTTTCCATATGGAAAACATGGCAATAGGTAACAGGTAGATAAGAGAAGCATTATGTCAGGAATTGTGAGCTCTCCTACATTGCTGTCTACACCTTATAAAAGCTGCTGTGAGGAACAATGATGAAATGAGCTGTACATCACCATAATTTCCTAAAAATGTTACTTAGCACTGAGGGCAGTTCATCACTCCATTGGATTCAGGGCCCTGTGAGAAAAAGCTTTATTATAAAGACACCACAGCTCACTGATACAGGACTATATATTACAGTTCTTGCGAGGTTTTGTCCTGCCTGCATTTCTGGCTTTGTGTACCTTTGTGTACCACTGGAGTGACCAAAAATTATGCAAGACCTGTTTTGACATCTTTCCTTTGCAAAACGTCTTTATAGAAGTCATACTGTAATCTGATTTCCCCACATTTCCTCATCCAAAAAGTTAAGGCAAGAGCAGCACATTATAAATCCAGGAGGTAAATTTTTGAGTGTTAAAAACAAGCATTTTGAAATGGAAAACAAGAAGACAAACATAACCATTACATTAGTGGTATCTACTTCAGCACCAATATGCACAAGTTGAGTTATGTGAACATATTCAGGAAACAATAAAGAGGATTAGATATTCAAACAATAACTAAGAAAATTACTGATAAACCAAGAGAGCAGAAATTAAAAAATGCAAATGGTATGGGGTTCCATAATCTACCATAAGAGATTGGAAAAACAAAAAATCTCCCAAATTAATATAATTTTTTATATTCTAAGATGTAGCATTCACAGAATATTCATGAATTAATTTACTCAAAAACCAGCATGCACCTGCAGCAACACTTCCCTCTGAGCACATGGAGATTCTTAACTAAGCAGCAAAAAGATTCTTCAGAAATGCTGATGATGAGCTGATGTGCACATTTTGCAGTGCATTCCCAGAACTCATAGGTCCAGAGTCTCCAATTTATCCCACACACAGAATCTGGCCCATGAACCCAACCAAGGCAAAGTTCACACTTCTGGCAGGGCGTCAAAGGCAAGGGAAGGCAAAGCATCAGTATGAGCTCAGCTTCCCTCAGTGTAGGAGGCTGGGGATGAGAGGGGCAGCAAGAGAAGGGTAGGACTGCCTATCCCATGGGAGAGTTTTCCATTGGGATGGAGGCAGTCCCAGATGTACACACAGTCTGACACCGAGCTCATGGCACCTTCTGCCAATGCTGACTCTATACCCACTGCTGGTGACACCTGAACAACTTGATGCAGGAAGCCCCTACAGAAAAAGAGCTAACTCTGAGTCAGAACATCCATTTGAAAACTAATCTGCAGCATCTGCTATCACATTTCTGCACTAGGCCTGATGCTAACCTTACATCCTTCTTGCTGCTTTTGATAAGTGTTAACCAGAAGTTAACAGCTTCAGATCTACATCCTTTGTAGTTTTTTCAGACTGCTATTCTGTATTTCCTCCACAGAAAAAACCTCTCCGAGGAACAAATATATTTACTAATTGTCTCCATGAGATGGTACTCAGTAATGGCTTTATACAGAACCCAGATGCCAGATTAAGTGTAAGGGCAGTGTTTTAGTAACAAATCTCCCAGGTAAAACATCACAAATTGCTACAGAGCACAACAAACGCAAAAGCCAACACCAATTTTTAACACCTACAGCCAATAAAAAAGAGCATGACACAGATCATAACATAATCATAATATCATTTGATCATAATATCATATGATCATAACATGATCATAATATCAAAAACAGATGAATCAATATCATGACTTGCAGTTGTTAACAGATATAAATCCCTTCTAAAATGCTCTGGTCAGTCTCTTATCATCTCCAACTGTTCAAGTCCCTGTTCAGGCATCAAAAACTGACAGGGTTTAACTCCAGATAGCAACTAAGCACCACACAGCTTCTGCTGAGTCCCTCACCAGAGCATCACGGGGAAGAGTAGAAGTGAAAAATTAGCTCTAGAACTAGTAGTCAAATAATTTTCCAGCATGATGAGCTGGTATGCTTTGACTGAAGCCTACTACACATAACCTTGTGTTACTCTATGTGGCACCTTGTTCTAAGACAGCTTTATTTTGGACAGAATCTGTATCCAAGCACTTCACAGCCATAAAGAATACACACTGCTGCAGCTGCACCCATTTCTATCTGCGTGCCAGTTGGCCAGGAGGCACAGACAAGGCAGCATGTTGTGTTTTAAAGATTTCTGACCCCTTACCAGCCTAGGCACCATAAAACATTTATAGACTATTTTGGACAGCATTTCATTGCAAATTCCATATGCTTAGCTGAACTATTCAATGCCCAGAATGACAATAAAGAGAAGATTACATTTGAATGCACCATGTAGCAAGTATTCTACCTTTTAGCTGCTACAGCCCATTATCTCCTAAAATAAACAACAGACAGAGGCTCGCTCCATCAGCTGAGTTCCACAGTATTAGACACCTCTGTGCAGCCTAAGGGTGCCTAAGTGTCTCAAACATCTACTCCAGGGTACAGCCTCATCTCCATTCACAGATATTTGCAAAAGAGAATACAGCCTGAAGGGTGCAAGTTCTTTAGTATGTTGTATAATGTAAAGGGAAAGAAGAAAGGCAGCTGCAGATCCTTTCCCCAAGCAAAATGTGTGGTCTTGCTTTTAGTGACAGAGATAGCCACATGATGATGATGCACTTAAAATAAAAAAAGAAAATTTGTACTGGTATTTGAAGGCATTAAATAAAAACAGTGTCTGATCTACAGAATAATTTAATGCATACTGAAGGGAAAGAGTCCTTTATTATGGAAAATACTTTTAAATAATTTGTCCTTATATGCCATCACAAATTTACAAGGAGACTGAAGTAAGTTATATAACTTCAGAACATGAAGTGACTCATTTCTTCTGCATTTGTCCATGATGCATTTGTTCTTGCATATATGGCCCAGCAGAGTGAGACAACAATACTGTCTATAATTTTACCTCTGCAGGGGTAGACAGTGCAGACTGGCACAGAAGAAGACAGTGTCAGCTAACTGAATGTCTCTCTCTTACCTCCCGTGCAAGTGAAACTGTGTCTGCCACATTAAGCTATGGGTAACCAGTCTGAAGGAAAGGATGACCTTTTAGAGGCTACTACAATATTTAGGACCCTAAAGCAGCTCATTGGATCAGCAACCTAGTGATAAAGTAGTTCAGATAATCTCAGCTACATCCAGCAATGAGCTCTGGCCAAATGTCAGAGCTTTTAGTCTGCTCTGAGTAAAACTGGCCAAGCACCAGCCTTGAACAACAGCTCCATCACAAACAGAGCTTCACACTGTTCTCCAGACTTTCCTTCCTGCTTATCCTTTGTGTCACTTGACTGGAAAATTTGCAATCTATGCAATTTTAAAGAGTTTGAGGGTTTTTTGCCTCAGATTCAAACACTAAGGACATTCAAACAGTGTCCTCTTGAGATATATTTTAAATTGCTTCATACATCCTTTTGTTCACTACTCGCATAAAGTCTACTAATGTATCCTTTAAATACAGAAGAATCACATTTTTTTTCTTCTCATTTCCCTTCCTGCTTTCTGCTTGTTTAGAGCTGAACGACAGCACCTTTTGCATTAAATCATGACCAGGCCATTAACATTAGGGAACCTTTCCCATTAAAAAGGCAATATATATTGACATGTGAACACTCCACTCCCAAAAGCTTTTTTTTTTCCAACACTTCATTAACATTTTTCACTGCTGAACCATTATACCCTCCCAGAGCATGTCTTCATTGTCCCATTTCCTCAGCATACCACTAATAACACAACAAAAAGAGAGGAGGCAATTGCAGATAAATCAGCCCAACTTCCCATCGGGTTTCCCTTCCACACTCCTGCCATCTGTGCTGGCTGCCACAGCACCACATATGCTTGGGGACAATACCACGGGGTCGCACTCCAGCCACTCTGCTGTCACTGTCACTCTGCTCCTGTCATTGTCACAGTCCTGTACTTCTGCTGCTTGCCTTCACCTGCTCGTCTGCAGGGACACCTTCCAGCCACCGAAACTGGGGGCACACAGCTGAGCTCCCAGCACCACACACGCCCTTCTCCTCAGGAAAGCTGGAGACTCATCCCCTGGTTTGTACCCAGATATGTACAAAACACAGATTTCAAGACTTGAGAAACAACACGTTGTATTTTGAATGGCCTGTTTGCTCCCAAGAAATTCCCCCGATACGTTATCAGATTAAAGTTCCCCCCAAAAAATACTATTTTCAAAGAAATAAAGAAAAAGGATGTTTAAATCACAAAGAAAGTTAAGAATATGTGAACACTTATTTCTACTAGATTAACATCAGCAAAAGACAGAATCAAATATTGATCTATATTTCTGGATTAGCTTTCTGAGGTGTGCAACCACCTTTTCACAGCTGTGAACATAGCGCTGCAAAAAATTGATCATCACTCACTTTGCAATCCGAACTGCATGAATCATTAATAGCTGACTTGTTAATTAAATACGGTAGCAGAATTCTAGATTAGTCCTGCCTTTATAAGAGCACCATTAATAAACCTGTTTTTCAATTTAGGAAACATCATCTTGTCATAGAGTAGCCATTGTATTATTCCTGCCTAAGTATAATATTTCATTCATTACCTTGACAGGTTGCATAATTTAGGCCATCCACCAGAATAAATTTCATCATCTTGAAAATGTTATCTCTGTGTCCACAGAGAAGCCCCCGATGCACAATGCCTCCTGTAAATCTCACACCAGAATTTTCATAAACCAGTGGGAACACAGAAAAACCCTACAAATGGGGCACTGGGTATCTCATTTATTACTGGGCACCACACAAAATGAGTGTTTGGTCAAAGAATTCTCTCCTTCCCATTTTCCATTCTTCAGTCACTTGCAGGGTGTGCAAATGAAAAAAAACACTTTTCCAATATTCAACAAGGAACCCAAACAAATTAAATACACCTCTGTCCTTAATCCATTTATATTGCATATTATAATACGAACATATGCGTTGTACAAAATAGTGCAACACATGTGAGTGTCTCATTTTGTATTTTTAAGTGATATTGTTACAACTGATCCCCATTGTCTTCCATCAAGTATGGCATCCATGACCAACACTTGATCTTTCAAAAGACACCCAGCAAACACTCCTGGTAAAACTACTTAAGAAACCCTCAGAAAATTGGTATCTAAAAAGGGATTCCTTTTGGAAAGTTTCTGCAAAACACCTCATGCAATCAAATTCACTAACATATATAGATATTTGCTAGATATACATGTACATCATTTTATTCATAGTTACATGCACAAACAGAAGCATCTGTAGAAATCTAAAAATATTAATTTAGGGACTGCCAGACTGAGCACATGATGATTAAATGACTAGCACTTTGAAATGCTGAGGTAGCAATACTGCTAAAATACCTGCTGAGATTCAACTCTGGCTTCATTAAGCAGATAAAGTCATCACTGTGGAAGTGCAAGATTGTCTTTTTGGCTAATGCTTAATCAGACTTCAAGTATGTATTGCTAATAACTGTGAATAATAAATTAATTCAAAGACTGGTTCTTACATGCATATAGACGTCTGATGAATGGCTGCTAAGAGGTCTGCTCTAGAGACAGGAAATCTCTTATGCACATTTACTAAGTGCATTTATTCATTCTCACAAATCCTTAACGAGAAACTCACTATTTTCTGTTTTAAGTATACACAGAAGGAAATTTTAGAAGATAGCAACTTATGAAACAAAGCAGAGACCAAATAAAGAATAGACACGGTTCCTCTTTTGTATGCACTGTTTCTAAGGAGTGCAATTGATCCACTGTCAGTGGTGCTTTTCTAGTGCATGTTTCTACATAAACATGACAGTTATTTTACCACAAACCTGTGGTACTGTAAAAGATTTACTTTGCCTCCTCTTCTGAGGACAAAATTTCTCACCCACAAAATGAGTATGACCAAAATTCTGCCTTTTGAGGACCTCTGGTCTGACAACTTTGGAAGGATTAAATATCCTACCTATGAACCCAACTTCTGCTTCTTCAGTAATAAGATTATTTTGCCACGTCTCCCCCAAACCTGTTTTAAAAAACTGTCTATTCTCTTTTACTCCCAAAACACATAAAAAAGATAGATGTCTAACCACTAATCCATAATTTCCATATTTAATGCTCTAAATGTGAATTATGTAAAGGTGTGGTGACCTATCTGGAAGGCAGAAGCAAGGAGCACATCTTAATCTGGCACAAGATATAGGAGTATTTTTCTTACAAATGGTTCTTTTAAACCAACCTGAAGATTTGGGAGTCTATAGCAAAAAATATTTTCTCAATTTCAGTGCACTCCTACAGGATTTCTGATATAGAGTATTACTATATTTGAACTATATTATATAATAAGCATTACTATTTAGTACATTCATATTACAGTAAATGTGGTTTTGAGATCCTGCCTTTGCTTCTACAAATTGGTATGACAGCACTTATTTACCCTGGAGCTCAACCAAATTACACCAGGAACAGTGTAATTCACTCTAGATTTGCAGAGCTGATACACAGAATCACACAATCAGCTGGGTTGGAAAACACCTCTGAGATCATGGACTCCAGCCTATGACTGAACATCACCAGGTCACTGAGTGCCACATCCAGTCTTTCCTTAAACACCTCCAGGAATGTGACTCCACCACCTCCCTGGGCAGCGCATTCCAAGGTATAATCACCCTTTCTGTGAAGAAATTCCTCCTGATGTCCAACCTGAACCTCCCCTGGTGCAGCTGGAGACAGTGTCCTGTTAATAATAGTCCTGTCACTGCCTGGGAGAAAAGGCTGACCCCCAAGTGGTTTCTGCCTCCTTTCAAGTATTTATAGGGAACCACAAGGCCAGTCTTGATCCTCCTTTTCTCCAGGCTAAACACCCCCATCTCCCTCAGCTGCTCCTCATAGGATATACACTTCAGTCCCTTCACAACCTTTGCTGCCCTTCTCTGGGCAGAGATAGCACAACAAGAAAATCAAGAATGTAAACCTCTACAGCTCAAAATTTGGTCAAAAGAAAGAGAGCTGTCACTAGAAGCCAAGGCCATGAGGCTGTGAAAGCCAGTTCAGTCTATGGTGCTTGCAATTGTTCACATGCATTTTTGTCAACTCCACTGCTTTTAGTAAGCATGATGCAGTACAGGGGAATGTGTGCATGAAAGAAAGACAGGAAAAGGGGGAAAATTGGTGAAAAGAATATTAATATGGGCATTACAGAATATCAGTACCTACATAAAAAGGAATGCTTTCCCCTCAAATGAAGAGGTTTTGTCACAGAACTCTGCAGTTCATATTATTTTAATGGATTTTGCTTGCTATTTTCTATCATATAGTAGTTCATGAAACAGTTCATAAAGTCCTTTGGCAGAAATTAACTGCGTCTGTTGTGTTACAGTGGTTGCAATTAAAAAGGCAGTATTTCCACACTGCTACAAAATACAGTATTAAATAATAAACTACAGTCTTTGTGCTTAGAGAAGAAGCAAGATTTTGTAGATATCTTATTTAATGAGGAAGAATTCTTTGCTTCTTTTGAATTACTTTAAATAAATGCAATTTTCTTGGTTAAAGACACTGAATAAATTATACTAGTGATGTGCTTTTTAGATTAAATTAATCTAAATTAATATCATATATTCACAGACAATATAATAGACTAAATCAAGATCAGTGTGATGTCCCTTAAAGGATGAGTAATTTTTAGCTGCAATATATACAAAAACACAGTCTTAGAGAAAATTTCTCTTGACCACATAGCTGGGATTCCCATTTATTCTGAAACCATTATACATAATGTCTTAAATCTCAGACTACAGCAAGAAAAAGGTATTATTTTTCTCCAGAACAATAGTTTAGTGCTGCACACCAATTTCTCACACAATTTCTATATGCAGTAACTCATTATTTCAAGGGAAAAAGATGAATTAAACATAAAAACATAAACATATCCATGAAGATGCAAGAGCATTTCTGCTGCACTACATTCAGTGCCAAAGATTATAGTTTCTACTTTGCCTACAGGGATTGCAATTTGGAGGATTGTTTCAATTTCAAAACCAACCCTTAATTAGTTTGTGTTACCAATTGATACATTTTTCTCCTTAAGCTTTAGCATGGTTATTTTTGTCACATGGTAATATCCACAATGCGCTTAGTTTTGCTATAAATTCTTAAAATAATTATATTATTTTTTCAAATAAATTTGCCACCCCTCCCCCAAACCTATTTTAATAAATTGCCTATACTCTTTTTTAACTGCTCAAACACATCACCATAAAAAAAGACAGATTCCCGAGCATTAATCCATAACTTCCACTTTCAATGCTCTAAATGTGAATTATGTAGAAGTATGGTGAGTTACCTGGAAGGCAGAAGGAGCCTTGTGGTTAAATATGTTACTTATACCCACAAATTTTTACAAACAATTCTTTAAAAGGTGAGTCTGAGAGTTGCATGATAGCATGAGTTCAGTCCTTAGTCCCCAAAAATGAGAAAAAGAAAAAACCTGCATATATTTCAGCCCATTATTTTCAGAAATATTGTAGATCAAAAACCATAAAATTTATTAGAGATTCATAATCTGACAGTTCAGTTGCAGATTACAGGATTTTATATTTATGATTTGGTAGTCCATATACAAATAATTGTAGAAGTTGTCACAGAAGGTTGATGTTGGCCAGCTTTCAGTCACCCACCCAGCCACTCTCTCATCCTTCCTCATCAGCAAGAAGACAATAAGACAGAAAATATCATGGATCCTAATAAAGACAGGGAGATCATTTATCAATTACCAATATGGAAAAAATAGGCTTGACTTAGGGAAAATTATTTTAAATATTTGCAAATTCAAGTAGAATGGTGGGAAACAAAGACAAACGAACCCAACCCTTCTTCCCTGGCCTTCCATTTCCCTCCTTCATTATGATTCTCCCAGTTCCCTCCCCAACCCCTGCAGGAAGATGGTGCAATGGGGTTTCTGGTTAGCCCATGGACCACAACCAGTTTCTCTGCATCAGTCTTTTCTCCTGAAACCTTTCCACTGATCCAATGTGAGGTCTCCATAAGCAGCTCCATCATGGGCCCCTCTCAGAGGCTGAAGGCCCATGTGGGCCCTCCACTGGCTGCAGTTCCTTAAGGCCATGTCTGCCCATGCCAATATGGGCTTCCCCAGGGCTGCAGTCTGGACACCTATCTGCTCTGGCATGCTTCTCCATGGGCTGAAGGGAAATACCTGCTCTGTCACTGTGCACCTCCTCCCCTTTTTGCTCTGACCCGGGCACTTGCAAGGTTGTTTCTCACACCTTTATTTCCCTCACTGCTGTTTTCTGTATTCCCCTTTCTTAAATATATTTTCATAGAGGCACCACCAGTGCCCAGTTGAGGGGCTCAGATGTGAGTCTGCTAGAGCAGTGTTTATCACAGGTCAGCCCCTGTCCTCTTCACATACCCAACACCCCTAGCAGCCCCACCACTACTATATCTGGGTATACCCAGATACCCACACCCAATAACCTTATTTACTGATAGGTTTTCTCCATATATCACATCAGACTACTCAATTCCTCACTCTCTCAAAGCAAGAACTTAATGTACAACAGCTACCATTTACTAGGAAAAACAATAAACTAAGTCCCAGTACAACTGAGGACAGCTTTTCCCTGGTACAAGTCACTACTGAACATGTCAAACAGGACAAAGAGGTTCACAAGCATTGATGCTGGCAAGGTCCGCTCTAAGAAAGCACTACATCATGCTTAAACCAGGAGGTATTATATAGACAATCTTTAGTCTAGAATAAAGACCTCAAAGAAATATTTTTGTTTGTTTAGAGAACAAAATGTATACAAAATATAGAAATAGATTAATGTATTCGTTGAGGAACTCTAATGCATAAATTCATTAGGGAAGCAATAAACATACTGCATAAATTAATTACCTTGTGCTTATCCTCATTAAATGCTACTTAATGAGTTAATAAGCTTGAAAAGCAATGACAAATTGTGAAAGTGCATGCACAGGATTTTTATTTATTTTTTTTTTTAATAAAGCACCATGTCTAACTGAATGCTGAAGCTCTGGATACAGGCTGGTAACATTTATGCAAGGTGGTCGTTTTATCTTCCAGCCCCCAGAAACAAGAACCTTCTGCCACGAGTTTTGAATTTTTCAGAGAAGAGACAACAAAGTTCAACAGCTGAAGGTACTTTTACTAAGTTTCAGGAATCACCTCTTCCTAAAATTAATTTTGTACAAATTAATTTGTATTACAGAATAACTTCCAGCTTTTTGGGAAATACTAATCAGAAATGTGTATGTCCACACATGCCTATGTGTGTGCACACATAGATACACAACAGGAACATCTTGCCACATTTGAGCCTTGTACCCAGGCTTTTGTGGCCTCTCGGTGTTTGAGAATGAAGAACATGTACATGTGTTGCCACAGTCACAAACTGGAAAGAGGTTGGGCAGCACTGGAGGAAGTCATATCCAACACCAAAAAATACTGTAAATTTTGTGATGGGTTATGAGTGGTCCAGCATTAACTGAGCTGTGTTATTCACATGCTATGGAAGACTTAAATGGTGGCCCCATTTGTCATGTCGTAGATATAGACTGCTTATACTCTCATTTTCTGCAGCACAAAGGCTCAAAGTACTGTGTTCTGTCTTTTGATTTAAACAAAACAAAACAAAAATGCCACACATACACCTTTTTCACTTGCTCTCTTCCCATGCCAAAACTGCAAGAAGATGGCAAACTGCATCCCAGAACACATCAGTCATAGTGATATTATAAGTGCCTTGATTTTAATGTAAAATTATCAAATTATCGGTGCACAAACCAAGAATGATTCAGTGAATGTTTCAAAACACAGCCGTCTCACCTTCCCAGAACACACACAATTCACAGTGAAACTACCAGTGCTACCTTGATAAAATATTTAAAGCAATCTTTGACCATTACATGAGCAAACATTTCCCAGATAACCTCGGGATATTAATCCAATTTTTCAAGTCTTAAATTGATCTTTTTTTAACTCCTTAAAACTTATTTAAGCAAAGGAATCCAATTCCTCTTTGTAGGGACAATAAAGAGATAAAGTAGTATTCTGTACAAAGACTGTCAATCCTTTTCAGGGATTATCATTCCTTGGATTATGCTCCTTTTTCCAGGATATTAGTGTGCTTAATTCCTGATTTGTTGAGAATCATAAGCAGTATCTAGCAAATTGCAATGCCTATGATTACATACATACACACATCAAAGCATTTTTCAGTATCCTCCAGCATGACCAATCCACACCAGTAAGATCTCAGTATCAGTTGTCACCATGAGAAGACTTTTCAAACAAAATCCAGAGGAAACTATCAACCAAAGCAGCATCAGAGAAAGCTACAATATTAATCTTGGATCACATAAAATACTGTGCATTGCTATGACAGCATGACATTATACTAACCCCACAAACACAAAAAAGAAGTACACTTCACAAGAAGGCATGTGCTGATAGCACACAGCTACCAGAAATTCATCCCTTAGAAGTAAATAACTCTGTAGCCTGATGTTGATGCAAACCTTCAACTATTCTAAAACCCAGTCACTCTGCAAACTAAACAATACATCCATCAATCACACTAAGTCTTTAGACGTTTTCAATTGATTTTGGTCACTTAAGACTAATTAACAAAGGATTCGGAAGTCACAGCACAGCTAAATGCCATCTCCATGATTGGATAAAAATGTGTATTAAACAAATCAAGACATACTCATGTTACAAACAAGTCCTCAAGAGTTTTGTGCTGACACTAAGGCAATAAGAGAGCTAATGAGAACGGCTATATTCTGCTCAGCACTGTTTAGGATACTAACAAATTAACTTCAGATGATTTGTCATCAAGTCCCTGCAGGAAGAAGCCACACTATTTAAGGGGGTGGGGGAATAAGAAAGACAGCATGCTCATCTATGGAACTCCTTCATCCCAGGCTAACTACCAGGATAATAGTAAAAATTATATTAGAAATAACATTTAACAGGGAATAATTTTAATAATTTATCTCAGTAATATCATGTATTTTTTATTTACTTACAAGCACCTTAGCCTTCATTCATGTCTTCAATTTCAGTAGTCATGATAGTACTTTAAAAAGAACAGTTTTGAAAAGGAATTTAAATGCCATTTGTAAGAGAGGAATCACAACTTGTGGCTTCCCAGATTTTCACAAAATGGCCAATGGAGTCACAAAATTAAAACTGGGTGATAAGGGATGAGAATGGTTGGGCTTTCTTTTTGCTGTTTTCCTTTAATATATCTTATTATGTCACATCCCAACCATTATGTCTGTGGGAGAGAAAGGAAAGGTCATCAGTAGCCAGTGGCAGCACCAGCTGGGAGCTGGAAATGGTGCTTGTAGTTTTCAGCTGTCAAATGTTGGCTGAAATTTTGTAAGTGCCAATATGAAATGATCTGCAAATCTGTAGATTTTTTTAAAATAAGCAAGAAAAAATGAAGGTTTTTGAGAGAGCAATTTAAAGTCTGTTATATTACTATATTTATTATATTATTATAGTTATACATAAATAATACATTGCAAGTTGTTCAGTCTCACTGTTTCCCAGGTTAGCAGAACTCCCACCTAGGTTCTGTGCTTAACCAGCAAAGCAAAACAGCATTCTGCATCACACTTGGTCCACTCCCTCTTAAAATGCCCTGAATGCCTTTTCTTTATGGCTGCAAAGTTTTCATGAAAGTAGACATCATCATTAAAAGGAGACTAAATAATGTATTTAATCTTTCAATGGTATCCACAACTCATCAATGTCTTGCCAGCAATGAAAGAAGACAAAAATGTAGAAACAATACAGAAAAGATGCAGGAGTCACCAAGTAGCTGACTGTGTAGCAAAACTAAACAAATATTTTCTGGCTGTGGGTCCAACCTCATGTTTTATATACAAAACTGTGACTTTTGTAAAACAGATGTGCCTTTCCCAGCAGCAGGCTCCATGTGAGAACAGTGTGTGCTTGAAATGAGAAGGAATTCACATCTACATACCCAACCCACTAGTAGGACCTAAAAAAAAATAAAAAGAGGATATGTTTCCTCCACAACTGTGAGTTCAGCAAATATGCTGCAATAGCAGCCACAACACTGCTGTCCTTTCTGAGAAGATGAGCTAACATTTAAGCATGGAAGACACCCACATTTGGCCCACCCTTAGGCATTCCCAAGTGCCAGCCTATTTAATCACTGATTAAAACCTTTTGGAATGCACACAGCCAGCCTACCAGCACCACCACACTCCATCACCTCCCACTGGCCCCTCAAACATTCTCATTCCCAGTGTGGAAGAGGATGCTTGCACTGAGTCAAGAGCCAAGGGTAGATGACATAAGTGCCTATGCTTGTCTTTGTGTGTACATTTTTTGGATTTCTAGACCAGACAACTGGTGCAAACAGCTACAGCACGCTGCTGTGGTCCATCACCCTCATTGTGCATCACAAACCACACCAGAAAAATTTACCCACCATGCAGACACTACATTACACAAATGGGTATGGCCGTGCATGACTTGACACACCTACAGACAACCTGAAGTCTGAAGAACTGGCTTTGTCCCTTAAAAATAGACCAATATTTTCCTTTCATCCTTTTTCCGGGGCACAGTATGTTCTGTGGTACTTGCTCTTGAATTGCTGACAAATCCAGTCCTACCCACTAGAACTGAACTGACTTTTTAAAATCCTATGGATTTTACTTAAGTTGCAGTATTTAAAATATTAAGACCTAGCTAGTATGATGATGGCTTACTGTATGAAACAGAAATGGAATGTGTTCTTAGCTAATGAAACTCCTCTGACTTAAATTTTGTATCCTATCTTATTTGTCCCTGTGGACACTACTGAATTTCCCCTCACTCTTCTCATCTGATAGACTGAAGGTCTTGGGGAGCAGGGACTACCATTTATTGTATGTCTGTAAAGGATCTAAGCCACCCAAAGGTTTTGAAATGCTACTGCATTTCAATGTCCACATCAAAAAATGAGGACCTCTGACTCCTCTTTCTAGCAGATACAATTTGCAGTAGATGTATCTAAAACTAATAATGAGAAGACAGTTTGAAAGTAGTGTTTTCCATCCTTGGAAAGTATATAAAGAACACAGTCAAACCACCTTGCTCCACCCTCTTGCACTGTTGGGAACTAGATGAATTAGTGATCAGGTATTCAGGTCTGCTGGAACACGACTTCCCTCTGGCCCATGGAGTGCTTCAGCAGCGAATGCCGCAGTCAGCAGGACGCTGCCCAGCTGCTGTGGGCTCTCCCTTTGCCTGCCCAGGATTCCTCCTTCTGCAACAACTGCACAGCTCCCCTAATCCAGTGCCTTTAATTTAAACTTTGTAAGGATAATGTAACATCAACCTCAGACATTCTCTTTTTGACTAAAATTTGAGGGAATATAATGGGGAGACAGAGAGAACATCATCAGTCACTGGTGGCAAAAGCCACCAGTCCTGTACCAAGGAATAAAATTTCACTCTTTTTTGGAGAAAACAAACAAAAAAATCCCTCAGGATTCTGGAAGGAAATAGCTGCAGCAGCTGAGTATTAATGCACACATAAATTCAGAAAGCCTAATTAGTAGTTACACCAATAGATGAAGCACAAAAATTTTACACTGTGAGTGAAAGTTACCATGAGCCAGCCTTAACTCATTGAGATAGTATTCCCCACCCTGATGAACAATATTGGTCTCAAGGCACTAGCTGTCTACTACACTGCCCTGGATGTCCCGTGTGATGTTTGTACACACATTTCCTTTCACAGGGGAAGAAAGAATGTATCTGGAAGCACAGAAAAGATGATTAGATACCAAAATCTCAGTTTAAGATACAGAATTGGAGTAAAACTACTGATGACTGTCACCATCTACCTACATATTAAGGTACAGTCATCATCAGGGCTAGGTCTCTTTACTGGTAGAGCTCATATTAAAGCCCATCTAGATCTGACACTCAGGAGTGGTACCAAGCCATTTCTATCACAGGAAGGAGGGATTAGTTAAAGGCAGAAGACCTCCTGTGAGAGTGCTAGAGAAATGTCCCAGGCAGAGGAAGACAAACTTGGCAGGGTCTGTGCCCATACTGTTTGTCCAGAGCAGACCCTGAAGCAAATCAGCCAGCCAACAATGCCTTATTTGCCCCCCTGTCCCTCTTCACAAGGAGCTACCTCTCCAACACTGCTAGGGATACTGAATTTATTAGCATATATGCAGTGTGAACAATCAGGAGACTTGAACCTGGGACTAAAGTAAGAGCCAAATTATTTGTCTAGCTAAAACACATTCAGTGAGGAATAGTGAAAGGGGTCAAGGGAGTACCAGGCCACTTGACATCAAAAGCAGTATCTGTGGTAGGAAGTAGGAGCAGAGCAGCTTGCAGTGTTTTTATATCCTTTCCTTTATATGGCTGTGCTGGCACACTGGGATGTAGACGAGCATGTCCTGCTGCGAAAGGAAGAGATGTGACAGGACTGAGGAATCGTGAGTCCAGGGCACAATCTCGCATGCTGAAGCAGCCCTGACTGTTTTGCATTAAATGCACATGTCCACACTACCAAGCACACAGCAGCTCTGCCTATGGATAAACCATTTTCTTTTACAAAGACAAATAAGCAAAAGATTGATTTAAAAGTCTGCTGCAATTGTTGCACAATAAAAACAAGTGACAAGCTTTTAGGCTTAATTGCTTCATCAGTCCAATCAGGGAATAAGGTATTCTTAGCCTGAGAGCTTGTCTGTTTCTTTTCCAGCAACATCCATTTAACTAATAAACAGATCTCTCTCTCCCCAGATTTTATTTATATTATTTCAGAGTGGATGCAAAGCTCCCCATCTTCCAAAACATTAAAAATCTAGCATTTAAAGATAGAAAATTATTAGTTTTTAATTCTGAAAAACATGAACTGCCTTCCAGTACTAAGAATTAATCAATTTTATCAGTCTCTGGGAAGAACAAGTTTGCTCATCGAAACTGAGACAGTACTTGAGAGACTTTCTCTGAGGAGAAAACAGTTATGGACACCTGGTTGATGGGCCAGGGTATTCTCCACCATGTTCTCTGTCCAGCTGAAACACTACAGTGATTATCTGGAAACCAGCTATCAAGAACACCTTTTTCCCTGTAAGGCCATGCTACATTTTAGAGTGGCCTAATGGCTGGTCCAAGTTGCACCTTATCATCTATGTTTATAAAAAGCTGCCTTGGCTAAACTGCAAGAGCATACAATCAGCAAACCCTAGCTACACCCCGAGTCCTCCTTCTCATCCTCTGAAGGCCAAAGATGACAGTGGTATAACATGATTCAATAATGCCTTCTCCACTAGGTAATATCTGAGCAGAATTTGATCCTACAGATGCACATTCAAAAGCCAGAGTCATGTGGGTTTCAAAAACCAACTATAACTTTTTTTGAAAAGCACTTGACACATTTTGTCTTCACCATCATGTAAAACTACTACTGTTTTCTTACAGACATTGTCTACCTAACCTTGTCACAGAAACAAAGCTTTCTATAAGCACTAGAAACTAGTGGTTCTGTTTCCCTTCCAGGTGAATTTTCCATAAAGTTTTGCTCCAGCACTAATTGCAAAATTAGCAAGAAGCTTACAAGTAATTAGATTGGGGTGTTAATCACTAATGTTCCTTAAATAAAACTCCTAATTAGGACACACCGTATTTATCTACAATCTAGATCTGACAAACAGCACAAACTTTCCTTTTCTAGCTGAAATCCAGGACACTGCCAGGGAAGTGCTAGGGACTCACAGTTCTCCCTCCAGGAAGGCTCATTTGACCTGCACAATTACAGGCAAGGATGCCTATGCCACTCCAATGCCAAAACAGACTGGCATAGTAGAGAGCATCATGGCCGTAAAATCAGAATAATTTCCACCAGGAAGTTATTTATCTCTCTCTTTTGATGACACAGGAAGTCAGAGCACCTGCTCAGATTAAGCTTCTGTGACAGAATTTAGCTTCTGATACCATAAAAATGTAAAACTATCAACACAATCCCTCCTTCTACATAGTATTTCTCAGACACTAAGATAAATGCAGTTGGATGGATGCTTTTGTTTTATTACACCTAATAAAACACCACCTGACACAAACGCTTCTCAATTGAGAATTGATCCACAATAAACTACTTCAACAGTTTATTGCAACAACAGTTACAATTTTTTTACAACCCCTTTACACCAAAGATACTTAACTGCTCCAAAACAAACCCCACAATTGCAGACATCCCACACATCCTGCAGACTGTATTTCCAAGCATTTTGTACCTTGTTCTAATTTCAAAACAAAATAATCCATTTTGTCAGAAAAGCAGATGTTTACACCAGTTTATTTTAAGTCCACTGAATATCTTTTCACATGAACACAGAATTTCTATTTGTAAGAAACATTTCACCCCCAGTTTCACACTGACCGTCATAAAAACTAATATGTCTTCTGAACCACAAGCAGTATCTTTCAATTACCTGGATTTTACTGTCTGAAGTGGCTCTGTTCTATGCTTGTGATGAAGCTGCAGAACTTCTTCTCTCGGCACCTCACTTGAGAGGGACTTAAGTCTAGAAGCACCAGAAAAATTAGCGTGGCTACCGTGGTGCCTGTATCTCTGAGTCAACACAGATGCCAGCCTCTCACTGCTGGGGATGCATTACGCTTCCATGCTCTCTAGGCCACTGAAGTCAAGATTTGATACCTTATCCGAGACATACCTTCATTTCAGAAAGGAGAAGCTATTTTCAGCATGACTGGAATTAACCAGGTCCTTCTCCACATATAATACAAAAGCCACAGTTAAGACAACCTCCCTGAAGCTGTTTACCTGTGAGGCTTCATTGTTGAGATTGTTTAATTAATTTTTAGTCCAACTTTAGGTGTCCCTTTTTGTGTAATACAACAGTAACTAGCCCATTAAAAAGGTACATATTTGCTATATCCATTAGAAAAAAAACCTCAGTCATCTCTTCCTTCAGCACAAGGCAGCAAATGATGTTTTTTGAAATATTTTTCTGCTATTGCAACATACAATAAATTCCATTGTTTTGCAGTGGATACATTGAACCCTTTGTATTAAAATATTCATTCAGACTGAACATAGAGATGTTGTGACTGAAAACAGGTTGGGTGTTTTGTCAAAAATAACAAGTTTTGCTGAAACAAAAGCCTTTCTGCAAATGATATTGCAAATCTATATGTAATTTTGGGGGGAAATGTAATGATCACAGATTCCAGCTACATTACTGAGTAGCTGAGAGTTCACACTGTCACCATTAAGACCTGAAACCAGGTTCAACAACTCAGGTTACACACCTTGCTTTTATGATCCCAAATATTTTAGGAAAGAGAAAAATATTTCCCTGACTAAACAGATACAATGTTTGCATTAACACTTCCAGGAATTAGAGAGAGTGATATTCTAAAGTGAAACATTTAGAAAGAAGGAACAAAAGCTAACATCCATTATCCAACCTGGCTCTTCTGCATGTGTAATGAGACATGCCAGGAATATACACACTTATAGCCATGAATCAGAACATGATTTATTAATAAATACTCCACGAAAAAGGTTGTGTGAATAGTTCTATATATACACAAATATTAATGTTTATTTGATTGTTGTGAAATGTCACAAAAAAGCTAAATGAATTAACAGCTATGCTTGGCACCACATGAAACACACACCTTAAGGAAAAATAACAAATCTAAGTGCAAAGGTTAGAATTAGATGCCTGCCAGGATGTTTTTTTCATCTTATTGAGCAAAAAAATATTTGTCATCTTTTTCAGAACGATGCAACAAACTGTAATTCACATGAATTTGGCAGAGTCTTAAACCAGTAGGACTGTTCCACAAAATGGCAAGTATCTCCAGTAGCTGCTGTTATTGCCAACATGAGACAACACAATATTCCCAGGTACCATCAGCTGTATCCCCAGATATTGCTGATTTTGTGCAGGATTATAACATTTTTCTATGTTAATTAGCTTCAACTATTTTAATAACAGTAAATAGCAGAAAGAAGATGAGGTTGAAAAAACACAGAGAAGTTTGCTAGACTATGATCAGAAAGACATTAACAAACCAACACAGAGGACTGAGATGTTACTGACAGATTATACAAAGTGGACCATGCTGCCTTTTGAAGTTGAGTTTTTCTGTTGTTGTTATTGCTCAGTTTTTGTTATGTTTTTTGGGGGGGTGGGTTTGTGTGGTTAAGTCAGATGAGAAACTCACTATTTTGTCACTTTTTTATAGAACTGGACAAAAAATTGTGTTCATGAAAATCTGAATAAAAGCAGTATTCAGACTGGAAGAATATCTTCTGTTGCATCTCACAATTGAACAAAAAACTCTTTTCTGTGTATATGTATCTTGACACTGCATATTTAAAGAAATCAGCCTGAAGCAACTTGTTGGCTAGGAAAATTGGGTGAGACAGAAGAGGCTGATGTTCAAATCTGTAATTCATCCCACTGAAGTGTCCCATTTATTTTGGCCACTTACCTTATGTTCACTTTGTCAGAGCTCCCATGACTAAGGTAAAAAATCATTCTCTTCCAAAAGAGTAAAAATGTGGTTGAAGCTGCTGTTCTGACCGTCATTTCATGACAAAAAATATTTTAAGACAGGCACGGATCTGCATTTAGCACTAAGATCTTGTTTTACAGGGGTGAATGCCAAATGCTTTTCAACTAATTATGCTGTCTTGAAATAACAGTACTACTTAAAAGTAACATAATGACAACATAAAATCAAGATCTCTTTCCAAGCAGTGCAATAAACCACTGTTACCATGATGGTCAGTTGCCTCAACCAGCACTACAAATTCCAAGCAAATCAAGCTCCATTTAATTCCTACTGTACAATTACAGAATATGTGATACCCTATGTTGATGTATTCAAATTACTCTGTACACTTCCAGCTGGAATTATTTTGATCTCCCACTTCAAAATACTTCAATGTTTATTCTTGTTACACATTAAATACAGGTTCTGCATACTATACATCAGACATTATTGCTAGTACTTAGAAAATTATTGCATAATCAGGAAAGATTAAATTAATAATAAAAATGTATTGGAGACAAAAAATATAAAGTCAGTTGCTGTCTGGAAACTGAGCTCTGGCCTAACCTATGTCATATTAGACAATAGGCTTTCCCTCTGTTCCTTCCTCTTACAAATTGCTTGCTGTACCTGTGTCATCTTTTGAGGCCAAGGACTGGCTTTCTCTTTGTGTAATGTGATTTGCAGCTGGGATTTCTGAATGCTGCTACAAAACAAAATTACTGGAACGGTTCAGAGCTCTGCTCTACCAATCACCCTAATCCCAGTCTTTATTGGTACTGTTAATGGCACCCCTGCTGTTACAGAACAATAGCCCACTCAAGAGAACTTGTCCCATCACTTTGAATCTACTGTAAACACACACATATATACATGTTCTATGTACATAACACGGTTGGGTTTTGTTTTTGTTTTTTATTCTCAGGCACATCTCAGATGCTGGCAATGGAATTTAGAATGTTTTTACATTCACAAAATCATTCCCAAAGCAAAACACCACCTAAAAAGGCTACTTACTTCAGCATTGCCCCTCATTTTTGGTGTAACGTACTGATAAAAGTGGTAACAGAACTATAAGCAGAATACATAGGAGAACAGAAAGCTCAACAGGAGAATAGTCTCTTATGAAGTTGTGGAACAGGAGTCGAGAGAAAACACGATCTTCCTGAGATTCTGCCCAGGAACAACGCACAGCAGGAGACAAAAGTTCCTAAATTCACTGTGTAAACACCTGAATTGCATCATACGTTCTCTTAGTGAAACACACCGGATTATCCCGACACGCTATTCGCTATCGTGCCAGAGGGAAGGAAAAGTCATTTTTCCCCGGAGCGATCCTCCAGATCGGGCTCCCACTGCCAGCAACCCCAGCCCTGGGGCAAAGCCAGGGCTGCTGGTCTCCAGCCCCGTACCCGCAGGTTTCCAATGGCGAAAGGCGGGAGCAGCAGGAGATCCAGCCCGGCGCGGGGGGACAGGGGCTGAGCGGCCACCTGAGGCGAGCTGCTGCTGGAAGCCAGCCTGGCGCTAACACTGCTCTGAAGCCCTTCTGTCACCCAGCCGGGAGGCACGCTCCCACAGGACATTGGGATTTAACCGACTGACACTGCCAATGCAAGAAAATGTTTATCAGAAAATCGCCATCCAGCTGCCTGTCAGCACTGATTTCCACCGGCGGGGTGGCAGGATCGCGGCAGCCTCTCCCGCCCCAGCCGGGGGCTCGGGAAGGGCAGCGGCGCGTCCACAAAGGGGCTGGATTAAAGAAAAGTGCCCGTCTGACGGAGCCTGGGCTGGTTCTCTGCCCCCAGCACACAATGAGCAGGGGCCGAGCCCCGCAGCTCGCTGACCCCCAGCTCCCCTGGCTCGCTCCCCACCGGCGGCTCCTGCCGGCCCCGGCCGAGCCCCCGCGGCTGGCGCCAGCCTGCGGGGCCGGGGCCACGGGCAGGGCACGGACACGCGGACAAAAAGGAGCGCAGAACACATGAAAAAGCACACACATCACCACCCTTCTCTCTCCCCCAATACTCACAAGAGACCACCAACCGAGCCCGTCCGCAGAAGGCGCCTCCTCATCAGCCCTCTCCTGTCCGGGAGACCCGCGGGGCACGCTGCCCCCGCTGCGGAGCGCTCCTGCCGGGCCCCGCCGCCCTCCTCCCTCCCTCCCGGGGGCGGCACTCACCTCGGGGGAGCGAGGCCGGGCCGGGGGGCCGCCTCTCTGCCGGTGCCGGGCAGCGGCGGGGCGAGGCGCACTTCCACTTTCTCTGAGGGTCTGGCTTTGCCGTGCCGAGCCGTGCCGAGCCGTGCCGTGCCGCCTCTGCCTCCCCGGCACTCCTCCCCGCCCGCCCCTCGCCGCCGCCTCCCCGCGATGCGAAGCGAAGCGAAGCGAAGCGAAGGGATGCGAAGCGGTGCCCAGCCGCCGGGCCGGCCGGGGGCGGCTCTCCCGGCACCGCCCCGCCCCGCTACCTGCCGGGCCAGCCCGGGGGCGAGCGGAGCTTCGGAGGAGACACCCCCCGAACCCCGCTTGCATCCCCCAGCCTCCCTTTGCCGTACTCACCTGCCGTGCTCGGAGCTCACTCGGCCCCGCGGGGCACCCCGCAAAGGGCTGCTGCTTTTTCGGGGTTTGACATGCTTTGTCCTCCCTTCTCCTTCGATAAAGTGCTGGAAGGAAGAGGTCAGGGAAGGCTGTGTGTGTGGGAGCAGTCTACATGTACTTCAGCACAACAAAGACCTACTTGATTCCCTACTGGCACCTAATGCCCAACAAAAGAGAAACGCTGGGAATATCGTAATTATCACCCCGTGAGATGGATGCAAAATCAACACTTCTTACGAGGTTGTACTTACAGAACAAATGGCAGCTTGGATGCATCTGTTTCTGTCCCGGTACTATAAGCAGCTTGCTCACATCCTACTGCTTTAGAGCTGTGTTTCCTGGCACTGTAGGTAGAAATCTTGCAAAAACATAAAGGCAGGAAAGTTACAAGTCCCGGTGACAGTCTTTTGCCACCTTATTGAGTAGTGAGACTGGTAAGATATTTTGCCCACAGATGAGAATCCTACCTAAATTCTAGATAAAGTGCATATCAAAGCATCCTTTTTTTCAAAAGAGGCTTACCAGGAAGCATCCTAGCAAAGTCTTCACTAGACACTGCCCTACACAAACCCATGCTATGTAGTCTTCCACTACATGCTCTCAATAGGAGCTGTCTTTGCTATCCTAGCAGGATTCACCCACTAATTTCCTCTGTTTGCAGGGTATACCCTGCATCCCACATGGCTCAAAACTCACTGCAGGGTTGCAGTTACGGAAATAAGCTTTACCTTCTCCCAGAGCCCCTTCTAGACCTAGCTGGCATGCCAATGATACATAGAATACTCAGATGCCTACACACTATGAAATGCTGTGGAATATAAATACCTGCATATTAGATTACCTTTCACTTGGTCTTGAATGTTCCCTGCGTGCCTGATGAGGGCATCTGCACTGCTGACTCAGGTTTGGTTGTATGAAGTATAAGCAGTTGTCCCTCACTTAAAACTCAGTTGTGATCCTCATGTAAGTGGTCCCAAGGTTTTCCGGAGAAGCTCAAGGATCTGACCACAGCTATCTTCACATGAAATTATATATTCTATATATTCTATATATTCTATATATTCTATATATTCTATATATTCTATATTCTATACTATATATGATATATGATATATGATATATCATATATGATATATCATATATGATATATCATATATCATATATCATATATCATATATTATATTTATTATATATATATATATTATATGGGACCTGGTATGCAACTGAGCAGTTAGTGTCCCTGTAGCTGGATTAGATACAGGGAGTGTGGAGTGTGGAGTGCAGTGTTGAGGGCAGAGCACACACTTCCCTCTGTCTGGAAGATGAACCAGCACACAAGAGTGAAGGAGCGATAAGGACTGAAGGAAAGGAGAGCTTAGTCTTTAACTTTGTGATTATGTAATCAATTATGAAATATCCTCCCAGAATAGCTTTTATCCTGGTATCAGAATTTAGGTCCTCATTCAGGCTCCTGCAGGCTAAATCCTTGAATGATGTCTTCTGCTTCCTTGGCTTTGAATTCTGGCTGCCTTCTGTCTGAAACACTTTCTTAGAGAGTGGACTGAAACCTTCTGGGGCTAAGGAAGGCCTTCAATGGCTCTTTGCTTGTTGTCCAAACCCTCTAAATGATCAATGGTTATGCAAAAGGAAGGTAATTACTTCCTTGTGCTCTGTAAGCAACTTTCATGTACAAGATATGTCATTTCCTATTGATTTTAACTCAGTACAGAAAGACCAATGTCTCAGGTAGAAAGGATCTCCTAGATTTGTGATGTCTATTTTTTTTTCCTTAGACTTTGTCTGTAATGCAGATTTGTTCTGGAGCAACCGTCTCTATTGAGGGACTAGGGGCTAAACAACTAAAATGGAATGAAGCAATGACGGTGTATACCTCAGCAAAGAACTTTAAAGCCAGTATTTCCTGTCAAAGAGAAATTGTTGCAAATAAAACTGAGGTAAGCCCCATTCTTGCAAAAACTGACATCCAAAAGTTTATTTACAAGGCTGACTGTGTTTCAAATCATTGAGGTGTGTCATGTGAGACAAAACAGAGGAAAATTCCTGCAAGATGAAAGACTTTCTCAAAAGGGAAAGCTGAAAAAGTTACAAAATAATCCCAACTATGTATCTAGAAATGAACAAGCTATTAATTTTTTGTTCTTGGAAGAAGAGAAAGGGGAGCATTGGTATGAAAAAAATGTTTATATCTTAGTGTTTGCTGGTGCCTACCTCACTTAAAGAAATGTTTAGATGCCACAGAACCAGACTCCAGCATTAAATTAGGTTCCCGTTTCCCCTAAGGGTAAATATTTACAGTGCAGCTAAGCTGGTTTGGGAGCTATTTTTTGTCCTAAAGGTGGCAGTCCTGCTCCTAATGCTTCCTCTGTTCAAACAAAATTTGAAGAAAGCTAAACATTTCTTCATAGCTTGTTTAGGTGCTTGAGCAAGTTCTCTGAGAGTCAGCGCTGGGTAGATGAGGAGCAGAGAGCAAGCATCTGTAGTGCCAGCAAAAGGAGATGGGGACTGCCCTGGGACTGCAACAGGCAGCCCCCAGTTTGACTGAGCTGTCTTGTGAAATTCACCTTCCTAGGAAGAGCTCAGAAAAGACTGTACATTAAATCTGCTCTTCCTGTGCTGTTATTTTATGTAGTTGTGGCTCAGTGAGCTGATAAAGAGAAAGAAAGATTCTGTTCCTTTGTGGTTAGGACACACCATCAGGCTGAGGGAAGGCTTCAGCTATGGGGAGACCTCACTTCTAGTGTTTCCTTGAAGAATTGATTCTAGGTACTCAAATAAGGCATCAAACCAAGGTCTCCCTATTTCCCCAGTGTCCTCAGTCATTCCTCCTGCATCAAATTCTCTAGCTCCAAATTCCAGGGCCAGGGAGAAATGCATACCCAGCTCTCAACACCTTGGCACTGATAGCATCTACATCACAACATAATCCCAGCAGGAGTGCTGCTCTCTGTGGTTCCTGTACCCAAGATACCTCTGCTGGCTCTGCAGGACTTGGAACTCTGCTGGCTAGATGGATTATTTTCCAGCAGGAAAACCATATGAAAATATAATTCTAACAATTAATAAAATATTGCATTATTCCACTAAACTGGCAACATTTCATTAAAATAACAATATTGATTCTGTTTCCAAAGCTGATTCTTCTTCTGTTAGAAGACCTCAAAGGTCAGTTTACAATTACATCTGATGTATATAAAGCTTCCTAGTTTTTTAGCTTTCATTAGTTTGCTAATGTAAACACGCACAACTCTTTATTGGAAAGCCACAAATTAGAAGGAAGGCAACAAAAAAATTCCCCAGATATTTGAAGTTAGTGATGATCACTGTAAAAATAATTTGGCATGACTGCAGATTAAAAAAACAAAAATGTGGATAAAATCTTTGTAATGGTGAATTAACCACCCATTGGTGTTAACTGCATCTATTCAAACTCCAGTATGAGCAGAAAGTTACTTAAGTATAATTTCCAATCTTTCTGTATTCTACCAAGAATGATATTGCAGTTCATTCATTCTTGTATTGATAGTTCAGAATCTAAATTGCTGTCACATTTGACACTAACCTTCAAACAAATCATCACTCCGTGCTTCTCCCCCAGAGCACTGTCATTACATGTCATCAGGGAATGAAATTCTGAATCAGAAGGAATTTGAAATAGTTTGAAATAATCAGTTCATTAATGTAAGGTATTGTTGGTAGGAAATTCTAGTTTGGGTCCATATAGTATTTTTACCAGTAAAAGCCTAGAGAGAATCCCTAAGAAAACATGGTCGTTCCCACAGCATGAGCTTTACCAAAATGCCAAGCATGCCATCAGAATAACATGAATAAGAGCAGCATTCCTCCTGCAACTCAGAAATTCCTGTTTCATAGGAAATAGAATGGAACCTCTGTGGTTGTTTTGAAGCTGCCTTTTTATGTTCAAGTGGATTGTCTTTCACTTTTTCACCTTTTTTTAAGTAAATAATATTTTCAGCAGGTGAATTCAGACCGAAGATCATGTTAACTCTACACTTTCCTCAGGGTGTATTCAACTTGTGTTGTGAATGTCTCATCCCTGCAAGTATTCAAGGCCACACTGGAGCTCTGAGGAGCAACCTGGTCTAATGGAAGGCATACTTACCCATGGAAGGAGCTTGGAACCAGGAAATCTTTAAGGACACTTCCAACACAAGACATTCTATGATTCTATGATTTTATTAGACTTAATGTTTTTCTCCAGAAATATAACTTCAACTTTGTGCCTTGGAGAGATACAGGCATGACACTGTCCCTGCTTGTCCCATGGAGATACAACACATGCTCTGTAGCTGTGGTGGTTGCTTTTTAGCAGAGTAGTCAGTTGTAGAAGAAAAACATCTCTAGCTTGACAGCTAAAAGCTTAGGTAGGAGGTGTGAATCATTGCCTGAAAGCTGGGAGACACTATGTTCATGCAAATTGCATGAGGTGAAGTGAGGACAGTAAAAGGTTTCTAGACAGTCAGAACCAAAGTGGTCTCAGGAAGGAAAAGTGGGTAAGAGAAGATTTGAGTCAGGGAAAGGGAGAGGGCATATTTTTAATCAAGGCAAATATATCTAATTTTCTAACTTTGAATGCATTCCAGTTTTGCTGCATGAACACAAATGGACAGCTTATGCCAAAGCAAATAAATGGACAGATAAGTAAATAATCTACTATGGCTACAGACATGGCAGATGATCCAAAAATATGAAGTAGGTGAAGAAAGTGGCCTAGAATATACACATCAAAGGATAAATCTATTGCTTGTTGTAGAACTGCTACATTAAAGACAATTATTTTTATAGGAGAGGTCATGCCATATAACAGAAATATAAGGAAATGTGAAAAGGGAACAGGGAAAGCAACAAGGGAAATGAGGAGTCATCCTTTCAGAACAGAGATCTTTATTTATACATAACCGATATGCAGCAGCCTAATTTGCTTCTATTGAATAAATATCTTTGCTGTAGTCTTCCACCAAGATTAATGAAACATTATGAAAGTAAATCAAAAAGAAAAATTTTGTATCCATTGAAGTGTGTATGAATTTCACAGTACTTTTGTGTCTGTCATTTCAAATTATACTCATCTGTGTTTATTTGTTTTTTTAGATAAGACAATAGCCTAACCAAATTGTTTTCTGGCTCCAGCTCTACTATCTGAATTCATCAATAAGGATTTGTTTTCCAGTTCAGATTTCTGTATCTTAACCTGGAGAGTCATATTTTCTATTCTGCCAGTGAGCTAATTACAGTAGAGGGAATGGCATTTTGAAAGTGGTAAGAGAAATTTAAAAAAAGTCAGTTTTTCTCACATTTTGTACTGAAAGGTTCACTTTGAATCCATAGTGCAAAGCACAGCACAAGAACACAGCACTTTTGCTATGGATTTTCCCTGTATCTTGATCTATTCTGCAGAGTGGATCAGATGCTAAGCTTGACAAAGACATTGATTTCTATTCATGGGTTTGCATTAATCAAGGTACATAGTATTTTAATATGCCACATATCTTCTTGACAATCAGTTTGGGGAAGTGCAAGATTTGAAATACTGGAGCAGCTACTAACCTCTGAATAGCACCACTGCTGATCTGAATTTATGACTCCATAAGGGCCTATCACAACCATAAAACTACTAATCGTTGATGTGTTAATGAAGGATTGGGTTACCAAGAGCTTCAGGTGCTTGGTTATTGCTACATTTAAAATATTGAACTAGATGCCATTAGCTTTTACAGAGGGAGATACGTAACAGTGGCAGAAGTAATTTTTCAGAAAATTTATATTTAGGCATTTTACAGACTTGTCTTGAAATACTAATCTGAGATAACTGTTCTGTAGATTCTTGCCATTTTCATCATTTTGCGAGTGACTTACATCCTGGGGTTAGGTGCAGAAATTTTTTTGTTTCTAAGGGTAAAACATTGTTTCTAAGGTTAAAACATATCAACTTCATGTCTGTTACAGCAATTCAAGGCAGTGAATGTCTGCACTAACTTTAATTCAGTAACAGTGTGGCTCCAGTTACTTTAAATTCTTAGTGAATCATTTTTAGAAACTGGTATTTTGAGAGGAGCTCATTTATTCATAGGAATCCAAACCAGTTCCTTTATACTGCTGGTTCAAAACCACATTTTGTCAGGAAGAGATTTCTCAAGAGAAGGCCATGCAAAAGTGCAGTTAGTAAATTGTAATGTGCATGCCCATAGCCTACCAGAGTTATTAGATGGACAGGGTAGCTGGTTAAAATGAGATCTGTTCCTCATAACTCCAATGAGGATTAACCACTACCCTGAATAAGGCAGACCCACAAACTAAAAATGAATTTCTGACACACAGAGCAATGTCCTATATACTTCTTGGGTTCTCTGTGGGTCAGACAGCTAATCTTTTACTTCACTGTTTCCATAATTTCCAAAGGTTTTATTTACATCCTGGTGATAAAAGGGAGTGTTTCTAGTGGTAGTGGGGGAAAAAAAAAAAAGTGATATTCTTGTCAAGAAATGTATGAGGTGTAGCTCTGAAGTATTTCAAAGGAGCTTGACAGCTTGGGCATGATCACAAGGGAAGGTGGAGGAGAACAGAGGGGAGCAGGAAGAAGAAAGGGAGGACTTGGATAACAGGAAGAGCTTCATCCTTGAAGACATCTCCCTTTCTGCTTCTATCCTTTCCAGAGAAGATGAAAATGCTTAGCTGTCATATACCTGTACATAACCTTAGATCTACCCTCATGATCTTGGATGAACGGATGAGGATCTCATTATTCAGGGCCGCATCATCAACCTGGACAAATTCTGCTTCTTCTGCAAGTAACCCACCTTGTAGAGAGTCACAACTGAGGACAATGCCTTCAGTCAGCAGTGCTACTCCTCCACTCCACAGGAAAATCAGCCTGTCAGTCCCCACTGGCTGTTGATGAATATCTTTCAAGGAGACTGTTTGAACTCTGCCCATGGTTCTAGCAATAGTTCAATGTCTGCTGGGTATTCACACTTTGGTGATAGGCTGAAACTGGAATTACAGGTTTTGTGAATCTACTCAAATGTAATGGATGGAATTTATGTATTCAGAAAAAAAATAAATTAGAATTTGATCTTCTTCATTCAGTTTCCTTTAACTTGGGCTGAAAGACTGGGTATGAATATGCTTCTTTTAGGAACTTAGATTAATCTACCATGTCATAACCTTAGGTAATCTGAATAAAGTGAGTGATTCTCAGTAGTGCCAGTAATCATTTAGTCAAATTAATCTCACCAGCACAGTCTATTTTGTTTGGGAAAAGAAAAATATTGTTTTAACAGACAGTTATCCTGAATTTTATCCAGACATGAAAGATTATTTCTTCTAACATTCTGATAAATATTGCTTTTTAATATTTATTTAAAGCTTCATCAGAAAATAAAGTGTTTGCTAACCACCTTTAAATTCATTAGGAAAAATGTAAAACAAGGTGAATTGCACATTTTTCTGGCATTTTTCATGAAATTTTCTGGTTACCACTAGCAAAACTGGAATTTTATCTGTTTAGTTCTACTAAAGAACTAAAGAGAAAAGTACATCAAAATTTGTACTTCTTCCAGTAAGGCTGTACTGGAAGGATTTCAACAAATCCAGTGGAACCAATCCCTAACAGGTTTATTTCCATGTCACCCTTGTCTCCCCTTCTTGTCACACTGCTGCATTCAACACAGCAAGCGAGGCTTGTTTCTTCTTTCAGCCCCTTCAGGCTTTGACACAGATGTTCTCCTTCTCCCTGTGTTTGTGTGTAGATAAGTGTGGAAAAGCAAATAAAAGAGTTTGAGGATAAAGTCTTTCTGCCTCCCTGTCCCTGACCTAGAACTGATTAAGAGCCTTTTGCTACTACACTCCCCTTCCCACACTCCTGTACCTGAAACATGAAGTTCAGAGACAAAGGATATATAGAAGATATCAAGGTTTCTTGGTTGTATAAAAGTACAGATAAAAGTTGCCTTCTTCTACAGTTTGATCCCACTCCAATCAAAATCAAATGCCCAGCTTTGTGCTAGAACTTTAATAACAGAATATCTGAAGAATATGTTCAATGAAAACTCTATTAAAATTTTAGATTTATTTAATAACAGTGATAAAGATACTTAGAGAAGAGTTTATATTTTACAATACTTACTATTGGTAATGATGAAGAATGAAGTAACTTTAGGTGAGCAGATAAATAGAAAAGATTGCTAAATTATTTTTCCTTCAATAAGTTTTCCTGCAATGCTGAGATGTCTGAGAATAAATAGGAAATGACAGAGGACTACTGCCTTTTCACTTTAGTCCAGTATTATGGTAGACAAATGTGCCATTTTAACCTCTTCCCTCAGCAATACCAAAGGAATACTAAAGAAATTAAATATACATATATATCAAGTATATGTACCTACTTATCTCCAGGGAACCAGTGGGGTAAAAGGGTTAAATTGTGTTTAACCAGAATGTATACTTAGTGTTCTCTATCTCCCTGGAACTTGTTAGCACTTTGAGGACCAATTCACTAAGAATGAATAATACCGTGAATGACATCAGCTTCCGCCAACACGCAAGAGGTTACTATGGTAATGGAGAAAGTTTTTCACAGTACAAAACAAGTACCATACTTGATATATTAGCCAGCCAAAGAAAGCAGTCACATATAAACTACAGCATCTTTCTAATGAATAGCCATTTATGCAGCATGCATGTTAGCAATTCTGCCGAGTTCCTCTGAACATCAAACTGTTGGCAGTTATATTGAAAAACTTGGCAGATTTACAAAAGTGCTAACATTTTGTTTTCAGCAGCTTGTTTTTTTCTTTCTCAGAGCCCATATCTTCAGCATATTCACAGAGTCTTTAGGCAATGCCAACCAGGAAGGTCTCTGATCTGAGCCTAAATGTACTGTATATGCACACTGAGAAGGCAGGATGTCCAAGCCATGCAAGTGACTCAAAATAGATTTTTTATGTGTGGCAGAAGAACAGATGGCTTCTTTGTTAGGTGATGCTTTCTTTTTTATTTGTTCACCACCTCTTCCATAAGAGTTTAATCCACAAAATAATAGTGTATTTGCTAATATACAAAAGCTAGAAAATATTGAAAGCTTCAAATCATAGCCATGCATATATAAGTGGTTATTTCAGTAGTGGATCTAGACCATATCAAACCACATAATATCCCCTAATTCTAAACAGAGGTAAGATATTATTTCCTTACTCCTTCCACTTTTCAAGAAAAGAACCCCAGTAACTTTTTATTTTGGTTGGGTTCCTAGCAAATCTGTTATTTCTTGCAGGATACTGAAGGATGAAAGAAGGAAGAAATCTGAGAACAGTTACAGACCACTGGTTCCAGGAGTCTGCTGGCAGGTAACTCTGGGGTAAATTATTGTAAACCTTGTCCCAATGAACTGAGGTATCATCTGACAAGATCCTCTTCTGAGCACTTTTTCTATGCTGCTCCACTGCATTTCCCTTGCCAAGGATGAAGAAGTGAGTAAAAAGAAAAGGAATGAATTAGAGTGAATGAACTTTCATGCAATTCCAGCAAACAGTAGTAACTGATCTTGGATTCTGTCTCCTGCCACCTATGTAATACATTTTGGCTGTAGATGCTGCCAAATACATACATTTAAAATGCTGCCAAAATTAAACTTCACTTTCCAAGTCTTTCTGAGTTTGATCATCCAGTCAACCTGCCATTGTTTCCACAGACATGAAAGGTTTTTCCAATTACTCCTCTGCACTTCTTATCAAACTTTCAAGTGAGGTTTTAAAATGGATTTTAAATGTAAAACACCTTTCATTGGATGAATTCTTTGGTATAAATTAATGTATTCCTAATGTCAGAGTCAGAAAAATATTCTGTATTCTAAAATTTGTATCCTGCTGGCTCTATATTTTCAGCTATGGAAATTCAAAGATTTTCTATTCTCGACATTTGAGCTAAATATTTTAAAGCTTTTTTCATAGTGTTTTAGCAACTGAGTTTCTTCTCTGTTGCCTCATCTATTACCATGCCAGTTGATATGTTCGTAATATTTTTTGTTTGTTTCAGTTCTTCGCAAAAGGGTAAAGAAGAAGTGGAAAAAAATTAGGAATTACTTTGCTTTGTCTAAAATTCCATTCCTATTTTTTTACAGCTTTACTTTGTCATTTCTTAGACAGTTCATGTTTAATTGATATCAATTAATTTAATTGTGATTCTGTAATTGAAATGTATGGCAGTTCCAAGAAGGGATACCCAGTCTTTGGAAATGAAGGAGACAGCAGCACAGATTATGTATGCTAGCCTGAGACCTGCAACCTGACTAGCCTTAACAGGCTAGTATGATACTGGTGACAGAACACAGCCCACTTTCCTGAGCAGGAGTGTTTTCCCTTTTGTTGGTATTTTTAGGGACTGCAACAAAGATCAGAGATGATAATTTGGGCAGTACTTTTCCATACAGCTCAAATAACTTTCCTGTATTTGGCAGTATTCTACCATACAATTCATGCAGCTTACCTGTATTTTGACAATTTTGCTTTATTTCTGGTCATACCTTTTGCATCTCAGGCAGGAATATAACTAGGTTTCTGCTTTGTAGCAAATTATTTTATGTGCTAACATCATCTCAAATGTGGCACTAACTTTCATTATAGAAAAAAAATCAAACCCCAGTACTCTTTCAAGTACTGCCATCACATAATCCTAAGAGGAAGATCTGCTGCTTCATGAAATGAAACTTGTTAGATCTGAACTCTTAAAGACAGTTAGATGGTTAGATATCTATCTTTTTTTAAGTGAACATTGGCCTTAGTACTGATATTCAGCTGCTTCCTCACAGGCACTGCACTAACTAGGAAGAGTTAGATGCCTCTCAGATTACTCACCACCTACATTCATCATTGAGGGTATTTCCTTGCCTTGGATATTTGGGAGAGCAGCACCTGGCAGCCTGTTAGGCCTCAAAAATCCACTCAGTAAGACTTCTGAAAGGGCTTACAGTTGCTCATGTACTTTGAGTTAGACACACAGGAGAAATACTGACAAGTTATCCAATAGGTCAAAACAATAAAAGGAAACTTTACTGGCAGCTTTAGAAAAACCAGCCTTGCCAAACAGTTTTATGAATGACAAGTTATTTTTTCATTTTCCTATTTTGCAAAGAATGTTGACAATAATTTTTATTTCATGTGACAGCAATTTGTTTTCTGTGTTCTGTTTATATAGAAAAAAACAAAAGTGACCAAAATAACAACTCAAGCTTAAAGAGAGTTCTAATGAAGAATACAAGGAAGAATTTCTCACACTCCATCATTTTCCTCTGCCATGATGGTTATTTATCATAGGCACTGTTTGAAATAACTGTTTTTCTGGCTTAAAGCCAAAAATACAAATTTTTTTCTACTTTATTTTAAATCAAAATTTGCCTCTAACGCAAAATTTTAAATGTTTTAGATTTTCTACATCTCTTTGCTTAAGACAGTTATAATTAAAAAAAAACCAAAAACAACAAAACCCAAAAAAATCCGTATAGATGTAAATTAAAAAAAAAAAAAAGTAAATACTGTCTGATATATAGACAGTTGTAATTACACCACCAAGATCTACCAAAACAATTTATAGCATTTAAAAAGACAAGTTCAAAGCAGCATGACTCTACCTCTACTCTGACAGAATACAAATGAATGAGAAGAGGAAGATATAGTATCAAATACCACATCATTATTTCTTGTTCCCTCATCAGCTTTACCAGCATGAATTATTTATACTGACTGTGCAACTAGAATCAGTCTCATTCACAACTACACACAGGTGACAAAATGTAATAGTGATAATGATGGTAATCTCTTATTGCCCTCAGTTATTTTTCTGCTACTTATGGTTATGAACCTGCATTTTTGATTCTTCTATTGCTTCATTTACATAGCATAAGATATCTGGGAAGGCGACTTGCTAGATTTTTTGGGTGTTTGGAATCCTGGGACAGTTTTGAATTCATGTAGTTGAGAACAGTGCAATTTTCTCATCCTTCAAATCTCTCTCATACCTACTGAAACAGTTCCTTGATGAGCACAGAATTTGGTGCTTTGCAGCTTGGGCAGTGCTCTAAGCTAAGGAAGTGATTATGACTTGACTGTGAATTTCAGAGATAATTTATGAGCAATTTTTAAGTTTCCTTACCCTCCTCTAGCCATTATTTTTCCTCCTGCAAACAGCTGATTTAAATCTGCTGTTTGGATGCTTGTAACCCTGATATTGCAATAATAGCCTCTAAATCTCAACACATTCATGTGCTATTTCACCCATGCCTGTTGTGTTTTCTTCAAATCTCCCTTGTTCTGCCCACAGTCCCCTCTTTCCACCATAACCCAAATGTATGGCACGTTTGAGTGATACACAGAAATGCATACAGACCTCAGGTATTGTCTTGCTTCTGAATCCACTTTTCTACTTGAAACTGTTTGCAAATGAGATGATATTAGATGATTTAGCAGTGAATGAACAATGTCTCAGGTAAGTGAATAGCTGGGGAGAAAGAGAGGCAACAGAGGCTGTATGTGAAATCCCACAGTGTTTCAAACAGTTCATGCCTTCAGCAGAAGACAAATCATTGTGTATTAGTGTCAGAGAAGAAAGAAAAGATGAATGTGGGAATCAGCCTCTGAATGTGTCTTGAGACTGATACTTATGAGTAATGTACAGTGGGTGAGGTGGATACACTCTGCAATTCCTAGGCAGAGAGCAGAGCTTTGAACAGAGTCCAAAGTGGGAAGAGACTAAACCTGAAAGGCTGACACTCAGGGTTTCAACAGAGTAGAATTTAAAGAAAAGGCAAAAGCCAGGCAAGAGAGGAATATAGAGTACTGGCTGGTGTAAAACTGGTGGTCAGACAAGAACTGGAGAAGAAAGATGGCTAGGAAGGAGAAGTGGACCTGCCCTTCTCTGGAACAATCAGAAGGCAACTCCTGGTCTTTCCATTCTGACTATTAGTCTGTTTCATTAATTTTAATATTGTAATCCTTTTACCACTTCTGGATGCTACACTGGAGGTGTCTATTCCCAGCCAAAATATTCAGGAGAACTGTATCTTTTTTGTCTTTTTCCTCTTTACCTGAATTTTGAGGTACTCTTGACCATCCTGCACTTTTATTTGTATAATTGCCTTTGGCTGCCAAATAACACCTACAAAACAGGAATAGCATGTCAGTGAAGTTTTTTAAGCGTGGCTTTTATAGGGCTGTAGCAAAATGTCAGATTTTTCAGTGATGAATAAAAAGTAGGTTTAGTAAGCAAGTAGCAGAGGAGTTGGAAGCCACATTTCACATGGCTGAATGAGTGCCAGACTTCAAAACTCTGGCAAAGAGCTTGCTGCTACACTGTACTGCATCTATGCCCTAGTTTGAGTTTTAAGTAGGAATTATCTGCTAGCTTTCACTTATAATGGAGCAAGTAGGAAAGCAGTCTCATGCTATATATAGTATTTGGAATTTAAGCTCAGGTAGTAACAGGAAAGCCTAGACTATGATTCTTCTTCTGTAGGTATGAGAAAGAAAGAAAAAGAAGAAGAATTGATGGAAATGGCAAAAATGTCCAGAAGGACATCCTGGGCATGTCCCTGCTATTGTCTCTCTCTAGATAAGAGCGTCCCCATCCCCATTAGCTGCCTGACCTTATTAATGGGATTTTGTTTAAAAACTGATATTTTAGTTAAATAGATAAAGCAAATTACTAGAGAGAGAAAAAAAAAATGACATGGCCTTCCACCATCTTGGTTTTCTACACTTTAAATGATTTTTAAATTTCATTTTCTGTGACGTCTTTCATTCAAATGAAAACAAGAATTCTGTGGTTTGAGGCTTCATCCAGGTTCTGGGAGATGCAGCTTCAATACTTCTTTTGGCTGAGGGAATTTAAATTTCTATCTGCTATTAAGGATCCAAGCCATTAGACTAATTTCCATTCTTTATAGGTTGAAACTTATTTCTGGTTTGGTTTTTTTTTCCCTCAGCAGGATTGGTGCTTCACACTCATCGTGTGAAGCAAAATCGTCAACAAAATCGTCTTGTTCTGCTGACCAGCCCTGGCTACTGAAGATTGCCCCAGGAATGGTAGTTCTTGTTAGATATGGAAGGGTTAATGAGGCCTTCCTTTTTATAAGATGATTAAGCTTGACAGTCTGGCTCATGAGATTGCACAACCTAACCCCACAAGTTAATGAACCACGTAACTAACTGCTGCCAAGTCCATGCCAGTTAGGATTGCATACATTCATGTCAAGAGGGCATCCATGTGTTCCCATCTGGAATGATTCCTTGCACATTTACACCTAGTTCAGATGAACCTCAGCAATAACACAGCAATAAAATCAAATGTGAATTAAAAAAAACTGAATGAAGCATTTCCTAGAGGTTAGAGGGGTAGACTGACATGAACAACAATTGGAAGAAAGGAAAGGAGGAAGCCATACTAAACATCTCCCAAAGAGAGGGCAAAAAGTGGCTGAGAAAGAGTGTTTGTTGTGGGTGATTTTTCAACAGCTGCTTTTGCTTTCAGAATAGCCTGGGATATTGCTTGCAAGAATCTTAAAATGATACTGCAATATTTTTTTCCTGTTAATCTGTTTCTTAGATTTGTCATAGGGTTATTCTAAGTTCTATATTTACAGAAACCCATACAGACAGGTTTCCATGTATAGCTACAAAAATAAAAACTCTGCATAGGTTTCACACACTTCTTGAGGCATATGCATTCACACAGGAAGGTGTCAAATATTACAATCATATCATGGAAGTCTGCATGTGAAGAACTAACATGGCTGTGTTTTTAAGGACATTTTAAAACATTTTGCTCACTACTGCTTCACAGTTGTACAAAGGAGTTAAAAAATTCAGGAAAGCAAAAAACCCCAAAATTTCATGCTTGTGTTGCATGCTTTGCAAACAGGGCAGTGGAATAGATCTCAAAGTTTGGGCTACATGTCAAGGTCTGCTACAGGTTTTGTGTCATTCTGTCATTTCCCCATTCTGCCTCTTGTCTTCATAAAAGACAAGTAAAAAATTAGGAAATTACTGAGCTTATTTATGTAACACTGCTGAGCATTGCTTCTATGTATGCAGTCAGGATTATGCACATGTAAAAAAAGGGACACACTTGACCTAGAGAACATTAGTGTCTGATTAGATCCTCTGGGGCTACTGCATTCTGAACAATTAATCAGATCCATAGTATGCAAATTGGTCAGGAAGGCTACAGACATTAAAAATGGCCGGTTTTTGGCCTGCAAGTAAACAGAGGTCAACATGAACTCAGAAGACCTGTCATCAGGCCACCCATTAACAAGGATTTCACCATTAATTATTTCCTCTCAATACAAGACTGGTGAAAGAAGTAAAGAGCGACTAACATGGTTTAATGAGTTTATTGCATAAATGTAAACTATTTCAGTTTGTGCTGTATTTGGATGTATTTTGAATCATTAAAAAATGAGTGGAAAGCATCAAAACTGGAAAAGATAAGGATATAGAGAAAAATAATTTAAAGATACATAGATTTGATAGAGTTACAGAGATTTAAGACACTGACATTCCATATTAACATGTCTTCATTGTATTAACAGTGCTAGAATGAATAGCTGTGCTATTTGCAGGGGCTTTAACGAAAAAGAATGATCATGTTAGCTCAGTCCCTGTGAATAATGTATGAGGCTGAATTCAACTTATTTGCCTCATCTTGCATTCAGTCTAAAACCCCCACAAAATAAAGGACTACACTTAGAATTAAGTAACAATTTCTTGTTTTAACTTCCATATCATTATTTCTGCGCAGTTAGACATTGGTTAGAAAATTGGATATGGGGTGGTTTTCCATTTATTAGAATTTTCGGAGGCAGTCTCAGTGTCAGATGGAGGCCAGTCTGGGAGTTCCTCTATTTTACCCATTTAAATCCTTTAGGCCCTCAATGCATTTTTAATAGGCCATAGAAGAATCAATTAAATCTTGTTATTTGTATGCATTACAGGGTTATGCTCTTGTGGGTATCTTGCTAGTGTTAATTAACCAAGGAGGAAAGTATTTTGCGCTTTTAAATGGTGTAAAATGCTATATTCACAAATTAAGGACCTAACAACAATTTGGAATGGAAAAGTCTTATTAATAACAGCAATGTATTGGTGAGTTGTGGCTTCCAACTGAAGAAAGTTACGTGAAAAAGAAGTTTTCATTATCACCTCAAATCAACCTATTTTTCTAATTTTATTATTTGAAAGGAAATTGTACTTTATAATCACTTTGAAAACTTTAGCTACCTGGGACAGTAATGACCTTGAAGGAATGAAGTCACCCACTCTGCCATAGCAGACAAAAGACTTCTTTAGGAAAATACCATGGAGTTCTGAGGAATCTTTCTAGCCTTGCTTATACTAGGCAAAATCAACCTACCCCTGTCCCAGCTGGGTTAACTTAGAAACTATACCCAAAAGAAAACAGTGAGGATGAAGAGTAATAGAAAAGAAGACACTCAGGTAATTTCATTCAGTTGCTGTTTATAATTTTTCTAATCTACAGTGAAAAGGGGAAAGAGCAGAACCTTGTAATCAAACAACACTTAGAAAATCAGGCTTACAAGGATGCTCTAGATCTGCATGAAAGTCCCTACATAGCCAGAGGCTTTTTGCCTTAGTCCTTCTATACCACTGCCTGTGTAGAAAATGAAGATATTATCTGCTTCTCACAGTGTCCATGAAAAACAGCATCCTGGTGCTGTAACAGTGGTCACAGGAGAACTGCAGGACAATATACCTGAAGATCCAAACGGGAAGGGAAGAAAAACCCAGAGGACAATCCAGAAAAAAGTCACTGGGATCCTTTAAAAGGAAAAGGGCACTTGGCATATAGTTTAAGATTTTTAGAAGATATGTTAATATTTGAAGATGTAATCAAATGCTGCACATGATGTGCAGATGATGGTCACTTTCATTTTGCTGACACTACTCTGTTATTTTATGCAATGCCTGACTTTGTTGCTTTGGCCAGGCCATGTTGTATAAGAAATCTGTTCCTTCAATTAAAGGCTGAAGACAGTAAATTCTTTGAAGTGGAATTTAGTTCAGAAAATATTCAACAATTTTTTTCCCCTTGGAATTTATGTTTGGTGTGTCTTCAATTACTTGTGTTTCTCGGTACAGCCTTTGGTAAGCTCAGGAAGATCCATGTGGGCTAAGTACAATTATAAATAAGCTTCCCTTCATACTAATATGAGAACCTTTATTTTGTCCTGCTATGATAGAGGAACAACATTTTCCTGGAGCAACTGGCTCCAGGAAATTAAGGGATCCTATCATTCATCAAGCACACAGTTTGCTAAGCCAAGTCCTGTCTAGAGGAACAAAAACATCCCCATATTTCTAAGGAGGCGGAGCACACATTGTCATGTCTCAATGAGGAGCTGGATAAATATTGTAAAATATTGTTTCAGTAGAGCAGATGCTCAAACCATATTGACATCTACTAACAAACTCGGACACCCTGGGGCAAGAAACTTTATTTACAATGGAATTGAATTAGCTCTGAATGTATGAGCAACATCCTACCTAAGGCAAATAATAAGATTACTATACAATTTTTTAAAAAAATAAACCAAACCTAAATACAGACCCACAATTTACTTGATCTTGAGCATCAGTTTCAGAAAATGAGAACCAGTCTACTAGTCCTTAACATAAGGTGAGAAAGAACAAAAAAAAAAAAAAATACAAATTGCAGACATTTCTAAATTTAAAAAAATCTGTTCTTCTATTTCTAGATATGTGGACAAGTCTGATCTCAGTGTTTTGTTTCAATTAGGATATAGACTGTCATCTGAAAAGAGGATCCAACAGAGGACAAAATAAGTCTATATAAAGTAAATGTCATGTGTATTTTGTTTTATATTAAGGAGCAGCATAAAATAGCTCCAGGAGATCCCTCAGGGCTTTTCTAAATTATCATTTCCTAAAAATAGTTACAGTACTGTTGTGCTATGATCTTCACTTCAACCTGCTGTGTTTTAAATCAGAAGTCCTGGAATCATCATTAAACATTCTTAGCACGAAACTGCTGGGATAGAGAAAGTGCAAGAGTAATATTTTAGGTTTTATATGAACTCCACGAACTCAGGACACTGAGCTACTACTACACTGCTGCTGAATCAGCTTTTTTGAAGTTTTCCAAACACAGATTTCTCATGGATTGTAAAAATAAAAACAGACAGTTACTTTATATAATGAGTAAATTATAGGAAGTTTGAGCATTCTTAGGTTATAAATGCAGCACAATCCTCAGTGAGATCTAATTATTAGAAAAAAAAAGCAGACAAAATGAAGCCATGACACTAAAAAGAATGAGGTGATGACAAGGGTAAAGTTAAGCCTCAATCTAGAGAGTCAGAAGGCACAGCTCCCACACAGAATCATAGAATGGTTTGGGTTGGAAGGGACTTTAAGCATCATCCAGTTCCAACATCCATGGGCAGGGACACCATGGACACCTTTCACTAGACCAGGTGGCTCAGAGCACATCCCTCTCTACATTCTCTTTTTATTAAGTTAATAAAGCCTAGTGAAAAATAAAAAAAAAAAAAAATGAAGTTTAGAGGCATCAATTCCCTACTAAATCATGAACTGAACATTAATTTACTTTGCTGGAAACTCTGTCCTTGATTCCTATATTCTACTATACTAATCTGTTCATCCTGACAGCGAGCCACCCACAGCTATTACAAGAGCCAAAATAATCTGAATTTATTTATTTATTTTGCAGAGCACAGTTCACCTCTTTCCAGTAAGTATACTATTTATAGGTCTTTATTCTTCAATTGAAATTCCTACAAGAGTTCAAACATAAGGCATAAACTGTCTGTGGAGAAAAACTCACCAAAAGCTGTATTAATATGCATTTTGTGCATATTAGTTTCTATATTAAGAGCATTTATACCATTCAAAGAATCTCACTAGCGTCAAGCCTTTGGCTGTCAAAGAAGATCCTGCATAAGGCAGATAAGCTCCACCAAAGCCCTTATTTGTAAACATAGTGCAGCTGCCAAGTGCCTCAGAATTCTCTTAGGTTACCTGATCACGTAGTTGGGAGCAGACTGTGAAACAGACTTTGTCAGCTTGCAAACAGAACGTGTGTCTCCCGATCTGCAAAAGATCTTGCAAGTATCAAAAATACATAAAGATAAGGTGCTATTCAAATCCTACATTTACTGGTTTACAACTTATAAAGCCAAATTATTGCTCAGGGCAGAAGGTCCATCGTCCCTCCCTTCCTCCCTCCCTTCCCTTCCTTCTTCTGTCTTTAATTTTAGACTGTACATTATTAATCAGGTAAATTTGCCTCTCCCCATTTATATTTTTTTAAGAGATTAAATACATCTAAACTATGTCAGCTGGGATACTGGAAAAAACTAATTTTTACCACTTACACTTTTTTTTGCCAAACTCAAAAATTATAGAACACACACAAACTGAGGGAGAAATGTTTAAAGCAATTGTTCAACACCTTTGCCCTGTAAAAAATAGATGAGATAATAAAGAAAAGAGAACTGGCAGTCAGGCATTAGCTGGCAATCAGAAAGGCATTTTTGGTAACATGAATTCATGGGTTTTTCTGTCTAAAAGAGTGTATATTAGAAGTGGTATGTAAAAATGATCAGGACACAAGAGCTTTAGAATAATACATACGATTAATAAAAAAGAGTGATAGACCTACTAGTAACTTCAGCAGGAATAATTTTCCCTATAAGTTTATTGTATTTTTTCCCTATAGCTTTACCACTGTCTCATCAGGCAACTGTTATCCCTTCCCCTGTAATCCAGCTTCTCTCCTTAATCAGAAAAGGAGTACAAATATGATTCCAGTAAATGAATTTACTGAAGGAGTCTCATTTTGAGTGACTTTTGTCTTTCAAATGTGGCAACAAATTTCACATCTTTGGTGAGTGTGATGACGGTTTCACACTAATTCTTTGCAAACTGCCCTCAGTAAACCGCCTGAGGTGTTCTGCTCCCATACTCTCGAGCACTGCCTCTCTGGGCACATCTCTCTTTCTCCAACAGTGCTCTACATCATCTTGAAAGCTGTGCAAAGTGTTTGTGAGAGGGATAGACACAGTGAAGAATCACAAATTTTATAATCTCATGCCAAAATCTGTCAGTTTGATTAAAAACATTATGTTCTGGTTGAAAATCAGTAAATTACTAAATTAATGCAAGTATTATTTTTAGCGTAGTTTTGTATGTCTTAAAAGTGAAGTAAACCATATAAATATTGTGTAACCGGGAAGAATTGTCATCTATATCTGTGCTGGGCTCACCCTAGCTGACACCCACTCAGCCTTGCACTTTTTCCCTTTTCTGCATATGGGAAGAAGACACAGGAAAGAAAAAAAGACTTGAGGATCATTGTTGTGACATTTTTATAGGAAAAAGCAAAAGCTGCACATAGAAGCCAGGCAAAATAAGGAATTCATTCATTACTACCCCTTGGCAGAGAGATGTTCAGTGGCTTCTTGGCCAGCAGACCCTCAGCATGAATAGCACTTGCTTGCATGGACAAACAGTATCACAACAAACATCCCTCTTTCTCCTTCTTGACTGGAGCTGTTCTGGCTGAAGCACACCACTCTGTGTGGAGTACCCTTTTTGCAGGTTGGGCCCACTGGACAGGTGGTGTTCCTTGCCAGCCTCTTGCCACCTCCAGCTTGAGGCTTTTTGGGTGGGGGTGGGAGGCTGGGGGGAAGGGGAATCCAGCAGGTTTCATTTCTCTCTCTGGGAATCAAAGTTTTGTCTCTTTCCTCTACCGCAAAAGGAGGAGTGGCAAGAGACTGACAGAGGACACTGCCAGGATGGCAGGCCCAAATTGACCACATTCCATTCCATGTGATATTGTGCTCATCAAGAAAAGCTCAGGACAAAGAAGAGGAATAGAGGGTTTAGCAACAGCGTGAAAGGAGTGAAAAAATGTAACTGGCATAAGAAAGACAAATCAGTAACACGGTAGCACACTAAACCTTGAATTTCTCTGAGACACTGGATTTTGTTATTCATCTGTTTGTGATCTTGGCAGGTTTTTTCCTGTGAAAAGACCCTTTGATAAGTTTCATTAAAGTATCACCATAGGAATATGAAATGTTATGTTCTGCCATCAGGATGACAACTATCTCTTCTTCCTCCTCAGCCTTTGAATCAATCTCTACAGCACAAAATCAGTGTGTCAACTTCATTTCCCCAAGTACTTCTCATCTCATCTTACTTGTTTTGTAGCTGGGAAAAGTCATAGCAGTTACCACATCTAATTTGGAAATCAATTTCAAAAGTGGGGCTGTGTCTTCTTTCCAAGAGGAACTCAGATTTCCAACAGATTGAACTCATTAATATGTTTTTCTTAAAAGAAAGATATTTCAGTTCACTTCAATGAGCTAGTTTTCTGGGTTCCTAGCATTGTCACTGGCTTCTTCTTTGTGGGGAACAAGGAGAGTAAGAAGCTTTTTGAATGTTTTTGAATCTCCCTAACTTTAATTTTAGACAATTAACACATAAACAGGAAATTAATAGAAGTCTATAATTATTTTATTTTTTGAAGGGCAGGCCAGAACAACTGAAGCATCATGCAGGTCACAGTGGTAAAAGAAAATTTTACCACATAAAACTTGCAATACTATTGTCTAAGCACTTCTGAAATACTCTTGAATTAATTCCTTGTTCTGCAAGAGTTGAATGAATTCCTTATTCTTTGGCTGCCTGCATGGCTTTTGCTTTACCCACTAAACTCTCTTTATCTCAGCCCTTGAGTTTTCTCAGTTCTGCCCTTCCAGTTCTCTCATCCACGCCAGCAGGTGGGAGGGAATGAGCAGCTGGGGTTAAAGCAGACTCAGGGCCATGATCTGGGGTTGGTGGAGGTGTGGTGGGCCAGGTCACACCACAGCAGTGCTGCCAGGCACAGATGCATCCGGCTCTTTTAGGAAGGACAGTGCCAGGGTGCTGTCAGGGTGGGGGTTCCCATGGGACCTGGAGCTGCAGGGGATCACCACGGGTTCTGTCTGGATGGTGTTGAGCAGCCAGGCCCTTCCGACCACCTCAGCTAAGGAGCAGCCCAGGCAGCCCCAGCCCTAGGAATCTGGCAAGGTCACAGTGACAAGAGAGATCTGAGGTCACCCTGGAAAGTCTGCCATTGTAATAGGAGACATTCATAGTGGGTCCTCCTCATACTGGTTTTCCTTGTGTTATAACTTCCAGCTCTTTGCAGAGACGTAGTGTCACCAGAGCTCAGGAATAGGCCATGTGGCTGTCATCAAGCCTGACTAGAATCCATTGAAATCACTAAATTAGGGCTGGTGTGAAACAAAAAATATTGTGAGCCACTTGATTTAATTAAAAACTGATCTGTCAGTTACATGGATTGAACTTCACATTTCAAAAAAGAAAAAAAGCTCAACAGTAAGAAAGCACTAAAAATACCTTTCACATAAGTGTAATCACAATATCATATAGAAATCCATTTTAGATTTAAAAAAGTAGATTTTTTTTTTCCTGCAAAATAATTAAATTCCCCTGAAATAATTCAGATTGTTCCATAATCTTACAAGTAGAAAAGAGTAAAATGTAGCCACCAAGTTCTGGTCTGGGGGAGTTTTCCAGCCTCATGGATGAGAGCCATTGTGAGACAATACAAACTTCTCTCTAGGTTCTGCAGCAGAAGAATAGCACAAATACAAAGAGAATGAAATCTCTCTCAGTGCAGAAATTTTGGCACTTAAATGTCTCTCAACCTTTAGTTTTTTGTCTCCTGTGGAGTGTCTAATTTCTCCTTAAAGAAGATCAGCTGTTCATTTAAGAACATTTTGCATTTGCAAATGCTCTATATTAATGATACAGTTAATAAATGCCGTAAAAAAACTGGGGAGAAACAATTTTTGCAAATGCTGTTCCACTTTTGTTTTATAGGATTCAACCTGGCAATGAGTTGTTGGTGCTAGAATTCAGTGAGATATGATTTCCTTTTTATGAATGTTATAATATTAACATATTTCCTTGCTTGAGAGAGGAAAGGTGATAGCTACAGATCTAGAGCTTTCTTCAACTGAGAAGACTTACAAAGTATACTAAAATTTCCTACTTGCTCAAATACCAGCATTTGTTTTCAGAATGTTTATCATTTCAAAAACAATTTGGGAGACTGCCTGTGGTAAAGTTGCCAACTGATTCATCATAATGCTTAACCCTACATGTCATCTAAGTTTCACTGGGATTTCTTCACTAATTATGCCACAGCTTCTTGCAGGGAAGAAATTCTTCCTGGGTGGTGGACATAAGATTACTGCAGTTTTGTCACAATGATTTGGGTTGCATACAACATCCATTCATGCACAGAAAAGACACGATAATAATACTAAATTATTTCTGCTATGGCTAATATTTTAAAATAGGAAAAAAGTCAGTCACTGGTGCTTAATGTAGAAGAAAGAGCACTCACACAGTAATGTGACATTCTAGATAAGGCCCCCACATTGCTAGTGTAGCTTAGCTGTGTGTTTTGTACTGAAAGTATGCAGCTGAACATAGCTGACAGTCAGGGAAAATTAGAAATAAGATAAATGTTCCTCACAAAGTAAATGAGCTAATCTTTGCAATGTATTTGCTTGCAATACTCACTTTGTTCTCGGATTTAAGTAGGAGGACCTATTAACCTGCTTCTCAGCAGTAGAGAAAATTAATCCACCCAGTCTAAATAAGGCAATTGTAAATGAAAGGCTTTCCTGTAGATTTGTTACTCTCCTACAACTCTTCAGCAGACAGATGGATACTTACATATAAATAGCAAAATGTGGGGGATGTTGGTGTTGCTTGGGACCACAATTCATTTAGAAGTGTATTAACCAGCAAGCTATTTTTTTAGTGACAGTTGTTATTTTTTCTGTATGTTTCAAACAAACAGAACCAGCATGGACTTTGAGATAGCATTGATTCCTTTTGTATGGAGAGGTTCTTTTGCACCAAACACAAATATATGCATCTGACAAGAGAAAACAAGAAAAAGAAAAAAAAGAAAAAGGAAAATCCTTGAAAGAGGATTCACAATTCACAAAGTACAGTGAGATTGTCTTTTGAAAATGACCCAGAGAACTGTGGTAATACTTAACTCTGAGAGGCAGAGTAAGCAGCCCTAGGACACAGAAATCAGAAGACCTGACATATTGCTCTGCCCACAGAAAAAAAGACAGAACTTATTTTAACTACATTGGGGCCAAAATATTGCTCTGGTCACTTCCTCCACAGCTCCACCATGAGTATCCCATGAGACTGTGATTAAAATATTATTACTCTGTGCCCATTTTTATAATTTGTTGCAAAAAAAAAAGAACACTTGTTGTTTCCCAGCCTTCAATCATTATCTAGCTATGTAAATATCTAAAGATGTTTTAACTAGCCACAATATATGAAGCAAGTCCTTCCCGCTGAGTTTTATTAATTTGCAATGAAACGGGAATAATGATAATTGCCTGCCTTTGTAATGTGTTTTCAGATCTGTAAATGAAATATTTAATATGAAAAGCCTAATGAAAGTTAAATACTTCAGAAATAAATATCATGTGAGTACAAATACATGAAAGTCATATTACAAAATGCAATTAAAGCATTTTCTCTAATTTATTTGTACGCATATTAAGACTCACTTCATATATGTTTTCAGGCATAGAGATCTTACCACACAAAGAATTCACACAATTCACACAGGACATATTGATGAGCACAGACAGTAGACAAAGTTAATATTCTAATTTTTCTATTTTTTATTATTCTAATTTTTTTTGCTAAAGTTTAAACTGGATGGAAAACAAATGCTGGTTGATGTTTAATTGCTAAAGTGAGTATAGCTGAAATTTTTTTGAAAAATTCTGACATTACATAGTGTTTACTTTTCATCAACATAATTAAAATTTGTAAGGTGAAGTAACATTTTTTACTGATATTTAGTAAAATTTTCATTTTCAACAGACTTTATAGTTCTGAATGTGAGTTACATCTCTGTCCTTCTTATCAACTGTTTGAAGCTGGCCAGCAGGTTCAAAATGCACAAGGTCAAAGAACACAGTCATATGAACCTCACGTCCTTTAAAGAGTACACTTAAAAATACTCCTTCAGCAGGTGGGGACTTTGGGTTTGATATTGATTTGCAATTATGATTAAATCTTACATGCAGAAATCAGTTTTTAGTTTCTTCTTTGACATACATGAAATTTTCACACTGCATAGACTGTGACTTAAAAAAAAAAATTGTATAAAAGCACATTGACATAGTAGCTTAATACAAACAAACTGATGATCCCTCCTTCAAGCAAAACAAACACCCAAAGTTTCAGTCTTCTGTAAATGCACACATCAAATCAATCCACGAAACCACTGTGGAAAAAATAACACTATTACAAACTAATATAGGAACTATGTAATTTCTAGAAAGTGATGTTCAGCAATGCAAATCCAATATAGTGTGTGATACAGTACTTCAGAGAGAATGTGCACTGCATAGAAAATATCTGGGGCTTGTTTTTCCTGGCAGACTTGCTAAATACTTTCTAATTTCATGCAGAGGAATAAAAGGCCAAAATTAACATGATGATCTCTTCCAATTTAAAATCTAAATGTTGCTTTTGTTTTGGAGTTCACTTTATGTATATCAATACAAATCATAGCTCCTTAAATCATCCAACAGTATTTGTCCCAGTCTTCACATACATATTTAAAGATGTGGAGGAAGCATCTAGGCAAGCATTTACCGTAAATAAATTACAATTCTTACAATGGAAAGAAGGTCTATTTTCTGGGAGGCCTGCAAGCAAATTTGTTGAACAATCTTTGTGTCGTATTAATGTTCGATCCTAGTTGTGATGTTTGTGCTGAATTTGGCTGGGGTAGGATTAATTGTCTTCACAGTGGCTCGTATGAGGTTGTGTTTTGGATCTGTGCTGAGCACAAGGTTGATAATATAGAGATGTTTTGTTATTGCTGAGCAGGGCTAACACAGAGCCAAGGCCTGGTTTGTACAACCACACTGGGGAGGAGGTTGTTGGTACATGGGAGGTTGGGAGGAGACACAGCCAGGACAGGTGACCCACACTGACTTAAGGACCATATTCCAGAATATAGGACATCATGTTCAATGTATAAAATGAGGGGAAGAAGGAGGACAGGAGAGACATTTGGAATGATGGCATTTGTCTTTGTAAGTAACCATTACATGTGATGAGGCCCTGATCTCCTGGAGTTGGCTGAACACCTCCCTAGCCATGGGAATCAGTGAATTGAATCTTTGTTTTTCTTTCTTTGTGTGTGTGGCCTTTCCTTTCCCTATTAAACTATAATTATCTCCACTAGGTTTTCTAACTTTCACCTTTCCAATTCTCTCCCCAATCCTGCTGGTGAAGTGACTGAACAGCTGCTTGGGGCTTGGCAGCTGGCTGGGGTTAAATCACAGCAATGCTCTTGGAAAGTACCAAAGTGAAATGGGAGCTGAATTTACAGTCTCAATGTGTGGGGTGCCCCTGCCCAGGGCGGCAAAGATTTAGTTTCAGATAAACATTGTTAAAGTAAGAGGCGTGGCTTTAAAGCCCAGGAAAAATAAATTCCACCCTCTGCCTCGAGGGATGGGCACTGAGAGGCCGAGAAGAGTTGCCCCACCCCAGACCCTCGTGGGAGTTCTGACTGGGTTTGTGCCCCTTGGACATTGCTAGGTTCCTATTAGACCCAGACCAAAAGACTCCACCCTGACTCTGCCCCATAAAAGCCTGACTCTATTTTGGGTTTTCTGTCTCTGGGTTTAAGCTGAGTTTGTTCCTGTGCTGAATAAATGGTTTCCTGAGCAGAGACCCATCTTGTTGAGTCTCATGTTGGTCACGTGAATCCATAACCTCCCTGGACTTGATCATGCAGCTGCAGAACACAGCATCACTCTAGGAAAAAAAAATAGTCTTGATCAGATTACTCAGATATGCTAGAGATGAAAAGGGTTTTTAAGGCTCTCAGGCCCACAAGATGCTAACAACAAACATGGGCTAAACAGTAACTATGAGAAAGCTATGCCTCCTTAGCTTCCATTCTACTCGTAGCTGTGAAACAGCTACAAATTTGGAAATGTTTTGCAATCTATCTTTGATGGCCATAGAGAAGTTTTCACCAGGGATCCTCCACAGGCTTCCCCTGAATAGTCTGACTAATAGTGCTGCATGTTAGAAATTATTCCCCTATGAATAATGTATGAATTCTGGTGTGCTTTCCTGTACAAACCTTTAGGGTCACAGCATAAGTCTGCCATTTCTGTGGAGTCAGACAAATTCCAGCACTAGGTTGCTTCTAGAGAATAATTATTTTCAGTCAGACAGTTCTGAAAAGGAGAAGATCTATGATCAGGGGTACAAACCAATTATGACTAATTATTCGCCTCTGCTTACTACATATCCAGCTTCAAACCCCCATTGGTTAGAAATGGTCTGTGAGCCCAAACTCTACTCTGTATATGATTTCAAGTCTGGAAGTTATTTCTGTCTACATGAGGCTACCAGAAGTAAATTAACAATGAAAAATCAAAAAGGTGCTGAATTTTTAGTCCTTTGAGCAATCTTGTTAAAACCTTATCTAACCCTTGACTGTTTGGCTAGAATCAGATTGACTTCAGTGGAAACCTCTTTCTGCTCTTTCCAACAATTTGTCAAGAGGAGAGTATTTCTACAGGGGGATCCAGAAGAGTTGGTATTTTCAGCAGGAGATGTCCTAGTCAGACCTCTGACCAGACTGAGTCAGTACTGTGTGTGTCAGGTACTGGCAGATTGAGGCTGCAGGTTAGTTTAGCAGGCAGGACGATCCATAGAGAGGCTCATGGTCATTGTCACAGGAACTCCTGCTTCTCCAGATGCTTCCTCACTATGGCAAGAAGGCACTAGGGCAGAACTGAGAGAAAATAATAAGTTTGGTGTGGTTGTCTTTGTGCATTCAAGTACTATGGAAAGAATCATGAGAAAACACCCCTTTTAGTATGTTTTGCGGACATGCAGTAAGTTAAAGGGAATTTGGTTCACCAGTATTTTAGAGCAGCCCAGAATAAAATCTGTGGGAGGGTAGCGATTTCTTTTTTTTTCAAAACATTTCCTAAATACCCATTTAGAAAAAGCACACAGTGAGGATAAACAATCCCACCCTACAGTACAAGAAGAAGGTAAGGTAAGAATAGTTTTACTGCAGTGTCTGCTAGTATTGACACAGAAAGCCATGGAATTGGGACTTAGGGACAAGCACTGGAGAAGATGAGAACACAGCCTCACATTACAAACTCAGGAAACTCTGACAAATAGAAACTTTCTGATTCAGACATTGTTTCTGTGACATGGCAAAAAAAATTATCAGAAACGAAGTTACTTGTAGTAAAATAATCCATGTATTCTGCTATCCCACTTTTCCTCCTGTCTGAATCTCATTTTACTTACTGATTTTTATTCATTTTTGCTACAGAAGACTGAAGGGAAAGGCATATTGCTGCAGAACTGCCAGTGCAAATTTCCTTGTGAATATCTGACTTGTGAAGCAGCTACTCTCAAGGGAACACGGTTTAATTTATACACCAATTAACAGTGTAAATTAATGCTTTACTGTTCATCCTCTCTCCAAAGATTTTAAGTGCCAGTGGAGATTTAATTCTGAACAAAGATGAAAGACTTCAGAGCAGAGCAGAGCAGAACAGAACAGACGAGAAAACCTCCAAAAATTCAAAAAAAGCAAGCGTATAAAATGCCTTGAGTACAACTTGCTGTAGCTGGTTCGGATACTCTCATGAATTGTCCCACTTCCACACAGCTGGCAGACCAGGACAGAACTAGTTAGAAAACATGTTTTTCTTCACTTAAAAGTTTCAGATTTCATAATCTTGAGTTCCAAATTCAGATGAAAAGCCAAATAGTTTCTACAAGCCTAAAATTCCAGTTTGACAAGTTCAAACCCTGCTGTTAAATTTCTGGAGCTAGGATAGGAAGTCTAAGGATGCATTTGTATTAGTGTTTTATTTCAGATAAGAAGTGATATTCAAGCAAATTTCCCAGTTATCCTCACTTACTGCATTTTGACTCATGCCACAGAGTTCTGAGACAGAGCACACAAACTGGATTCCTTTTGGAAATTAATTTTTTGAAATAAAATCAAAATATGTATGCTTAACATGTGCCAAACAATAGTGAGCCTCTGGTCCCCAGGACTGGACTAGTGCTAGTCTGAAGTAAATGTTGAAATATGAACTTGGTTATTATTTTCTTCCTGTCTGTTCCTAGTGTGCACATGACTCCTTAATGCTGACTCAGTCTAATAATCTGTCACTGACTTTGTTTTTCCATGCATTGGTGTCAGGTAAATATAAGAGGAAAATTTTTATGAATAACAAAATGAGGACTGCTGCATAAATCAAAACCTGAAGAGTGGAAAGAAGAAATATATGGGAGGGGGTAGAAGAATGAGTCACCTCAGAGCTCCAAAAAAGCACTGCAGATCTTGGAAGCATTTTTGCAGTGACACCCAGGTGTGGCAGCTGCTGGATACCTGCAGCCCTGAGTGCAAGGTAAAACCTCTCCTATATCTGCAATCACCCAGGGTGCTTGGAAGGCCCCTGAAGCAATGACTAACACCTGAGCTAGCCCACCACCTGCTTCCTACCAACTCCACAGCTGAGTGTTTAATCCCACAATCTCACCAGAGCCTTGTTTGGTAAAAAAAAGAGAAAAGATGAACTTCCTCAAATTTATGGCAGTATGCCAGAAGAATTGCAGATATTGGCTCTTAGTGCATCTTAATACCTTTGGTTTTAGTAATAATGACTACATATTCTTCTAGATTCCTAAACCATGGAAAAAGATATACACATATTGTTTGGAATATGTGGGGTCTTCCAAATTTCTTAAAATTAAGAGTCTGGGAGGTGCAAGAAAGAAACAGGAGACAAAAAATTAATTACTACAAATGTAACAGGCATTTCTTTGTAGTAATTCAAGAAGAAAACAAAGATAAACTTCATTCTTTTTTCAGTTAAAGAGCTACATCAGATTCCTTTAAAGCACTGCCTAAATCATGCACAAATATGAGAATCTGCTTCTGCTGTGTTACCTTATCTAGTAGCTTGCCTTTAAGGTGCATGGTGGAATTTACATCAGCAGCTGGAGGAATCTGACATCAGACATAAATCACAATATCTGTGTTTATCTTTGGTAATGTGGGATTTAGATAAAGTTGCTCTATCAAATTTGTGCTAATAATTTAATAAAGTTTATCTATGGACAGTCAAAGTCTTTGAAAGCTATTATGATAAATGCTAGGTATCTGTATATATTCTTCCCTGTAATTCAGCAACAAGTTGCTAATGTTGGTTTGTCAACACAAGGTATATCAACAGATATGTTCTATCTGCACAAGGCTATTTAGCTTTGCTTCACTGATAGTTCTGTGATAAGACACCTCCTTTCACAATCTAGCTTGACAGAGACATGTGGCAGAAGCTGCATATCTGGCTCACAAACAGCATTCCTATTTACAAAATGCCAGAATTTAAGATTTACTTATGAGAAAATAAAGCAAAAGCGGTGTTTAATTCCCAGTAATCTGAAATTGTTTTGCAAAACAAACTTCCATGTATCAACCTGAAAACGACTGAAACATGCATTATTTGACAGGCAAAAGCAAGCCACAAAATAATGTCATGTGATGTACATCACTGTGTAACTGGTGTAGATTTCTTGAACTTTGAGGGATGATTTAAAGGATTTTTTACCTATTTCCTAGCAGTCATACTCAGTACACTGTTTCTCAGAATCTTCTAAATTTTCATGTGCTGCTTAAAGCTAAATTTGAAGTTGCATCTGTTATGCAGAAGAGGTATCCAAATTCAAATCCAAAGTGTGAAGAAAGAAGATATTTCAAAAATTTTATGTGAATATATTTCTTTCACATATTTTAAGCTTTTTCTGTAGTCAGTTTTTTGTTTTCATGCCTTTATTTGGTCTTTTCTTCCCTGGATAAGTTTTGGTTCTAAAACCCACAAATTTCTTGAAACCTTTTTGCATCTTTGTTATATCCACAGGCTGATTTAGTCTCCAATGATTTTGTCAGGCAATCTATTGCAAAACATATTCCAAACCTTCTCAGGGAAAGTACTTCTATTTCTTTTAAAAGTCAATCTTTCAAAATATTTCTAGATTCCTACCAAAGAAACCCTAATGCTTAATTAAATCAGTGTTTTCTATACCGAGGCAGAACTTCCAATGTGCTGTATAGAAATATAACACTGAAGAGTTTTGAAAAACACAGGGTCTACTGGACAAAATAATCTCAGTGTTACCTGGAACAAAAGTGTCCAAAAACTTGAATATGCTTTTAAATGCTGAACTAAATGAAGATTCTTTAGTAGGTGACACACAATAGCACCTGCAATCATCATTTCCATTATCCTATAGTCCTATTTATACCATTGTTGAGTGCACTCTAATATGTATGCTATGATAAGTCACCTTATATGTGCATTTTTCATCATTCATTGTTATGCGTTAGTAAGATTTTTAACACATGATCCTACTGTTTTTTAATAAATTCTTAAAGTATTTGTCCTATTAAGGTAAAAATAATATCAGCTTGAGAATTGTGTTGGATTTAGGAAGCCATACTCAGTCTTTGTTTTTCATGACAATTCCACGCTGACCATATTAAACAAGTTTCTACTACAATCTTTCATTCAAAACAAGTTCTGTATTATTTTACTTAATAATAGGAGCTTTGCATACCCATTTCTAAAAGTCTCCAAAGGTTTCAGATAGTAAGACTGTCACATATAAATATTTCCTTCCCCATGGCCCAGTCGTAAATCTGCATTGAACTCCCACTACAAACTAAATACTTCTATTTTCTAATAAACAACTAATAAAATTTACAGTAGTTAATTTTGCTTTTCAACCCATAATGGATACAAGCATTCCTTGATAAAAACTCTTTTTCTTGATAAAAACTGTTTTTCATATCTGAAAAACATTCAGATATGTTTTATTTGTAAGTTTAAATAAAATAATGTCTCTAACTCCCACTGGAGATAGACATGATTTTATTTAAATTTGCAGATACAACATTCAATTCATATTTATTTTTTCAAGGAATTTTGGTCTATGTCATTAATTCTGAATTTATTAATCTAACTTAACTGAAACTGACAATGACTTGTGTTCAATAATGTATTAAGAAATGCACAGCTACACTCCATTTAATTTGTCTGGAGACAAATTTTTGGTTCAGTGGAAATTCCTTCAAAAGGGAACTTCACTATGTGAAATTCCCATCTCTGCTGCTGTTTATTTGTAGATGGTCTTCTGCTTCTCATTTACTTGCTGTTGTAATACCTGTGAAAAAGAGGTAATGGAGAAAAAAGGGTTTCAAATAGACTTCAAGGATATTCTACTTCCTATATTATCCAGAGGTTTTTGAGGAGCTAACAAAAAGAAATATACAAGTCATAGGGTAACAAACACTATCCACTGGTATTGAGAAATGCAAGAGATCACTGATCTTGGTCTGTCCTCAGACTGATCATCTCTGCATTTGGGAGGTGTTATGTGTTAATTAATACAAAGGTTCATTCCCATTACAAACAAATGGTATAGAATTTAAAAAAATGCCCATCCTGCAGGCTTAAATTACAAATGTAACTTTACAAACTTTGTATGCTCAGCACACACTTTTCTTCTTTATCCTCTTTTTTCTCCTCTGGAATTTAACATAACCAGTGGTCTGACTGCATTATTAGCATCCTTTTGACTGAGATTTGGAAGACAGCAATGGCAATTCAAACTTTTTTTTTGAAATTACTTCAAATGGAATGAGAAAAATCTTGTCTGTATTAATCTATTGCTGAAGTCTCTTAATTGCAAGAATGGGTAAAATATAAAATATAGCCCATGGTACCTAGGGACAGCCTTTTGGTTTTCCCCATACTTTTAACCCAAAACCTACTATTTATTTCTGTAATGTGATTCCCCTACAGGAAATGGAAAGATTAAAGTTAGAGCTTTCCCACTCTTCTACTGGAATAAAATATTTCCAATATGCCTGGTGTGCAGGAGTCAGCTGGGTGTAGCTCAGTCCTGGCTGCCCTGAGGCAGTGTAGCAGCTCCCCAGCCCTCTGCATTGGCTGCACAGCACCAGGGAAAAGAAAGCTGAAAGTTTGTTCAGTAACACCTCACAGAGGAGCAGGAGACAAGACAAAAGCTTCTTTAGGTACTGACCCCTGGTCTACTTTTATGCTGTTAAATTGGAGTTAAATGCTGAAGGCTAAGATATGTGGGGGAAGATCTTCCTGAAGCTGGCAGAACTTGGGACTAGGAGCAAAATAGTTTTTAAAATTCCTTGCTTTTAGCTAAGGTTAAGGGTGGTAACTCATGTCTCCTGAAAGTGTCATGAAGAATCTTCTGTAAGAGTGTATTAACCCTGCATATGCCGCATAAACTGAGCCAGGATACCATGTGAAATATGAAAATTCTGCTTGAATCAAATACTATTCAAGACAACAAACTTTGAGCTAGTCTGACATTTTTGAATAAAATCTTTCCCCAGGAAGTGTTTTCCAGTAAATGCAAGAAGCTTTTGTAGAATTAATTTACTCTTAAATAAAATTGACATTAATACACAAAGGTGCACAAATGAGCCAATATATAACCTGACCTTTCCCATGCAGTGTGAGGGCCTTAATTGCTATTCTTGCATGCACATATCTAGGCTGAGCACCACTGAAAGCTTTTGGATCTTGATTTACGTTTCTGAAAAAAGGAGATAAACATAAAAGCACAAATGTTTTATGAGGATGTAAAACACAAAAATGAATTATGTTACTGAAATGGCAAAGGCGAGATAAAAAGAAAATAAAAAAAAGGGATTTTTTTTTTTACATTTTTTACAATTTTTTACAGCATAGAGTACTCTGAATTACCCAGAGGTTTCAGTTTTTTGCTGTTGGAGTACACCAGAAAATCATCTGCAGAGTTTTAGCCACTGTAAAGTGGTGACAGTGGGAAATTTACCAAGATGTATTAAGACCTGTAAGGAATACTTCATATCTTCCAAGAAAGGTTTATATACTTTGATCTTATTTCCATTACCAACAATCTCAAGTATGTAACAGCAAAATGGATTGAGCCAGCTCGTTGTAGTACAGGATATGAAATACCAGAGTGAACTACTGAGCTATGACAACTTGCAAGGGTGTACTTTGCCCCATTCCTGAAATTAATTTTTCTAAACGTGAAGTTTCAAGTGATTCTGAATGTTGTAACCTAAATCTAAATTCTCTTTCTACTCATATCTGTGCTGCATATGCAGCTTCTATGAATATTTGGGCTGTAACTAATGAATCATGGCAGCATGAGAGCATGGCTGGAGTTAGAACTGCTCTTCTTGATCACTTTGATTTGCTATGAAATTACATTGGAACTGGACTGAGACACAATTTGCCTGGTAAGTTTTAATTGCACAAGTGAAAAAGCAGCAAACTTTTGCTGATGCTGAAAAAAATAAGTGGGCCAATTTTAATATTTTTAAATGCCTCAAGGATTAAGTTACTGAATTACTCACAAGCTCTTGAGATTCTGCTGTACAAAACCTGTTAAAGCCTGGTCTGTAGAAAAATAAGATTCCAGGTTTCCTGTTCACACTCTAGAAAGTCTTGTATAGTAGCTTATTTATGCTGAACCTCTTTAATTATAAGGTCATGGATTTTTATGGTTGTATACATCAAACAGAATATTCAATTTACATCAAACACTATTCTGCCAAAAAGGACAAATTAATATGGGCTGGTTTTCTGCCTGAATTAATCCTAGAAGGAAAACTACAAAATATGGTCTCTGAAAATCAGAAAAGGTATAAACAGGATTAAATCTGTTAGCACATCTAGTCCCAGAACTAAATGAGGTCAAGCAGGAGTACTTTAATAGGTTTCACTGTGTTTTGGATCAAGAGTCTTCGTTTATCTCTCTTATCAGTGATTTTTTGTAGTTTCTGATTGACACCTTGCTTTCAGTTCTGTATACCTTGCCTGTGCATAAAAAGTCCAAGTGAGGTGACAGAGAAGAACAGTAGCATTTGCTGCAATGTTTCTTGCCAGATGTGGAAAGATCCTTTTTTACTGCAAAGAAAATTTATTCTCCAGGTAAGCAGTCTGTTTAACTTAATCCAAACTAATAATTTAGATTTCAAGGGATACCACTTTTTCTGAAATTCTGCTTTCTGGTAACCCTGGAAAAGTCAAGAAGTTGGGTGGTTCAACCAGGCTTAAATTTCTGTAGAATACCAGAACTAGGCCTGAGGTTTTTCTTTCCTAAATATATATGTCTATCATCTTACTGTCTACATCAGACTTTGAATTTTTTAATTTTTTTCACAGTTAGTAGATATTTACAGAGAATATTTTTTTCTAACATGGTTTGCATGTCTACTTTAAGATGTTTGTCGACTCCATCTGATTCATCTGGGGTTTTTTACCAATTCCTAAAGGAGCCTTATGTACCCACCTCTGATATGTGCTATTACATACAAATTTAAGTGTAATTAATTCTCCACTAAATGTCTTTTCACTATCCAAAGTGAGACATTAAATATGGAAGGTTACTTTGGAAATATCTACTGCCAAAAAGAAGAGAGTAAAATAGTTCTAGCTGGAAGGGATCTACAGTGATAATCTAGTCCAACTGCCTGGGAAAGTGTTAAAGCACATTATTAAGTGCAATATCTGAATTCCCCTTAAACATTGTCAGCTTGGGGTATCCATCACCCTTCTAAGAAGGCTGTTCCCATTGCCAAACCAGAGTCCTTGCTCAGTTAGTTGCATATATAAATCTACTCACTCTCCATCCCAAAGGATAGTTAAACTCATGTCTTCTGCCTCTCAGAATAATACTGTCACCTGCATGTGAACATGGTGTATCTTTCTTTTAGAAAATATTCCGTTTTATTTAATAGAACTCAAAACTTGCTAGATAAAACAAAATGTGAGCCTCTAACCTATGAGGAGATAGGCTTCCTTTATTCTGATTTCTGGTTTAAAGTCTTCTAATTTACATACAAAGCCAAAACAGACAAAGTTCATTGCAAACCCCCTCAGATTCTGGAATACTTTGGAGAAAGTCTGCTGTAAACTTTCTCACTGTTGTTCCTCTGACATTAACACCTGCATTTCAGGGAAGAAGACAAAAGGCTTGTGAAACACCTATTTCCACCTACTGGCACATAAAGATTGCTTATAAAGTCTTGTTGTATTTCTCATCTTGCCTTTTGGCAAGAATATTTTGAAGACTTAAGCATTTCCCCACAGTATAAAGATACCTTTGCATCATGCCATTGCTTCTAATTTCAAACAGTCCTCTAGACTGTTAATCTCAGAAATCTTAACATGTAGTTCACTGTTATGTACATTATGATCATCTCCTTTTGTTTCTTACTAATGTGAACCACCTTCACTTTAGCTTTTCTGCTAAGCAAATCACCAGGATTTCTCTTCACTCAGTGTTATAGATTATTCTGTAATTTCTGAACTAATGTTTTACGCCAGATGCTCTTCTCAAAATGCATACTCAGAAAGAGTCAGCATTTCACTAGCTTTCTTAACTCATACTGTTTCTTTATTCCAAAATTAGCCATGTCAAAATAGCTTCTGAGGAGATCTATTTAAAGATGCTATTGCAACTGGGAAGACAGAACAACAACCAGAAGCCTCACTGAAAAGGATAAATGAAAAAAATAGCAAAAATTATTAAGCAGTCCTCTCACCTAAACAAAAATGATTTAAGATATGTAAGTGCAAGGTGGGTAGAGAATTACATTACTGTACTTCAAAGTTTTGAGTAACTTGAAGTTACTTTATTCACATGTTCTCCTAATACAGGTTCAAAAATAGTGTTGAGGTCATTCAAGGTCGAGGAATGAATATGTTCAACCACAGCTTTGTATGAAATCAGGAATCTCATAAGAGTGGATTAAAAGTAACCAGAGTCATTTTAATTTATAACAGAGCGAGAGAAGATCACAACTTAAAATTTTATTATGATTAACTTTTTCCATGAGGGGAAGAACTAAAAAACCAGTAATCCATTTGGTGTAACTGAAGAGATTTTGCAAAACCTTTTTTTTGACTGAAACTCCTTTGCACTTATTCAAAGCCAATGTGAAAATAGATGATGACCACTCAGAAATTAAAAACGGTTTAAAAGACTTAAAAAAATGAAAAAAAAATAAAAGCCCACTTACCGTAAAGAAATGTTAATATATTAGTTCATCCATCTGATTGTCTCTAATATCTTTTATGATGAAAATAAAGGATTTTGGGAAAATAAATTGACAATATTACCTTTATTCAATATTATAAGGTACGGTGGGGAATGCCAGCAAAATAGGTAATAAAATAACATAGTTGCAAGTAAAATGTTCTATAAAGAAAAACAGAATAATGCATCTCATAAAGAAGGTTTGCTTAGTTGTAATAGGTCATAAAAAAAGGTAAGTTTGGTTTCTTCTTGGAACAAGAAAAAAACAAACATCATATGCAATTAAAATAAATTATGAAGAAGCATTTACACCAGAAATAAACACAAAAAGTGTGTCAGAAGAAGTAAATAAGTGATGCACCCCAAACTCTACAGGCAGTTTGTAATATTAATTCCAGCAAAAAATAACCAAAAATAAATAAGTGAACATGGAGAAAGAAGGGTAGAGATTGCACTTCATCTAAAAGGAAACATTAAAAAGGACTATATTATTTTGATGGGAAGGATAAAAAATAAGAATGGAAGGTAAAGTAATTTTTGTCTCTAAGAGCAAGGAAAGTTTTGTTCTAGAGAACAACAGGAATATGCTTTCAACAGCTACAATAGGAACAGTCATCAGGAATGAAAAGCTATTTCTCCAGCTAAAATTCCTATCTGCCTCTAAAGAATGGCTACCCCTGGTTTTGTGATGAAGATACACAGATTTATTTTTTGTAGTTCTGGGAATGCAAAGAGGGAGGTTTGGGTTTCATGAGTTACTCTTAGTTTACCTTCATATTTTCTTCACCTTTATGGGCATGTTTACTTTCAAAGGCAATAAATCAGTTACTGTTGGATTCCTCCAATATGTACATTCATATGTAGCTTTCCATACCTGCATTTTTAACATTTTATACATATATCTATACTTAGTATAGGAGTAAATATATGTATACCCCTATTTCTGTGTTTAGAAACTTTCTAAATTTCATCTGTGTTCATCAAGGCCTGATTTCTCAATTTGCCTAATATTTATTATAGATATACTATTTGCTTTCCCCTTTGTTTTAGCAGTATTAGTAAATTGACAGAAGAGTGATCCTGGAGCCTTTAAGAGTTTATGCTTTTTCATCAGGTTATGTGGTGTGAAATGACACTTGCTGCTGGTTGTCCCATCTGTGTTCGTTATTTTATACTGCTGTGCTGTGACCCTTTCTGAACTCAAAACCTGTAAAACACCTGGATCTTCCTGCTTTTAACTTGGCAAACAGTCTTATTTCCATAGAAAGGTATAAAACTGCAGGAAATAAAAGCCTAACAGGAAGATTAAACACTGGTTATAATTTTGATTTCACTTCGACAAGAAGCTTTACTTTGACCTGTAAGTCATCAAATGATGTATTTTTGTCATTCATTTTTGACATTAATTTTTGAAATTCAAAGTCATCTTTTGTTCCCCTGTGGAGCTTACAAAAATGAACTGTGTAGAAATAATGCAGTTCTATTCTATGCTTTTATTCATAGTGCAAGTATGTGAAAGTAAAATGTAAAAATAAAGTACATAAAGTTTAAAAAGAATAAAGTACATAAGGTAAGGAATATAGATATATACATAATATACATAAGGAATATGCAATTGTGACAGGCACAGAATCTAGCTTGTTTTAATTTTAAATTCAGAATAGCAGGTTGTAAGCATTCCCACTTGCTTGCATTCTTTGTGTACACTGGATAGCTTTTGAAGTTTAAAAATGAATATGCCAATAACTTCAATCAAATCCTTCTATGGCTCACCACTACAACATAACTAGAATTGCAATAGGCAGCACATCCTCCTCAGGTGTCCTTATAGAAACGGTACCATTAACAAAAAAGATGGTATGGAGGATTTGACTTCTCAAAGGAAAATTACAGGATAAGAATACTATTTAGCAGAACGTCAATAACATTGACATGGGGAGATGACTACAAATATTGATTATGTACAGGAACTATAGCACAGTGAAACAGGCAATCTTCAGCATATAGAATCTGTCTTAGTTTTGTATATATCATCATTGTGAAGTCCATGCAGCATAATCATACGAAGACAGGAGGATAAAAGCAGTTAAGAAAAAAACAAAAAGCAAAACCAATGAATGGAATAAAACAGAATATGTAAATTATTCTCTTTTATTAACAGAAACCGTATTCATGGGTTTTCATAGGATTTCCACTTGGCAAATAAGCTAGCTCAAGGGAAATGGTGGACCACCCCACCTGGCATTTCAGACACCCCCTAGAGCCTTGCACACACTTTTATGGCCCCACTTCAGCAGAGGCCATCAGGATGGCGAGGGCTGGAGTGTTGCCCTGTGAGTAGGGACTGGGGCAGTGAGTCTTGTCCAGCCTGGTTCAGAGAAGGTTTCAGAGGCACCTCACAACCACCCTGGTGCCTATAAGGGAGAGGACAAAGACAAAATAGTCAGGCCCTTCAGAGAGATGACAGGCAACAGAAATAAGCTGAAATAAGAGAGGTTCTCGATACATATGAGGAGAACATTTTTTGCTAATATAACAGACAGGCAGTGGAACAGACTGACAGGGAGGTTGGAAGCCTGTCTTTGGAAGTTTTCCAGTACCTGACTTGGTAAAGCTGTGATAAGCCTGGTCTGATCTAACAGCTGGCCCTGAAGTGACAGAAGAGAGACATAAGGACCTCTACAGGGGATTTTGAGGACTCTCTGTAAAGGAAGTAACCATTAACTCTGAATCAGTCAGCTCTAAGAAAAATAGAGATGCATCATGTTAACCACACTGATGGAAGAAGACTGGACAGCCTTGATTTATGACAGCTGGCATCTGACCCAAAAAAGAATTTTTTTACATTTAAGTACAGCAATAGAACCCCAAAATCTCTTGCTTAGCATCGAAAATGCTTTAAAATTGTGTTTTGATTTTGAAGCTCTTTGTATGTGAGCATGCCTGGCAGAACAGCTCTCTTGAGCAGAGCAATGCCACAGTGCCACACAAGTGCCATGAGATCCAAAACCAGGAAGAATCAGCCCTAAGCCACAGGTTCTTCAAATATTTCTTCCTAATGGAGCAATTTAAAACACAGTAAAAAGGTCAGGCCACTTACAGAACATGTAGATTTCTCTCTTAAAATCATCAATTTTAATAGCATCCATCGTTTTCCACATAATATGATAGCTGATATGATAGCTGAAATACTGATAAACATTTCTTAGAAATTCCCTCCAGTATGAAAGAAGGTTACATGATATACTTTTCTGGGATAAAGGAAGAAAGAGAGGAAAAAGAAAGTGGAGAGGGCTAAGAGCCTTCAATATAAAATTCAGAATTCAAAGTTAATTAGGCTAGAATTACTCAAAAAGAAAAGAATCATTTAAACCAGTGCCTAAAGCATTTATTCACGGCATGGGGAAAAAGTGTTTATTAATTTCTCACCTCTTTCGATAACTTCTAAAGCTTTTTGGTAACAACTGGTAAATGTAAAGTGAATAAACAGCCCTTTGTGTGTAAAAGCTGGTAAATAAAAGCAATGTCCAGTTTAAAGTCAAGGTGCCACTGAGCATTGCCTAGATTCTGAATTTGTTTTTCACTGCAAAGCTAGAGCTTGCCAGGTTTGATGTTGCACCACTTGCACCATCTTCATCACTGAGCCTGGATTTTGCAACTGGAATTTTAAAGCTTTTGGGGTTAGCTCAGTATTTCAAGGCCCAAAAGATTAAGATGGCCTATTTTCAGGTGTATAAATTGAAATACATCTAAAAATACTACATTGAGAGTAGTTAAAAATTACAAAGTCAAGGACTTGAAAAATGAGTGTGCTAGACTTGGAAGTTATATAATCTTAATCAGGTTTTTTTGAATGCATTTTAGGATGCTGCCCTTAATTGAATCTGTCCCAGCTGTCACCCTTCCTTTTCCTTAGCTCCCTTAGGTGTTCCTGTTCTGATTCTTTGACTTCATTCTTTGTCCAAACAGGCTGTGTTCCATGCTTATGGAAGCTTCGTCACTCTCAGCCTTCCTGTGGGATGCTTATGCACTTTCAGACTCCTATTCTCTGCATGACTGGGAAGGAAAATATCCCTTTCACTTTGCATGAGGTGGGGGTGGTTGGTAGGATTTTTAAAAAGTGCATTCCACCCATATTTTTAACCTTCTTTCATAAAGGAAACAATGTGTGGACTCACCTGCATATCAGGCAGCCTCACTCTGCTATAGCTTCTGTAGGACTTTATTTGTTTAAGGAATTCAACAAGAAGGTAGCGGCCCCAGATCAAGCTACTACAAGTTTCATAAAAACATCTGTTCAGAAGAGAGATATTCTTAATGCAAGTAAGGGAAAAAGGATCAGTATTCGTTCATTCAATGCTTACAAAGGGTCAGAGGATGCATTTGAATTACAAACCACAATACTTCAAGTGGATTTACTGTTAACAGAGCAATGTGTTTACCTTGGAATTTTTCCTTCCTCTTCTTTCCCACTTGGAAACCAAAATTGGTCTGGAGCAGACAGCCACCATGGAAAACTTAAACCTAAATGGTTAATTTGATTTGGCAATATGATAAATAGCTTGGAACAGGGGATTGATAATAGGCAGGTCTACAGTTCCACATGTAATTAACCATTATGTCCAAGTGACAAACCACAAAATGTTCCCTTTGATGCCTTAAGTTTTAGCTTTCATATTTTCCAGATTCTGTACTGCATTAGTATATAACTCTGAACTTCATAAAAAGTGTTAGCAAGTTCTCTTCACGGGATAGTTAGACAAAACATTCCTTCTCCAGCCTGAGAACCAAGGACATCATTGCAGCTTCAGACCAAAAAGATATAAACAACAGCAAAATAAGGAGAGCAATCTGGGAAGATGAGACTTCATAAACTGAAGCTGTAGTTGGGTAATTAACCCAAATATGTAAATGGACCAAAACTTACAAAATTGTGAAAATGTATGATGTGTCATCCATCTTGGGTGTAGCCTTGGCCAGGCTCTTGTACTGCCCAAGGTGTATCCTTTGAAGGACTTTTAAATAAATTTTTAGTACTTTTATTTTCTACTTTAACAGTGAACTGAGCCTCTGTTCTAGGAAGCCTCTCAAGGCATCACCTTGAGATGTAGGAAAAGTAGCTGCATCCAGACAATTTAGGTTTTGAGCTGAATCCAGTCTAAGGTAGTGTTTACAGATGAACAGTGGTTAGAGGAGGATCTGAAAACTTTCCATGGTGTAGGGAGGGAATGTGCTACCATAAAACTCTCAGCAAAGTCTCTCATCTTCAGCTTGGTAATGACACAAGTACTATTTCTACTTTAATTTTATATGTGACAAGATTGGTTTAGTGCAATAATTATATACCATTGCAACCAATAATGCTTTACAAAAATAGAGAAGGAACCAATTCCCTTTCAAATGCCCACCGTTTTTGGTAAAAGCAAGATGACATTGTGTGTTTCAGAGAGTATCTGACTACTCACAACTCCAGCTAAATCTTGGATAGATTTCAAAACCATGCTTTCTCACATAGGCTGAGCAGTGTTACAATAGTGCAATTTGATCTGCTGCTTCATATTTCCAGGTATAGTTAAGACAGTAACCCTTTAAAATTTTGTAGGCTTTTGTAATCTTTTTTATCAAGTATATTCTCAATGCTTTTGATGCAATTTTTTTTGTGCCATACTGTACATATTCTTCTACCCTGTGCAATTACATTTTGGTCAGCATTATTTTTGTCCTCTTGGCTTTTGTGACACAGTCACTGAAAGATGTGTCCCATTCCTTACAAGACAGATAGCAGTGCTTGGAGTGGAATTTATTAACTAGGATACAAGCAACTTATTCTGGTCAGGTAAAAGGGACAGGGAGTTGGGGATGGAAGGGAGAAAAGATGATGTCAGTGAGAAGTAATAATAGTTGAGTCCTGTTAGAAATTGCTACAGGGATAGAGGGGTAAAAGTGGCACTAACACAAGCCTGAGAAGGCAGAGTGTTCTTCAATTGTACAGAGAAAAGCTGAAGTGTCATCTTTCAAAACACCACAGTACAGATGAGCCTTGCTGGTAGAATTCCTCTTTTGTATTTGTTTAGATCTTCAAAGGAAAGTCAGCTTGTATTAACAGAAGGGAAAGTTTCATGTCCAGCCCTGGTGTGCAGTGGGAGAGATGCTTCTCCATCACTGAATTCTCTCTAGCTCCAGTGGTAAAGGATATGATGAACTAGACACATTCACTGGTTGATGCAGCTTTGCTTTGCAGACTAATTGTATGACAAAGGTTACCTGTGACTACAAGGAACTCATCACTAACTAGCAATCTTCCCAAGTAAACACAGGCTGTTTTATTACTGAGTATCATCCTCACATATGGCTATTATCACTTGACTTCATAGACTAATGTTCAAGATAGTACAAGTTAAACCATGTGTTTCCTCTTTGAGCTCAAATAAACAGCACTTAACACTCTAGGTCATGGGACACAGGAATGACTTCATTCATCCCTGATCACACAGGGATTTTCAAATTATGTATTTTTCTTCATCAAGGCCTGAAAAAGTCCTATAAACTCAGAGAAAAGCAGTGCCAGCAGAGACAGGTACTGTTGAACTCCCTGTGCTGCGGTGTTTCTAGGCTATGCAGTTTGTCCTGGTTGGGTGTTTGTTAAACCTACTAAAGCAAATTAAAGACTCTCCAGAACTACTCTAAGAGAATAGTTCCACTGTGTCACAGTCCTTACAGCTATGATGTGTCCTGTGTAAAAGCAAAGCTCCTCTCTTGCCAGAAAGAGGCATTCCTCTTGCACTAAACTTCTCTCTTTGTGAATAGAAGGTGAATGCAAATTGATCATGAAGCTTCTTTATAGCACGGGTTTGTACCTGAAGCTATTAGTTTATTTTTCAATAATTTGAATCTAACTCCTCCAAATTTATTTAAAGGATGGTTTTTATAAAGGTATTTTCCATTTCCACTGATCTCTAGATTTTTCCTAATGCTTATACTGTTTCCTTACAGTGGAGTAGCCAAAATCTGGAGCAATACCTTGTAAGTGGATACAATAATCTGATTGTCATCATGGCTACATGATGGTGAACATACATTAAACAACATATTCCTTCACATTTTCTAGAAAGTGTATTTTTTCCCCTCCACAGCATGGATGCTGAGGTATAAAAGGTTGAGAATAAGCTCATATTCTTACTGGTTGTAAATTATTTTAAAGAAGAGTTATAATATTTGTCTCTAAGGAAGAGTTAAGGAAAAGAGAAAATCTGTATCCTGTGTGACAATGAAAGCTTCTTCCAGTCTACACCACAGCAAATGCTCTTCTTGTTGAGAAATGTGCCACAGCAAATGATACTGGGTGGAAGGAGATCCTCATTTCAATACAGATCACCTGGCATTAATTCTGTCTTCCTCAAAAAACACTGTGTTCTATGGTTACTGCTGGTTGTAGGTTACATTTGGGACATCATCATTCTCCACCTTGCACGCACCTAAGAAATTAAAATCCCATATTATTAAGCAGTTTGTTCAATTTTTTAATGTGTAGCAGTAGCTGCAAGTGAGACAGGCCTCCCCTTCATGAGGTGTAGGGTATCATGAGGTAATTGCTTCATTACTGCTTTTAGAGGATATTTGACTTTAAAACTGGACTTGGTCTTAAGTATCAGATTAAATGGCTCTATTCCCTCATCACCAGACTGCCATGGTTGGAGTGCTGACTAATCCTGTTCCTGTGACATGTCTAAGATAAACAAGAAATCCCACCTCACTGGTATGGAAAAATGATCTTTCTGCTTTGTATTAAATGAATAACATTTCCCAAAATGCTAATTAACTATATATCTGTCTTGCCTTTTCCAGACAGCTCAGTGTTTGTTCTGGCACTTGAAAAGCATAAATGAGGAAGACTTTTAAGAAGAAATCTTTGAGTAAAGTACAAAACATGAACACAGCTACATGGGTAGGATTCTGCTTAAAAGTGACTCAGATTCAACTATTTCATGGGACCCTGGTGTAAAATGAGGCCTTTTTGGAAATACATACATTTAATCTATGTATTAAATGTTTTACAGATTTTTTATACACACTCTTACTGTAAATTTCCTTATGACCATGTAGTAAACACCCTGTAAGCAATAGACTAAAATGGTTTTCAGTCATCAGTCTGTGATATACCTCTAAAAATTTTCCAAAAAAAGCCCCCTTTAGTAAGTTTCCACTTGGTATGGACAAAATTTTCAAAAATTGCAATAGATTTCCATCACTTCATTATGTATGAAGATCCAATGCTGGCTTTTTCAGGCTTATTATTTTCTATTTGCAAAAGCTTATTTAAGTTTTCTTTCTCCTTGACAAGATAAGTTTAATATAACATTTCATGTGTCTGAAATTCAAAATACGGCTTACACTTGCACTGTCCCCCTCTGAAGCTGGCTTTGAATATTTAGGTACATACACTGTTATTTATTACCATAGCTGCTACTCCTGAAATAAACATGGTGCAGCAGGAGTATTTAACTCCTTTCACTGTTTCCATTTATGGCATGCCAGACACCCCAGACCTGTGTAAAACCTTCTGATGACAAACATCACAGGATTCCATTGGTAAAACCTGATTTTATGTCTAAGTCAGTCTTGCTACATCACTGCTATCAGTTCTTTAACAAATTGCAAGGCTTTCTGGGTTTAGCTGTACTGCAATCTTATTAATCCTTCCTGGTGAAGCTGAGATATTTTTCAATATGACATTGAAAAATATGTAAAAAAAACCCTGTATTTTAAAAAGTTAAATTAGAATTTGTTTTTCTTTAGCCTCATTCTCGGCAGCCAGTGGAAAGCTTTATTTCATTTTTCATTTTGAGATAAGAAAATATCTGCAAAAAAATAATCCAGCAACCTCCCACATGCCAATCCCTTTCTTTACAGCCTATTCAGCTAAAGATATATGTAGTGCTTCCTTGCTTGGCATACACACCCCAGTAAATTTGCCATTGCCTCCAACAAAAACTCAGTGAGAAACCACCATGCTGGGCAAGCAAGGCAAATTGCTACATAGGACAAAACACACACTGCCAACAAAGCTTTTCCTTTGTTGCTGTTACTGCAGCATCCATTTACTGTTTGTGTCTGGAGTTTCCAATGAGTAAAAGCCATGGGATTGTAGGTTTCATTCTGTCATTTTCTCATGCTAAAGTCATAAACATGAGTTCAATGTTATAAAACCTTTAAAGACATGAGAAGGTCTACTTTCACTTGGGGAGAGACTATTTGTAAGGGCACCTAGTTACAGGAAAAGGGGAATGGCCTCACGTTGAAGGACTGTGTATTTAGATTAGATATTAGCAGGAAATTATTTACTGTGAGGGTGGTGAGGCACTGCAGATGTTGTGGATGCCCCACCTCTGAAAGTGTTCAAGGCCAGGCTGGATGGGGCTCTGAGCAACCTGGTCTGGTGGAAGGTGTCCCTGCCCATGGCGGAGGAGTTGGGAATGGATGATTCTTGAGGTAATCAAGAATCAAACCTCTAACCCAAACAATTCTGTCACTCTGTGTCTCTGTGATTTAACCCATCAGTAACTCACACCCAGAAGTAACAGTCTTCATATTGCTGCCTTCCAAGCTTCACTTCTTATCAGGGCCTAACAATAAGATATCTAAGTAGGAATTATTATAAATTAGGCTGGTTATAAAAAGTGTGCTTTAAGAATTTTAAGAAGGCAATTAGAAAGGCCTAAAAAGGAAAGTTTATTTTCTTATCCCTTCTGTATCTACAAATGACTCCAGGTAGGTAGGCAGAAAAATAGATATGAAAGATGAAATAACAAAATTCAGTTTAAGACCCTTACGTTCCATGCACAAGAACATACCAGGATAGTGCAGTTCTACTAGGTCTCAAACTTTTTTTCTTTTTGAAGACTGTGACATTTTACTAATATCTGAAACACTGTGGAAAAAAAAACTTTTCAGTTTACTGTTTTACACAGAAATAAAATATTTGCAATTTTTATAGAATAAACTGTTTAACATCAAAACCAGTTTTAATATAAAAAAATTTCAGCAGAGTCTCCATAAAGAAATAGGAAACCAAATAAAAGATATTTATGTACAAACAGTTCAAACATGTGAATAATATTTGAAATATTAAGAGACAACAAAGTATTTTAAACCTTCACTGTCCCTTTTTTCAGTTAAAGACATTCTCTTCAAATAATAATTTAATAATTATTTAAAAATTATTTTATAAACTCCTTTTGATAAAATTCCTATCTCTAAAAATTCATTGAACTAGAAGTAAAATATGTCTGAAAATGCAGTAATAAGTGCGTTCATTAAATATGAACTATATATTTTTTATCACAAACTCCTTTTGATTTCATCATAACTATTGCTTATGTTATGAGGAGAGACGATTTTACACAGCAAACATAACTCTTTCCCCAAGGTGAATGCAGCTTGATGTGGTGGAAGCACACCATCTTCTGGCACTAAAGAGATCACTTTTTAAAAAGTGAAAAAAGATTTTCTTGTGGAAGAAAATCTGTAGCACTCAAGAAATCAGGAATACTCCTCATATACATCAGGATTTTTTTTTTTCCTTAAGACATTCTAAAGTGTGTTTTTTTTATTTTCCATAGAAAAGTGTATATGAAGAAAATTGCCTTTTGAGGTTTTTTTACACAACACTTTCAAGTTAGCAGTTTACTTTCAGCTGACAGGTTTAAAAAGATTAAACCTTGCACTGCTCAAATAACTGAAAGTCAGAAGAGATAGATGATAATTCTGTGCTGAAACATCTACTAGGAAATTAGCTATTTTTTTTTATTTTGGTGGGTTTTTCAACTGTATTATGAAGAGTAACATTGAGCACGATTGTTTACAAACCACTTTGCAAAATCACTATTAACTTCATTTACCCTAAAAGAAAGAGAAATTATGCCAAAACCTATAGCTAAGCACTCTGTTTAGAGGACTGCAAAACTGTAATTAAACCCTGGTAAACTGATGTCCTTTGCAGAGAATTTTAATGCAACAAAAGCAGCTCCTGCTGAAGTCCACCAGCACAGGTTGCTGACAAATGCTGCTCATTTCTGTCAGCCCTTCATAGCCTGATGCTGTGACTTTCTGCTTTCTCCAACAGCAACAGTGGAAGGTGTTTGGGAGTTCCATCAGTCCCAGAACTACTACCAGGAAGACATGCTGTGCTCTGGCTCCTTTTGGCTGGAGGCCCATGTTTTCTGCAGCCTTCCTTTTGTAACCTACATACTCAAACAATCACTTTCCTCTGCCTTTGATATGACTCACCAGATACAAATCAGGCAGGCTTTGATTTTCCAAACCTTGTGCCTAAGTCCAACATGCCTGGGCAGGCTGTCTGTATTCCTGCCATGCTGTCAACACCTAACAGTAGAATAGGTGAGGAAATGTGGTCTGGAGCTGGACAGAAGGGGTCTTAGGACTTGGGATGAGAAATAGAGTGCAGCAGGTGAATGTGCTCCACTCTGTAAATCATAGAATCATGGGATGGTTTGGATTAGAAAGGACTTTTAGAGATCTTCTGGAGAGACCCCCTTGCCATAGGCAGGGACATTTTTCACTAGAGCAGGTTGCCCAAAGCCCCTTTCAACACAACCCTGAATAGGTTCAGGAATAAGATATCACAAGTTCTTTGGGCAGCCTCTCACCACCCTCACCCTAACAAATGCTTCCTTTTGCTCCCATCTAAATGAAAAAACCCTCTTTTGGTTTAAAACCACTGCCCTGGTTCTGTTTATCTACCTTGGTAGAGGATCTCTCTCCATCTTGTTTATAAAGCTCCCTTCATCTACTGAAAGGCCCCATGATGTCCCCAGAGCCTTCTTTCCTCCACAGTGAGTAACCCCTACTCTTGGGGTTGTCATTTCTACTGTGAGAGTTTTTTACCTCCAGACCCTTCACTCCTGTTAATGTGGATTCTTTTCCAAACCCCATGCTTTATATTGCAGAGAACAGGTGTTTCCTTCTGTCAATATTAGCTCTAAGAGAGACACAGCAGCAAGTGAAGGCAACACAAAATTAGAAAAAGAAAGCAAGCTGATCGAAATTGTCATGGAAACAGAAGAACTTGCCAATAAGAGCAACTTAAAATATAGCTACATATGATAAAAACATGTTAGCCTCTGGCTGTAGCCTCAAAGGGAAGGGAAGGAAAAAGGTCTCTGTTTTACACAAGAGATGTGCATTTATACTGATTTTTGCATGTTACAGCATGTTGTTCAGCATTTTCTGATGGGAAAATGTGGGAATGTCAGCACATCCATGTGCATTGGTGGTGTGTGAGTGTATCAGTGTATGTGAGTGAGAGTGTTTACACATGTGATTGCTAGCGTGTCAGCATGTGGGAGCATGTGAGAGGGTTTGAGGCAAAGTATGGAGTGCTGTGCTTGGTCACAGCAACCCCAGGCAGTGCTGCAGGCTGGGGAAGAGTGGCTAGAAAGCGACCTGGCAGTAAAGGAGCTGGGGATGATGGCTGAGAGCTGGCTGAACATGAGCTGGCAGTGTGTCCAGGTGGCCAAGAAGGCCAATGGCATAAATAGTGTAACCCAGACTGTTTCTCTCAGCCATGTTCTTGTATGACCTGCAGGAACCTCACCTGCAACGGCTTCAATTGGGCAGGGCTGATAAACTAGAATATCCTGTAATGTTAACTAAAGAAATGGCTTCTGCTAAATTTGTGTCCCAGTGCTTGAATGCTCAGCACACATTAACCATTCACTGTACTGTTCAACGATCCCAGAGGGTGGGATGTGATGCACCCAGTCAATGCCATGTTCCCAGGAGCCTATGACGTTGTTTGAGTCACATTCACAACTGATTCATCTCTTTTGGGGGTGCAGTGTCACCACAGAATTTGTTTATCAATGCCCAAGATGGTATTCTGGCCCGTGGCATGGGGCACCAAGTAAGTTTCCAACCATCCAGTAGTTGCTTCCACCTTTGTAAGCACCTGGTGGTTACCATAGGAAGTTTGTGGTAGTGTGGTATAATCAGCCTTCCAAGTTTCCTCATATTGGTACTTCAGACATTATCCCCTGTGCCAAAAAGGCTTCAGCCACTTGGGTTCTTTCCTGTGGTGCTATAAATAGTTCATGCTTTTGTTCTTAGTCCAGATCTATCTGAGCCACTTCAGTTCTACAACCCTGGTTGTTCTGGTTTTGGTTGAGACAGAGCCCTGTTTCTTCTTAGTAGCTGGTATAGTGCTTAGATTTTGTAATTTAGGATGAGAATAATGTTGACAACACAGTGATGTTTTGGCTGTTGCTAAGCTGTGCTTACCCTAAGTCAAGGACTGCTCAGTTTCCCGTGCTCTGTCACCGAGGAGCTGCACAAAAAGCTGGGAGGAAACATAACTAGGACAGCTGACCTGAAATGGCCAAAGGGATATTCCATACCACAGAAAGTCATGCTCAGTATTTAAACTATCTTGATAGTTACCCAGAAGCTGGGTAATTTGATTGCTGCTTGAGGATGGGGTGGGCATCTGTCAGTGGGTCATGAGGAACTGTATTGTGCTTGTTTCTCTTGTGTTCTATTACCCTATCACCTTTTCATTGCAATTATTGTCATATGAGCATAATTACCTTCATTATCATTATTATACTTCTGTTTCAATCTTTTTTTTTCCTATGTCAGCCCAAGAGGTTTACCTTTTCCTTCTGATTCTCCTCCCGACCGAGGGAGGTGGTGGGGAAAGGGCAGGAGGCTGCACGGAACTCTGTTGGCAGCTGGGGTGAAACCTTTGTTTGGCGCCCAGCATGAGGCACGAAGGGTTGACATAATGATAGATCTGATCAGAGATTGCTGAAACAAAGTGGTTATAAAGATTTATTTCGTCAGCTTAATAGTTGTTGGTCATCATGTTGCTTTGTTTGCTCTGAGTTCCCGTGTGTGTGCCCAGAAGTGCATGACTGTGCTCCCTGTGCGATGCTCATGTGGAGTCTGGGTGAGGATTACCGCTCTGTGTGCGGCTTTGGGCCGTGACGGATCCGGGCCGTGCTGGGACCGATCCACGCTGGTTCCGATCCCTCCGGTTCCGATCCCTCCGGTTCCGATCCGTGCCGGTTCCGAGCCGCTCCGGTTCCGATCCCTCCGGTTCCGATCCCTCCGGTTCCGATCTGCTCCGGTTCCGATCCCTCCGGTTCCGATCTGTGCCGGTTCCGATCTGCTCCGGTTCTGATCTGTGCCGGTTCCGATCCCTCCGGTTCCGATCTGTGCCGGTTCCGAGCCGCTCCGGTTCCGATCCGCTCCGGTTCCGATCCGCTCCGGTTCTGATCCGTGCCGGTTCCGATCCCTCCGGTTCCGATCCGCTCCGGTTCCGATCCCTCCGGTTCCGATCCCTCCGGTTCCGATCCGCTCCGGTTCCGATCCCTCCGGTTCCGATCCGCTCCGGTTCCTATCCGTGCCGGTTCCGATCCCTTCGGTTCCGATCCGCTCCGGTTCCGATCCGTGCCGGTTCCGATCTGCTCCGGTTCTGATCCGCTCCGGTTCCGATCCCTCCGGTTCCGATCCCTCCGGTTCCGATCTGCTCCGGTTCTGATCCGCTCCGGTTCCGATCCCTCCGGTTCCGATCCGCTCCGGTTCCGATCCGCTCCAGTTCCTATCCGTGCCGGTTCCGATCAGTGCCGGTTCCGATCTGTGCCGGTTCCGATCCGCTCCGGTTCCGATCTGCTCCAGTTCCAATCCGTGCCGGTTCCGATCAGTGCCGGTTCCGATCTGTGCCGGTTCCGATCCGCTCCGGTTCCGATCCGTGCCGGTTCCGATCCCTCCGGTTCCGATCCGTGCCGGTTCTGAGCCACTCCGGTTCCGATCCGCTCCGGTTCCGATCAGTGCCGGTTCCGATCTGTGCCGGTTCCGAGCCGCTCCGGTTCCGATCCCTCCGGTTCCGATCCGCTCCGGTTCCGAGCCGCTCCGGTTCCGATCTGTGCCGGTTCCGAGCCGCTCCGGTTCCGAGCCGCTCCGGTTCCGATCCGTGCCGGTTCCGATCCGCTCCGGTTCCGATCCGTGCCGGTTCCGATCCGCTCCGGTTCCGATCCGTGCCGGTTCCGATCCGCTCCGGTTCCGATCCGCTCCGGTTCCGATCCGCTCCGGTTCCGAGCCGCGAGCGGAGAACCGAGCGCGCTCCGCCGGCGCTGCCGCGCCACCCGGTGGGCACTGCATGAAACTACAGCCCCGCCTTCCCTCGGGGAGCCGGGAGAAACAGCTCCCCGCATTTTCTTCTGCCTTCCTCTTTTCCTTCCTCCCCAGTTCTTCGGAGGCCCTCCAGCCCACTTTTCTGGTGGCAGTAGCGTTTGAGAATTTTAAAGATTTTTGCTATAGATTCATGGAGTGTCCTGGCTTGGAAGGCACCTTAAAGATCATCTAGTTCCAGCCCTCCTGCTGCAGGCAGGGACAGCTGTCACTAGATCAGGATGCTCAGGGTCCCATCCAACTTGAACACGTTCAGGAATGGATATAATATAATATAATCTTAATATATAATATTATAATATTATAATAAATAATACTATATTATATATTATATATTATAATATACTATATTATAGTAATAATACTATAATATTATAATAAATAATATAATCTAGGCAACCTGCTCGAGTGCCTCATCATCCTCCAAGAAAATAATTTCTTCCTAACATAAAATCTAAACATGCCCTCTCTGGGTTAAAACCAGTGCCCCTTGTCCTATTGCTATCTGCCTGTATCTCCATCTTGCTTATATGCCCCCGTAAAGTTCCTGAAGGCTCTTCTTCTCCATGCTGAACAACCTCAGCTCTCTCAGCCTGTCCTCATATGAGAGACACCCCAACCCTCTGAATATCTTCTGAATATCTCTGAAACAAACTTATTGTTGGGAATCAGAATGGGCTTGCATGCAGTTGAAATCTAGGGTTAAGTGATTGAGAGCATCCCAAATCCCATGAAAAGCCCTTAAGTTCAAAAGAGGAATAAGGGGACATAAACTCCCACAGGGACAGCAGCTACTCAAGCCTCAGTGACAAGCACTGCAGTTCCTTCAATCCTTGTGACAGCCACTGTAGCCACTCCAGCAACAGGCACTGGGGGTATTCAAGCTCCAGATTCTCTAATCCCTGTGACAAGCATGGTGGCTGCTCATAATCCCAGTGGACAGATGTTACAGCCAGTCGGATTTCAACAGTGGGAAGTGCAGATGAGGCAGAAGACCATCCTGTGCTGGTAAGTAGTCGCTCCTATACACTAGAACTGCATATGAAAAGCATCTCATCCCATAAAGATGGACAAGGAGGGTGGGGAGGGCAGATCAGGGTCCTGACAGGAACATGAGGATGACTCACAACTGGAGTTTGCCACCACTGGATCCCAGTCACTGAGTGGCAAGCATATGGATGGGGACATACTGAAATTCTGGTCCTTTCTATCAGTGGGATTACTGTGTTAGTAAGAACATGTAGCTACATCACACAGGCAACCTGTGACTTTTCCCTGTCTGCCTGGACAGGTGTTCTGGGATGACATTACACCTATCTTAACTATATTGCAATATCATCCCTGACAGTGCTCAAGAGCATTTTGCTATGAGACTTATAAAACCCCAAAACAGTATCAAGAAAACAACAAAAGATGAAGTTATGATGACCTTCAAGGTAAAATAACACAGGTTGTAATAAAAGGTAAGAAGTTAAACAGAGGCAGTGAACAGTTTTTAATGATGTTTATACAAATATGATAGTTACATAGAGGAGCCTTGGATTACATTGGAAGATTTAGTGTACAAATAAATATGCAATGTACAGATACATGTTTTATTATAGAATGAAAATATGTAATATAAGAAGTTGTTTCTCTGAAAAAGGGAGATTCTCCCTTTTATTATTAAACAGTGTAAGATTCTACATTCAAGGTGTCAGCGTAACTGGAGGAAATTTATTTCACCTTCCTGTGTCTTGGGCCACAGGCATTCAGGCTTGCATGGGAAAAGTTACAGAAGCCATAGAAAGCTGTCTGGTAAAAAGAAAGATGACAAAGGATTGCAAAAAATTGTTTTGCTAGTAGAGGTGCCTTTGGGAGCTCATTACAGACAACATAAGAGTTTTAAATATAATCTCAGATATCAGTTGTACTCCACTGCTGCCTGAGTTCAGTCATTCAATGGAAAGTAACCCTTCCATGCAGTCTATCTGTCTTTTCTTCTTTCTGTATCTCTCTCTTCCTTTTTAAGCAGTTATGTTTATATCAACAGAGGTAATATTCTCCTTATGGGAGGCCAAGATCATAGAAGCCTTAGACATATACTCTTGTGAACTGCTGCTCACAGGTCTCAGAGAATGATACCTACACACCATTTAACCTCTCAAGGAAACCTATAAATTCAGTGTGTGTTTCCATTTTTGCCAATTTCCTGTGCTGTCAGTCTACTTTGGCCAGTATAAATGTTTTGGACAGGAAGCTGCATGTAGGCATGATCTAACTCTTCAGTGGAATGAAGAGGAATAGAAACCTAGCTAAAAAATGATGACTTTTCTTCTGTATCCTGCTCCCATGATTTTTGGTGGATTTTCTTTTTTAAAAATTTATTTATTTTAGTAGTAAAGCCCATCAATAAAGTTTATAAAGAGCATTTTCTAAGGAATTGTAGCTATGGATTTCCCTTTTAGGAATTCCACCTTTTACAAGAGAGATGGATATTAACTCTCTTCAGAATAGCTTGTACTTTGCTATAAGGTGACTAAAAACAAAAAACACCATAATCAGTCTGTCCAAAAAAACTACTCCAGATGATCTTAAATGGAAAGGAAACTCCTTCTTGTCTGCATAAGAGGGTGCTTAATTCAGACTCCTAAGGTCCTTCTGCAGCCTGTGGTCATGCACCTTTTTGTCAAAAGTTTACATCTTTTTTTGTTGTTGTTGTTGTTGTCTCATGGCACCCAGGAGTGCACAGCCCTTGTGTAATATATATTTACATAACAAAATTTATAGAGATAACTCAAATATTACTCTTTTTTTTTTCATGAGAAAGAAGAGATAAATAGATTTAGAAGAGATTTTAGGTAGTTGAGACCGCTTGACTAAAGTTTACAATGGAAAGATTAAAAAGACCCAAACAAGTGTTCCATAAGCAATAAGATTAAAACAGGGTGGAGAGATCTAAAAAAAAAAAATTCCCAAAAAACCAACATGATGTTTTCTGATAAATTATGTGGTACACAAACCAGTTTTTTATTTTGATATTTGGTGGAAGCAAGGCACATAACTAGAGCATCCTTGAAAACCCAGCCCTTTAAAAGTGCTTTAATCTGTAAGAGGCTGGGATAAACCACAATAGTGTATGAGGATGTGAAAGTATTACCTGATCCAATATTCTTTTGCCTTGGGATTTTTTCATTACTGCACTTCTTCTTTCAGACACCAAGAGTTATATTTGCTATTACAACTACAGGGAATGATTAAAAATCTACAGTATTTCACTTCAGACTGTTTTCTGATGCTGATATTGAATCCATTCACATAAGCAGAGGCTACTGAGAAAAATCACTATGAGAATTTTATAAAAAATATTTTTAATAGCATATTAATTTGTATGATAATATTGACAAACCACAAGTCATCAGTGTCAATAAATACAAACTAGATAAGACACTCACAGGGAATCACAGGTTTTTAATGCTTTTGTAAACTCAAGTAGAACGAATACTTTTGTGCTGATATATTTTATCAGAGATTTTCAAGATGAAGTAGAGGAGTATTACTTATTAACTAGAAATTAATAGTAATGGTTATTAATATTTGAATATTATATAAAACTCCAGTAAAATAAATGGCATAACAACTTCTAGTACTTTATATTAATTGTTCTGTTACTACACTTCACAAGTCAGCTTAAAAATGTCTTCAGTAATTTTCTGAATTCTGAGTTCAGCATTTCCAAAGCCATGAAACATTTTCGTTTCTTTGCCTACTAATTTTAATTTTCACCAGTGGGGAAAAAAAAAGGAGAGAGAAAAAAAGGAGGACACTGACCTTGAAACACAGCATTAAAATAGTTCTTGTTAAATCAAAGTCCTTTAAAATAGTATTTTTCCATTTCAAGTTTGCACTTGTCTTTCAGAACTGAGTGTTGACTTCAGAGTAGATCCTGTTGGCTATTTAAAATCACAAGTCACAAAAAGTATCCATTTCACCTAGAACAGCTGAGCACCCGGGTGGCTCCAGCACTGCAGAAAAGAGACATGCAGCTTCATCACAGGGATGTTGTTTGCAACCTCAGGGAATGCAACTTTACTCCAGAAATTAATGGTGGGAACATTTCTAATGAAGTCACAAAGAAACAGCTTAGACAGTCTGCACAGAACAAAACCATGGATGATTAGGAGACCTGAAATATTTTTATATCAATGGCATTCTTAAACCAAGGTTGTGCTGCAGACTTCTGCAGGCATGGCTGTGTTAGTCAAAGGTGTGAAATGCATTTTTGCCACTGTCATGAGGGGAGAGAAATGGCTAAAATTAAATAAATTACTAGAAGTATTTTTTTTTTTTAAACAAAGTGCATGTTGGGTAGAACTGATTGTCTGTACCATGTTCCACTATGCCATTTAAATGCTCTGAAAATGGATGTGGCCTCATGGTTTTCACTCATGAATGTACTGTACCATCTAACATCTCACTTCGACATCTATAGGCTTGGAAGGAGGTGAGCAGACAAATGTATCAAAATACCCTTGGAATTTTTGCTTGTACTTTATGTGTTCTGATCTGGAACCCAAATATTACGGCATGTGTAGCCTTATAAAAATTCTGAGTACTCTATTTTGTTCTCTCAATCCCAATTACTTACCAGTTTACAAAATAAAAGATTTGATTCATTTTCCCTCATATGTACATTTTATTTTAATATGTCTGATTTTTCTTCTCATGACCTCCCTCTTGGCTTTTTGCAGTTTGCAATTGAGTACTGTTATGTCCCGTTTTTGAGGGCCAGTGAAGTAAATTCTACTGTGAGTGTAGCTTGGGAAGGTCACTGCTACAGAATATATCCACAAATGTCTATCTATTGAGTCATTATGAAATATTTTTGAAATTGTGAATTCTCTTTTATTTTCTTGTTACGGAAGTTTAAGCAGTGATTTTACTGGTGACATGGTATGAAGCAGATTTTCAGAAGCAGAACTAGAATCCTCTTCTTTAATTTTTCAAAGAAACATGTCTTTAATGCTTTATAAAATACTTCTAAAAAAACAAATTAAATTTCCTTGTATTTTACATGCCACCTATCTACTAATTATAGTATTCATTTAAAAGTCTCGATTTTCAATGAAGCAGAACAGACCTTCCTTCCTTCCTTCCTTCCTTCCTTCCTTCCTTCCTTCCTTCCTTCCTTCCTTCCTTCCTTCCTTCCTTCCTTCCTTCCTTCCTTCCTTCCTTCCTTCCTTCCTTCCTTCCTTCCTTCCTTCCTTCCTTCCTTCCTTCCTTCCTTCCTTCCTTCCTTCCTTCCTTCCTTCCTTCCTTCCTTCCTTCCTTCCTTCCTTCCTTCCTTCCTTCCTTCCTTCCTTCCTTCCTTCCTTCCTTCCTTCCTTCCTTCCTTCCTTCCTTCCTTCCTTCCTTCCTTCCTTCCTTCCTTCCTTCCTTCCTTCCTTCCTTTTTTATAACAACTGGCACCCCACCATAACTGTTCAGCAATACCAGCTCCTTTATTCCCACTATGCTGCAAAAGTCAATGTTTTTCTCTCTCTCCCAGCTTTTGATCATCAGGCTACATCTATGTTCAGGTTTACCAAGGAGATGATAAAACACTCCATGAAATAAGGAACAAGCAGTTATTTGAATCAAGACCGATTTCCTGTTGCTAATGCACACTCTAACTCACTGCACACCTCATTTGAGGCTGGGTTTGTTAATATAGACAACTTACTAATTATTAAATCCTTGCATGCTTTGGTGTCCTAACTGCTCTGGTAACCTATTTCACTGTGAAAAGTGATTTTATCTTTCATTAAGAACTTCTGAATGCTTATATATCTTCTCATAAAAACAGTGTGTGTTTTTTTTTTTAGCACAGTGTTTTTTTCAAGTGTTTTCACCACTAGAGGGTAGAGAAATACAGTATTGGCCAGCAAGTAAAAATTCCTTGCTCTGCAAAGAAAATAACTGTTTATTGCTGTTAGGATATACAAAGGCTCCTCCAACATTCCTTTCAACATGACTGTTCAGAAGGACAAAATGTAACTGAATACAGCTCCCAGAGGTGAATCAAACCCAGATAATTACCTTGGTTGCTTGCAAAGAGTCATTTGAATATCAGGATTTCCTTTCATCTGAGTGCTAAGTTTTCACCACTGACACAGGCATTCTCTAAGGCAGGAGAACTGACCATGAGCTATGTATTAGGTAGCTTAAACTACTTAGGAAAGTACACAAGTACTTTAGTAAACCTACTTTTTATAATGTCAGTGGGATTCTTGATGAGTAATTGTCCTCTGAATCTCTGCTTTGCAATCCAAAAGTCTTGTGATCGTGACAGCCATTTTCTATGTGTTTTTTCATTACTATTTTTCAATCACATTTTTGTGATGTGTTTTAAAATTATCTGAGAGAATTTATCTGTATGCCAAATATCTATCCCAGCATCTGGGAATAGGTAGATGTTTAAAATACAATTAAGCTGATTGCTAACCATCTTGTAATTTAATTAATATATGGTATATAATTAAAATGTGGTATGTTGAGTAGGGTGTGGTGTGCATCTTTAATTTATAATTTATAATTTAACTTATTGTTTAAATTTATCCAAAGGATGATGCACTGTAATTAAAACATCTGTAAATTATAATTTGGGTAATTAAATTCTAAGACAACATCTTTTGAATGTATACATTGGAAACAAAATGCATGAAATGCAGGATGTTTTGCTACTAAGAAGATCTTTCTAACATAACCCAAAAAAACTTATTCTCTACCAAAAACAACCACAGGTCACAAAATTTTGTTGCCGACAGCTCAGATAGGTTTACCAGGCTCCTTAACTCTTCAGAGATATACGCAATGTACAGGGTTTAGATGGCATTCATAACTCAAGGCTTATGTACGTTTTATTCTATTTCTGTTTTTTCCTTTCCTATTTTCTTCCATGGAGTAAAAAACCTGCTCAAAAAAACCAAAACACAACAACAACAAAACCCCCTCCCCCCCCAAAAAAAATAACAAACCAAAAACATTTTCCTCTCCCAAGAAGTCATTAATTGCAATCTGACTTCTTAGCAAAGAGATGATAGAAGCCAGTTAACCCTGTTTTAGAAGCACTCCTGTAATTAAAAGATAGAAAAATATTTCCTCAAATTATATGTAAAGAAAAAAAGAGAGTAAGAAGAAAAACACATCTTTCCAAAAAGTTGACTTTTCATACATTCAGAACAGATTTTGACTTCCTTAAAGTTTGCTAAAAGCATTAAAAGAAAAAAAAAAAAACACTTTATTTAAAAAACATCTGTGATGAAGAATTCCTCCTTGAAACAGTCACCTTTCATTGCCTGCTGCCATACACATCAAGAGCTTTGCTTCAGCTCAGGCTAAGGCAAAGAAAAACAAAATGAGAACAGACACAGGCCTAATGTGAATGAATGACCTGAACCCTGTTTATTCCATACTTCTACTATGGAGTCATTTAGGTTGGAAAAGGCCTCTGAGATCATCAAGTCCAGCCATTAACCTAGCACTGCCAAGTCCACCACTAAACCATGTCCCTAAGCACCACATTTACACATCTTTTAAATACTTCCAGGGACGGGGACTTAAACACTTCCCAGGGCAGCCCTTTCCACCCTTTTGGTGAAGAACTTTTTCCTAACAAACCTTTCCCTCTAAACTTTCTCCTTGGCACAGTCTGTTTGATAAGGGTGAGGGGGAAGCTGAACAGCCCAACCCTTTGTATGTGGAGCATCACCTGTGTGTGGAGCACTGCCTCTGGCCAGAGCAGCACTCCAGTCCTGTCACTTACAGCCTCTCTGTGTTCTGGAGAACAAAGGGTCTCTTTAACCTACCGCAGCTGTGGGGAAAGGCTTATTCCCACCTACTGGGTCCAGTCAGCTGCACTGACACCAGCTCTGTTCCCTGAAGCCTGGCCAGAGGAAAGTATTTGCTCTGTGCCCTGTGTGCTAATGCTGCTGGAAAAGAAGCAAAGGAACATGACGCTGAGGCTGTTTGAGAAGGGATGGAACAGTCTTTCTGGCTTTCTTGCAGTCTGAGCTTGTGGATAAGGAGATAGACCTAAAATGGAGAGAGAAAACTGATGATTTGCTGTATGCTGTGCTTGTTGAAGAGGTGTATTCACTGCAGGCACGATTTGAGTGACTGGCATCCTGCTCACAGAGTGCATGTTTTTTGATGCTTCAATTTTCTCTTTACTGCTATATTCCTGACTTTGTCCTTGTGGGTTGATGTCTCTAGATGACACCTCCTCTAATTCTCTGTACTGCAGCTGATGAATGGATCCATGTGCATTGTGAGTGGTGGTAGTAGGAAAAGTGCCCTTTCTTGAGAACACACAAAAACTGTGGATAATAGTGGACCATCAGCTCTCAGACACAGCTCATCTATGATCTTTTTAGTGAGGTGGGCAGCTTAGTTATGACCCAGACTGGTTGAGATAATTATGCAGAGATATCATACCTTCTGTGTGTCTTGAACTGAATGCTGTATTGACCATATACTTGAACAGGTGTCAAAGGAAATTTTAGCTTGAGGTCATGCTTTTAAACTAAATACTGATAATATCAGGAAAGTTTCAAAAACACAGGAAAGTGGTGATGTGATAGTGATGCTTAAAATGCACAGGAAGACTGACAGAATCCTAAACTAGCTACATTACCCGTTAAACAAACCTGGTATTTCCTTTGCAATTACTAGTTTAGGAGGTCATTCACACGTTGGACAGCAAAAGGCAAGCAGGGGGCCTATCCTGGAAATAATGACTGTGAAAAAGGGCTCGTGATAGTGTCCTTTTAGCTTGTCATTAACAGAATGATAGTCTGGAGAAATGTTTTGTAATCAGTGAAATTATGCACAGATAGAAAGAGTAGCAGAGGGCTAGAAAGCTGTTCACTTCTGATACATTTTCAAACGACTTTGAGAAACAGAAGTCACAGAAAAAGGATCACGGAGTCACAGTTTTAGGATCGCAGAAGACAATTTACAATGGGTCACCTAAAAAGCCTCAATTAGAAAATGTACCAAGAGGTGAGTCCTCAGAAATATGCAGGTTTCTTGTGTGGAAGGGGGGATACTAGAGTCACTAATATTTTAAGTAAATACCTGTGGCTGTGGACAGAATCTGGCTAGGTAACTACAAACAGGAAATAAGCCACCATTCTGATCTCATACTGGAACAAACTACTGAAGAAGATTTCTGTAGACTTCTCTCTTAACTTGTTTGGTTCAAGCTTGGATGCCTTTCTGGTTTAATACAGAAATAAGGGGATGAAACCTAAGGTCTTTTGGTATCTTGCAGGTCAGATTAGATGATGTAGCTGTGTCTATTGACATGCAACTCTATGGGTCTCTGAAAAGGCCGATATTCAACATGTTTGAACAGTTCAGTGTAGATAAGACAATCTGGACTGACACCAGGAACCAGTGTTTTTAAGCTGTTTTGCAGGATTTTTTCATTATTAAATAAAACTCATTGGTGCAGAATAGGAGAAAAGCCAAACTGGCCTTGAAGTAAGAATGACCTTCTTGGACCATTTGTCCTTGGCAAGCTTACTGCCTAAATAGCAAGTAAGGTGTTGTCTAGTCAGGGAGCAATTGAAAGCTACTGATGCTTCTCTGAAATAGCCTTTATTTAGTTTTTCCAAGTTACTGTTCTTTTTTCAGTCAAGTCCTGTGCATATGAAAAAACAATTATGCCATATTTCTCATGCTAATACAAAATGTTCACTGTTAAAACAGTGTATATTTTGTTCTCCATTCATAAAATCTGCTCGTTCCCCATGATTGATTTTGCAGATTAGCAAAAATATCTGAAGTTTTGGTTACAAACAAATTTCTCATTTATTTTTTGCTCTCTCTTTTATATTAATATTTGAATTTTAATAATCTAGTGTAGACAAATATGAAATCTTTTTTTTTTTTTAAATGTTTTCTATAGTTGTGCATGTGTCACTTTTTTATGAACTATAAATCCTGTTACATTCTTCACCTTTTTAAAATTATTTTGGCTGTAGCTGTAAGGGTCTGCTCAAGAACAGGACATACTGACTTTATAAAGAGCAGTCTTTGGTTTTTACCAGATGCAGTCAGGTCTGCTGAATACCTAAATTCTAAAGGCCGAGAACTTTCTTAATAAGATTTTTTTGTGGAATGCAATTTTTTCAGGCGTTATAAGTCTAAATCCTCCATTTATTTTCAGTGTAAGTACTAGACTTATGTGTGTAAATAGAGAAATTTACATAACCTTTCTGCCTTTCAACCATCTGCAGATATAAAATGCAAGCACAGTTAGAGCTTTATGTATTGTGTTGGTGTAAAGATGTTGTACAAAGGGACTCCATATTTCTTATGCTAATCCTGTGCTTATACTAATCCATATTTGCCCAGATTTGTGACTTTACTTAGGAATCTAACTTTCTGTGGATAAAATAATTCCCTGGCTTTCCTCCAGGCTCTGACTCCTCTAACCAACATTTCTTCCTGCAAGTTTCATGCAGTATATTCCTTAGGCATATCTGAGTGCACAAACAGAAACCCAGACAGATGCCAGTGAGACATTATGGTCTGTCTGACAGGGCTGAGCCATTTCACATGACTGCAAGTATCTGGTGGGTTATTATTGCAGACCCCAAACAAGCCTCAAATTTAATGCTTGCAGATTTTAATGTCTGATTCTTTTCAGGCACATGACTGCATAAACAGTTCAGCTGTCAGAGGCCAGGAACTTTTGCACCTCCAGTTGATGTTAATGTGGCAAAGGAAACTTTACATGATTTCAAAACAAGCCTCTGGTTTCTTTGTCATGCTGTTTACAGTAGGAAAATTTGCATACACTGATTCTTCCACGTTTAGAAGCAGAAGATCCTATAACAATGATGCTATGAGGAAAAATTTACACATACATCTCAGACAGTAATTTAGTTGGCTAGGGAACAATCTAAATGGTATGATTGATTTAAACATTGTCCTGAAATAAGGCTTGGTGAGAAAATAATGCTCCCACACACACTCATGGGGTTTCTCTATTCCAGCCAATGTTTTTCCAGGTGCTTTACTGTTTATTAACACCATTGAGCTGTAGCTCTCAGAGCCTTCTGTTGTTTTGTTTTTGTTTTTGCTTCCCAAGAATTCCTCCAGAGGAACACGTCTTTACAGCTTGACAAGCTTATATGTGCACTCTGCAAGGGTTCATGAAGACTGAGAGTGGGTACAAGGTGGAGAGAGGTGGTCATCAGTCTCTCAGTCAAGCTACTGGGGACAAATAAATGATGTGCCTTAGGAGTATAACCTTATCTGGGTGTAGTTTCTTCTCCCTGCTTTCAAGAAATTTAGACCTGGAATGGCTCCTCTTGCATGTTTAATGACATTAGTTCTCTTTCTTTAAGGTCTTGTTTTTAAGTATCATGAAAATGATGTCCCTTTTTTTGTTCCTCCTAATGCTGGTGCAATATGTTCTACTTAATTTCTCAGTCACATATGATTGTATCAAAAAAGAGCGAAGATAAATGAGTGGCAGAGGGAGAGGGGGTAACTGAACAACATTTCTTTTTCCTGCCTCCATCCTATCAAGGGATGTGTTTTCTTCCCTGTTAGGCATATTTTACTTCTCTCTATACAGTACAATTTATGTTCACCCTTTAAGAAAAATACATACATGACTGAGGGGTATATATGGCAGCAAGTCAGGAATAATTTAGTCATGAGATCATATGTGAAGGGAAGTACATTGCTGCTGGAAAATGTTCTGCTAGTGTTATGAAACCACTGGGACATTTGCATTAAAAGACACGTTATTGTGACAACACAAAATAGTCAATATGTTAGTAAGAATAAGGATGAGAAATAACCAAAATTAGGAAGTGACAAGTTACCAACAGCTGATGATGAAGTTGTACTTGGACTAAGGCTAAAAATTACTCTGACAGAACATTGCATTTACAGGAGTGCTGAATTAATCACCACCCTTAGCTAATGCATTTACCAGACTTTGTGACAATATGGATAAAATCTAGATTCCTTTATATGTTTTTTTTCTTCCTAGCATTTACATGGAAAAATGTATTATGTCACCCTAAACCCTCAGCTCAGCTAGCCTGCAGTGCCAAAGAGCTTACAGAACATTCATCTCACATTCTTCAGGAAGCTATCTACCAAATTTTGCAAGACTCCTTACTGATGAAAGTAACATATTAGTTACTTGATAGTTCATTGTCCATGACTCTAGAAATACTACAATAAATATTGAAAGAGGTAAAAGATAAGCATCCTAAAATGGGACATAAGGAGATAATTGTGTTTTTTAAAACAGTCATGTGAGATGGCAAGACAGTAGAATACACCATGGTGTAAGGCTATTTTACAAGAGGAACATTACACACAATCCACATTATCCTGTGTGGAAATATGAATTCTAAATATATCATGCTATGTTCACTTCTTTATGAAAAGTGTCTTTGCATCCTTAAAGCAAAGGGTAAAATTTGGCCAAAACCCCATCTATAAGGTTGTAGAGACACTGTCTATCCTAGCAAAGATAAGGGACCAAAGTGTGCTCCATTTCCTGGATCTGCAGCATGAGGAAGTTGGTGCTGTAACCCCACAATACCTGAGGGTTGTTTGTTTGTTTGTTTGTTTGTTTTAACTTCAAACTAACTTCAGACTTCTCCCAGACACTGAAAGCTGAAACTACTGGAGTACACTAGGTGTGGTCCTCCAGGTTATCTTTCAGTTTAATTACACTTGAAAGAAATCCAGTTTGTGCATGCCAGCTCCACTAACACCTTCATGCAAAATGATGAGCTGTGTACAGGAAAGTTCAGGGGGAACTACTTCAGAAGAGTAGATATATCCATTAAAAGCATAACCACGACCTGATCTATTGATGGCTACAATATGGGGGAATTTAGTGCTTGCAAGTAGCAAAACCCTAGATCCTTTTATATGCAGGAGACATTTCTTAAGGTTTATGATTTCAGAACTACAACATGCTTGAGTTCACTGAGTGGATGGAAGCTATGTGGGGAAAAAAAAAAGTGTTAAGAATTGCAATCTTATGCTGTCAATTCTTCTGTCAGCTACAGAATTGCTTTTTGTAATGCTAATTAAAACAAGGAACTTTGGTAAAACATACGTCTCTTAAATATATTAGTTCAGCAGTATCTAAAAGCAAGCTAAATGCTGAGCTGTCCAACTTCAGTCCAAAACTCATGGCAGGTGTGCTTAGGTGGGGCTTGACGAACTCCAGCTTGTCCCTGGTGTGCTCAGGCTGCTGCACGCCCACCTTGGAAGCCAATGGTTTTCTTGGGTCAGCGCTGGGCTCTGGTGGGGCTCAGTTTAGACAGTTAAAAATCTCTGCTGAACATCACAGCCTTTGGGTTGAAACTGACTCAAGTTCAGCAGTTTTGGATAGTGGGACGGACAGGGCTTTTTAGGGCTGACCAGCACTGGGTGGGTAGGTGGTACGTGCCTGGCACAGGCACACCCAGACATTGGGTCAGGGTTCTCAAAACTGCCAACAAAAACTTGGTTGGAAAACACAGTGCTGTTAATAGATTAGCTCTTTTTTTCTTTCTGAACAAAGGCTCTGTTGTGATTGCTTCAAATCTTAACATGCTTTATGATGCTCCTGCCTTCCCTCATTCCCAGAAGCATAAATATCAGTGATGAAGTATTTCCTGCATATGCGATATTTGTAAATAGTCTTGTGATCCTTTAGAGGGAAAAAAGATATTTGAATGACAGCTGTTTTAACTCATCTGTAATTTACTTATTAGAAGGAACCCCGTTGTCCTAATCAGTTTGATGTTGTTGTAAAAAAACCAAACAAAGTTATGATAATCAGCATAGCTTACATAATTAAGATTGATTACCTCAGGGAAGTTAAAAGTCTCTGTTATTAAATAAGTAGACAAACAATTCAAATTCATTATTTGAATTTACAGATAGTATTTCTGTGCAGTCCTCTAGGGTTTTTTAAATTTAAATTTCTGTAATTCATTATTTCAACACCATAGTTTTCATTAATGTTTTTTAAAAAAATATACATGTAAAATGACATGTAACTCTAAAGACATCTCAAGTTTACTGTAAGTTATTTCTTATTTTCTAAGTTATTTACTGTAAGTAATTCTTTATTTGTCTTATGTCATTATACATGCAGAATCTCTGTGAAACTATAGAAAAAACCCCCAAGTTACGCAAGACACTGGTTTTGGTTCCTCTGCAAGAGATCTGAACAAAATTAAAGTGGGAGATAGATAATTTCAATATTTATTTAGAACTGAATATGCTTATTTGTAACAGTTGTCCATATGTAAAATGTGGTTGAAGGTTTAAAGGAAAATATTTTTTTTGTTCAGGATCAGGATGAGGAGGCTGACAAAACCTTAGAGTGGTTTCCCAAGGAAGTCTTGGGCTGACAGAACCTGGTCCTCATGGGTGACTTCAATTACCCATTAATTTGTTGGGAAAACAGCACAGCAGTACACAAGTCATCCATCAGGCTCTTGGAACACGCTGAGGACTGACTCCTGCTGCAGATCCTGGATGTACTGACAAGGAACTATGTGCTGCCCAATTTACTGCTCATGAACCAAGAAGACTTGACAGCCATCAATGTTACCCTTGAACAGGCTAATCACAACTCTGGGGAGTTTAAGATCCTGCTGAGCACTCTAAAGACCAGTTGTAGGTCAAAGACACATGATTTTGGAAGAGCCAGCTGCAAAAATCCTCAGAGCCAAGTTGTGTGAGGTACCATGAGCAGTAACCATGAGATCTTTTCTCTTTCCATCTTCAAATTGGCAGAAAATTTATTTGATAGGAGGTGGATTCATTAATAAATCATCTGAATTTCTAGAACGTGCAGTGAAGTTAATGAAACAAATAGTGGCATCACTCAGAAATCCTCCTATGTACATATCGGGTAGGTAAACATAGAAAAAGAATTCCTGATTTAAGGAGAGGAATTTCCTAGGACAAAACAGTCAAGAGATGGTTTTAGGAGGGTAGCTTACAGAACAAACTTCATAGATTAATGAGACTTACAATTAATTCACATAGATATTTACATACTTTAATTACTTTTTAAAAATAATTGTACAACGTATCAGCCTTTAAAGGCAGACAATCAGACTCTAGGACCCAGCAAGTTATTTCCATTATCCTGTGCAAATTTAGCTGGTGTATTATTAAGACTGCCATATGTTTTATATTTGCATTCAGGGCTATTAAAAATTCAGACCTGAGAAATTAGTTATGAATACTGTCTAGCAGTAGAAATTTATAATAATTTCTGTATCATATGTCTGAATACGTGCTACTGAAGGAAGAAGAATTTATGAAAAGCTTAAAGGAAAAGGTTTATCTGTGAACAGAGCAAAGCTCTGTTTCTGCAGAGTTAAATACCAGAAGGAAGCTCTTCTGCCATGAAACCTACTGACAGCTGCTACCAGCAGTACCTACAGGAGCTGATTGTGGATCATCCATTGCTGAAGGGAACATAAAAAACATTTTTGCAGCTTGCACTTTTAGTTTTTATCAATGTGTGTAACTGTCTAGAAAAAAAATGGGGCCTGATACCTCCAAAAATGCCCAGGAAATTTTAGATGCATATGCATTCCCACAGATTTAAAATCAGCTTAGCCATTTTTAATGTGCACCTAGGCACACAGCATTATTAACACCCTTCTTCCTCTTTCCTTCATTTCCCCAAAGCAAAGTAAAAAGGTGGGCCCTTATTCCAGGAAGCATACAGAGAACAGCTAACTGATTCTCTTGTAGAAACTCTCAGTTTTCTCTGTTTGGAAGATAGTGTTGCTTTTGGAGAAGAGTTCCTGCTGTAAAGATGAGCTCTCATGGCTGGAGAGGGAGACTTGGCCTCAAGCCAAACAAGAGGAAGCTTCCCTGCGTGCAGAGAGATTATTGCAGATGGACAATATGTGCTACCCAAAGAAGGCTACAATTGCTCATTGAAATATTGGAGCAAATTAGTAACCTCTTGTAACTGAGGAAAAATTATACTCAGAAGAAAAATGCTGTAATTTTGAGAAATGATACAATTACAGTTTGTCTTTCCCTGCTGTTTTATGTGCTTTAGCACTGTCTCATGCCAGTGAAACTAAAGCATGAGATGAGTCAGAGGAATCATTATACTTTTTATTTTAAGGGTACCCTGTGAATGCTGTATCTATGATGATCTGTGAAATACATATAACTAAGACAAGCAATAAAATAAAGGAGGTTTATATTGTAATAAAATATTTTAATATTATAAAGATGAATATGAACGTATTATGACTATTAATACAGTGAAGATTAATGCCAGTACAATTATATATGGAATAAAAGAATTCCCATGCTTACTTCTACTCATATAAAATGAGAAAACAATCCATTTGCAGCCTTGGCTCATCTCTGACGCTGATAAACACCTGATGTAGAAAATGATGCAGAGGTGGCATCAACCACAGTAACAGATGATCTACTACAGTGAAAAAGGGAGAGGTTAGATCAATAAATGATTGTGCAAGTTGAAGTATGGAACTAAATTTCCACCTCCCAAATATAACTTTTGATCTAGAAATCGAAGTTTCAAGTCTTTTGAGCAGAAAGAGGATGTTGCCATGTGGGCTGTTTCTGCAGGTATAACAGCTGAGACATTTTTAAAATAACCTAAGTGAAAGCTACAGACCCAAAAATGTGACTTTCATAAATAAATCTCTTTTAAAGAGAAGTTATACTCTTTTTCTAAGCTGTTTCTAACTTTATAATGGGAGTTTAAATTGTGTTTGCCTAAGTACACTGTACCTTTTTTATCCATGTGCTTATTTGCTAAAACAGTGGCCAGACAAAAGTGAGGAATTAGGTGATTTTGCCTATTTGGAGGGAAAATACTTAATATATGGGAGTGTATGCCTTAAAACCTTGTGGATCTCACGCACTGATGTGTACACATCGAGGGCTGTGGCCCATTTCCTGCTAAGCCTGGAGAGTCGGGGTGCCAAAACTTGGCTTGGTTTTGCCAAGTCCTGGAGAGGCACCTCGTGTGTGGGGCCCAAATGAGAGCTGCCCTGGAAGACACAGGTGGCAGTGAGACAGCTCTCTCCTCGCCTATCACACCTGTCTCACAGCTGTTACTGCTGGACTCTACTGTAGAGCTCTCCAGCTTAAAAATTGGATATCTTACAGGTGTTCCAAGGCAGCTGAAGACTTAGACTATCAAAGCTGTGTGCCAATAAATATTACACAGTGAGAGAGTGATTGTTTTTTGCCCCCCTAGGAATTAAAAGGCTATTTTACCACAGCTAATTTAAAGGAAAACTACTACAAACTGCATCATTTGGAGGCAGACTTTAGAAGCTATGTATTTACAAAATGGCACTAAAGAGAAAGAGACATATTTATTTTTATCTGAGCTCTGCTCAGAAAAAAAAAATTACACATTCTGATAATTATGTGTTCACTGAAAAGCTTGTATTTCATATGTGGCTGCATAATTTCATGGCATTTCCCACAGAGATCATAACAACTGTTTTGTTGGTTATAGGCTTTGACTTTCAACTTTGATCAAAGCAATTCTGAATAAAAAATGAGCATTTTTCACTCCATTTGATTCTTTTGAGGTTCTGTTAAAAAAAAAAAAAAGACAACATTTAAAACTATTTTTAAAGAAAAGACATGCAACTTATGAGCCTGGAAAACTCTATATGGTTCTCATCATCTCATGACATGTAGTATTATTTTAAAGAATACTAAGTTCTTCACCATAATATATTGTGGTTAAGCTGGTTGCTACCTAAACATCCCTAAGTCTATCTGACTTTGGTTAGACTTTGGGTCTAATGCACTAGCAATGAAATAGTTACTTCAGCATTTCCTTTTGCAGCTTTCCATTACAATATATGTGAAATCCAGATGTATTTGTTTTCTTCCAAAGAGTTACCTTGGGATACAAAATCACGGCTAATGAATCTGAGTATGTTGGATCAGATCCCAGTCCAGCCCTCTGAGAAACCCAAATACCATTACCTCAAAAAAACTAAAACCAAAATACATTAAAATTGCTTTGTATCCAAATAATTATACTTCTCAATCATATCAAAACCTATTGTTTTTGCTTGACAGGACAAGTCAACAGAGCTGAGACAGTGGAATAAAAAATGCACTGTATATGTAATCCTTAAACTATTTTCTTTTCTTTACTTTTAAGGAGCAGCTCAGAAAAAATAGGCTCCCCGGGACTGAAGGTTTTGTAAGTTGAGTTTTATCCCTTTATGTCCCAGAAAGTATTTTCTCCCCACTAAGTTATAGTTAAGACATCTGAAAAGAGATCCTTACAGTGGAAAACTTGACTAAATTCTAGCTGGGTTATGACGCTGCCAATGTAGCGTTATATTAAAATTAGTTTTAGAAAACAACAGAGCTAAATTTAAAACAGAGCTGCTGTAGGTAAAGCTAGAGATATTTATACAGAGGTGACAGCAAACTTACATTAGAAGGAAATTATACAGAGGTAGTAGCAAACTCTAGCTCCTTTTCCCCCCACCAGTATAGAGAATATTTTCTTGTCTCCATTACTGAATTTTGGTTATTGTTGTTTTGGTCATGATGAATGTCCCTGTTGCTGGTGCTGTAGAACTAAAGACCCTTTTCAAAGAAGAGCAGCTGAAGAGTCATCTGCTTGCAGTTAGGAGAGGTGAAACCTCAGAGCGTGATTAAACTCTAGCACGTACGGAGCACACAGCACTGACCTGCTCCTCTGCCTCCCTTCCAATATCCTCATGCTTCCAAAGTGGCTAGAGGCTGGCTTTTCCAAGTAATATTTTCCAGAGCAGGAACAATAAATCAGTGAAAAAGGCATACCAAACACCTTCTTCAGCAGTTCTGGGGTGTACAGTATCCTTTATTACTGATAGGAAGCGGCTCATGCTCAGCATCTCAGTATCTTATAAAATAAAAGCTGCTATTTATTTAATACCATATTAGATAAAGTTGAACATTGTTTGTGCAACTGTGAAATCAACCGGTCACTTCTTTATCTTCCAGTTTCATTGACCTATTTTCCACCTTCCTAGAGGAAACTTCAGGATTTTACACCTTATTATAAAACATGTTAAATCACTAAGGATTTATTATTATCACTTCCAATAAGATAGGAATTACATTATACTATTTAGTGCATCCTCTTGGAAATCAAAAGCCAAAGACCACATCTCTACTGAGTCTAAATGATCATATGACATTGATATTTAGAGATCCAAAAGCCTATTCTACCTACAAGTCCAAAAAGGTACATAAAAATGAATACATTTTTCTTTATAAATCTTATTCTCAGAGACAAGTTACAAAGTTTTTTCACTTCTGGCACTGTAAGAATGATAAGGTCAATGAGTGAATGTTCCAGAAAAAAAACATAATTTACAGTATTTCACACAGCATAGAAGTCAAAGGCAAAAGTGCAGTGAAATGGGTTTGCTTTGACCAGCTAAATTTTACAGTGTTGCCCAAAACTACAGTGTTACTTTTTTGGCTTACAAAAAGTGAAGTTGAACAAGGAGACATCAATTTCCAATAAATCTCTTTGGGATGAACACAGTTTTAAATATACCTATCATACACCCTGAATAAAGATTTAGCATTTTTGACAGGTGACAAATATGAGTGTAAAAGGAAAAAAAGAAATGGTGGCAAGAATGAGAGGGGGAGCCTTTCCTGTTTCAGAAATCTTTGTTTCATTCCCTGTGTAGAGTAGAAAGGAGTATTTTTTTATAGTTTGTTTTTTTAAAAATTTCATTATTTCTAATTATATTCAGTTTGAGTTCCATATGTTAGTTTAAAATTAAGTAACATTATATGCAAGCTTCTGTCCTTCACACTGGAATTCTTCACAAACAAGATTAAAATTCCAGACAGATATGATTATCTGATATTGAAGAAAATAATTTGGTTTTGAGTCTTTCCTCCTACTTCCTTTGGATGATTTCAAATTGCTCTTTCAATATGCTACATTCTTTTCTTTCCTTTTTCTTCCTTCCTTTCCTTTTTCTGGGGAGCAGAAATCATAAATGCAATATGATGAATACTATATAAACTTTTGTTGGCTTTTGGATCAAGGACTGTATTTTGGACTTTGGTCATACCCAAAATATTGCTTGGAAATTTCTTTATTAAAGAGGAAGAAAGAATAAACAGCACATAAATTAGAAGCAGATAATGAATGGTAAACATCCCTTAACAATTTATTGAATGCAGAAAAAACTCAAAGCTTGGGGATTTTTAAAGTAATTTTCTTTCTGCTTTCCAAGTGTCCTTGGACTAGCACATGTGTGAAAAATTAGGTCAAACAGAAAATTGCTTGGGCAATTTATAAGCCAGAAAAAAGAGGAGGTGTTGGGATTCAGCCTCAGTTCAGATAACTACTATCCAATGTACATAACCATACACAAACATATTGAAGAAGTAATGTAGTAATATTATTTGTTTATATTCATAACTATTACTTGGCTTTGTCAGCCAGGCACGGTCACTTCAAGTCTGACCTAACAGACCCACCAGGGCTGCTGGAGTCCAGTGTCCCACAATGGGATTTTGGAGTTACATAAAAAGAGCCTTCTGAGTTTTTGAAGATGAAAAAATGTTTTCTGCATTTCAAAACTTTTCCTTTTTGACTTTGTGGTGTGAGAGCACAATGAAAAGCAGAAGGCTTTGCAAGAAACTGGGGAAGCACTTGAGCATTTACAAAGGAGCTTGAGATTCAGGGTTTCTGGTGGCCTTGCCTGTTGCTATCCCAGACACCCAGAAAGACTCAAACATGCAGCACAGCCCTAGTAAAAATAAGGTACTTTTCATGTATGGCAGTCTCAGTAACATCCCTAGTGAAAGATGATCTTAAATCATAACTGGAAGATAATCACACATATAACCAAGCTACTCAGTAATTCTATTTAAGAATAAAATGAAAGGAGCTGGTTGGGACAACTTGCCTTTTAAACTATGTCAGGGACAAAGATTTGATATTCTGGGAGCTCTGTGTGTGTGTGTGTGTGTGTGTGTGTGTGTGTGTGTGTGTGTGTTTTGGTGGGCAAGATTCAAAATTTTCCTCACTATCTGGCTTGTTTTCACTCCAGTGTCATTATATAATTAGAGTAAAATAGTCTTTAGGGCAGAGTCTGTGCTGAGGTGCTTACTGTGTTAACCCACATGTCTACAGACTGAGTTAAAGACATTGGAATTATGGACATCACATTTTCTAATGGTTTTCATGGTCATGGCTGTGGGAACTGCCATTCAAAAGCTTGGTATGGATAAAAGAAAAGAGATTTCTTTCTATTGTGGATCAAAAATCTTGCAGGAAATCCTTCTGATTTTGATATGCTTGGCAGTAAATTGGTTTACAAGGGAGTTGGATTTTCATTAGAAAACACATGAGACTTTTGTATGGCTTAAGATCCCTTTAAAAATACTTGGGGCCTAGTGCCTTATGTTTTGAAATCAATGAGAGTGGAGAATGCTTGGTATCCCTGGAATTATGCAGTGCTTCAAAAATTATTTAAGGTACAGTGTTTTCTTTGTTATATTCTACATAAATAGCATTAATTTTGAGCAGAGTGCCTTTCTAAGGAAAGGAATCATGGCATGTGCTGGTGTTTAATATAAATACAAAATGTTTCCTGGTCTTAGGTTGGCTTTGTGTATAAGTGCTTTTTAATTTCTGAGTACTCTGGTCAGAGAAATTCTTCTTTACTCCAAAAGTCTATTGAAAGAAAAATAACACCAGTACATTTTATGCTTTTAAGAAATTTATCTGAAACTTCAAAATTCTTGAAAGCCAGCTCTCCTCCCCATCATGAACTTCTCCATCTCCGTTTTAAAGAAATGTGATCACTCCCTGCATTCATTTATATTTAAACACAGCACTTCCAGGAGGGAAAAAGTACACTGTGGAAAGAGTTTTATTTACATGGGAAACTCATCTAGCTGACAGCCACAGTTTAATGACTGGCAGAGAGACCTACAAAGACTTGCCTCCTATAATGCCAAATTGCACTGCCTTCCAGAAGAAAATACTTTCCTCCTTGTGAGACCTGCCATTTGTACAAGTCAGTGTCAAGGATGGATTTCAGCACTACAATGACAGATTTGGAACCCATGGCGTAGTTTACATGTCACATTAAATTATGCAGACACTCTTCACTTTTCACAGAAATCATTCACAAAACACAGAAATATAAATCTGCAGGATTTATAGCCCACAGAGCGTGAAAATGTCTTGATGAGCAGTGTCATACTAGATTGCTCACCCTTAATAATGTTCTTTTACATTTGTGTCACAAACAAAACCAGTTCAGGGCAAAACAAAATATTACACCAACTGCGGCTGGCCTTCCATGTAGAAGGGCAAACAGAAGGCATCAGACCCTCTAGCTAGCTTCAATTGCAAAGCAGTCAATCTTAATGAAAGATTATTAAAAATCCCCCACAGAATGGGACAATGGATTAAAAACCCTGATGCTCCTGCAATTAAAATAGTCTGGTGGTTTGTTCTTTGAAATTTTGGGGGCAGCTGTGATTTTCTGTCACCAGGTGATTAATTAATTTATTTCCTATTAAAGGAGACATGCAACATTATGCTGTTCCTTTTTAAGACATATACATCTGCTTTTAACTATTTTGGTCATAGAATCATTTAGGTTGGAAAAGACCCTTAGGATCATTGAGTCCAGCTGTAGTGCTGTGTGGCATTATTTTGGTGAAATCAGAGACACCTTGCCACGTGCTCAGCTTCAGCAGTATCAGAGATGGGTTTTTTGACATAGCTGTCTGAAATTGCAGACAGCAGGTGTGATGCCACCATTTTCAGAGTCCTACCTTTGAAGTTAAAATAGTATTTGAATCTGCATTTGATTTCCAAATCAAAACATTTTTTAAAAATACTTGGAAATATTACTGAGGATGTCATTTAATCCTGTACCCCAGCTTGCAAGTCGAGAGGTAGTAATGAAATCATGCTGAGTTGTAACTTCATAGAACAGTTTTATCTGAATGAGACTGTTCTTGGATCACCACTAGACTTCCAACAAACATGAAGAAGGCCAGATGAAAAAACATACCCTCTAAAATGTGACTTACACAAGAGTCTTATAAATAACAAAAATCCTTTTTTTGGGGGGGGAGTGGGTTTGGTGCAAAAGAGCAGTTAAGAAAGGGCAAAAATTGTGTGTGAGAAGTTTTGCATATCAAAGAAGGGTTTATGTCTAGATGGGATTTATTGTAGAGGAAATATACCTAATTTCATGCATTATCCAATATGCCAAGTATACAATATTTGTATAGATAGTTTGTGTGAGCAGACAGAACTCACAAACAGGCTGGCCCTCTGCTGTACTAGAGCTTTCGGATACAACAGTCCTGGGAGAGCCTAAGCCCTACCATACACACCAAAAATACATACCATTTAATTGAGATATCACACACAGCTTACCTGACTCTACCATCCCTCTCAGGCCAGATGTTCCTCCAAGGCAATGACTCCAAGAGAGAAACAGCAGTTTCACTGACTATGAAGTAGTCTGTGCTGTCAGGAGGAACACACGTGATGGTCTCATTTTCTTGCTCCATTTTGAGACTTCTTAGAGTGTACACATGTCACACAGGCTGGAGATTTCTGTGGCAGCCAAGTAGATTTGCCTTTCCTTAACTTTGTTTGTTTTGGAGGGGGAGGAGAATGAGTGGGACTATAAATCAGTTCCTTCCCAGCCAGCTCAGTTCGTTTTTTCTTGGCCCCATCTGGGCCCCATTAGTTGCAGAGCACCAGGGCTGCAATCAGCAAAGCATGGGGCATTGCAGAGCTCCTTACTGCTTAGCTTCAGAATAAATGCTGTTGGGGGAAATTGGGTCATAAAATAATTTCCTGAACCTGTGTTGTAAAAGAAACTGCAAACAAGCATGTGTTTCAAAAGAGAGCTCTGTTAGGATGTCTCTCACTTTTTTTTTCTCACCATCTCTGGGTCATACAATGCTGAATTATTTATATTTTAAATCCCATAATTGGTATAATGGCAGAACTTTGTAACTGTGTTTGAAAGGCCTTGTTGTTGTCTACAGTCATATTAATGATCTAATCAGATGATGTTGGTATTTTAGCCATTTGTGTCTTGTATCCTTGGATTTCTAATCAGATGCATTAGCCAAGGGTACAAAAATCTCACTCAACTCAAGTATTTGAGTAGAATGCAGAAAGAAATGCAGAGCAGCTAATATCAAGTCACTTACAGTGCTTCAACTAACTGAATGACAAATCATAATACTGTTCTTATTTGAATCTAATCAACAGAACTTGGTTTTAGAAACCTGGTGTCAGTCAGCATTTTGAGGAAAGATATTGTTTTACTAAATACACTAAGTCACTGTAAATTGCATCTGTATGAAAATCGGTGTAAGCTGCTGTATGACATCAGACCTTGCAAGTATGCTCTGGACACTCCAGAGTAGCTGATCTTGCTGAAATCAATTAATTTTAGAGTCATTTAGAAGGAAATACTGGAAGTTACCTATTCCAAGCTATCACAAATCTAGCACCACCAGCACTACAAGAGGTTAGCTGTAGCTTTGTCTAGCCCTCAATCTCTTCTGATATCCTATTCCAGGGATTTACATTTCATTTATGTGAATGAAAATGTTTTATGTTAATATTTGACTTGAATCTCTCAAACATTCTAATTCCCTCTTGCAGACAAGATCCAGATACAAAAATCTGAAGCAGAAGTAAGACTTTCTGATTATCAGTGTATTGGGACTATGCTGGTATTGTATGGCAGGTACATACATTTTATTTTGGCATTTGGTTTTTTTGTTTTTAGTTATTTATGTCATAGCTGTTTTGCTTGTTTTTCTAAAAAATTAGATATAAGAATATCAGAGTCACCCTCATGATTCAGGCAGCTCAAAAATGTCAGTATGATTTGCTGCAGTAAAATGGGAAAATATACAGCAAAACATGTTTTAATTATGGCAAAACTTACTTCCTTGCTCATTTGTTTAATGATCACTGCAGAGTTTGGAAACCTGCAAAAAGAATGAAACATCATTTTGACTATTGTGTTGAAATACATCAACAACCTATTTAAAATGTAAATTAGAGAATTGTTGTTATTATTATCATTAATAATAATAATAATCTTTTCCTATCAGGGTAACCTTTGGTGACTTTCAAAAAAATGGAATAAGAATGTCAAAGCAAAGTATTGGGAATAAATGTTTCAAGGTGGAAATTTTCATGCTAGACTTACATTGCTAGCTAATTCTGTAGGAAGAATGAAATAATTTAAAAACCCTCCCATTGATCTCTGTGATGGAAAACTGTAAATTGCCTACAATTATCTGCATGCCTTCCTTTCAGATGTTCAGCTGGAAATTAAAAAAATATTCATTTAATCTGAAGAGACTTCTGCTCATTTCCTTATTATTGTATTCAGATGGCTATCATCGCTTTATAGGAAAACAATGGCACTTGTCATGTCAGTAGTGAAATACCCGGGACCAGGATTGATATTCTGTCCATAAACATCTCTCAGCTCTGAATACTTCATGGAAGAGCTGCAGGACAGAACCAGACTGCACTAGTGCTTTTAATATGCTCCATTCCAGTGGTCAGAAAGGTCTGACCTGCCTGTTGTTAAAAGGGAATAGAAAAATGAAGTGCATGAATATCTATCTATTTATGGCAGTGGAAAAGGCTGAAAGTAGGACGAGGTCATTTTGTCCACAGAAAGGGGGGTATGTGGAAATGCATCTCAAGCAGAAGAAAGGATACTCTGAACAGCCTGTGGAACTGCACTACCTGCCAAGCTGGGATGCATGAATCATTTAGACTCAGCTCCTCTTGACCACTTTTCTGTCCTGCATGTGTTTCTGCCACATGAAGTGTTATTTTTGGAGGCAGCTCTATGTATCTGTGTAATGAAACTTTTGTTTTTGACGTTTGAATTAGCTGTTAGTGTTTAATCTGGTGGGGATTTTTTCAGTTCTGCACATATTTTTACAAGTATGTTTCTCAGCTTTCTCTGACATGAGCACTACTGGAAAATGATTACAGGCACAAGCTGAAAGGGCATGCTAGGTAATGACATACACATTCCCAAGTTCAGTTCTGTTATACAATTAACACTCAATTTAAATTTACCTAGGTCAGACAAACTAGCAGGAATCCCTTGCCAGAAGATTGTGAATTAGGAATTACATGATAAAATGTTTGGGAGCATATATATGAAGAGAGGGGGATATCTGCTTTGCCAGTACCAGAAATGACTGATCACAAGATCTGTAGTAAAAAGTGCAAAAAGTTCTCAAAACAGATGGCTTAGAAGGATGGGCCAAGTCTTCACATTAGGGTAAGGTTTTGATCTCATAGATGTTGCAGTCTTTGGGTTTGAGGAATCACATAGTAAAAGAATGTCAGTGATAATTAGTATCTTCATTGGAAAGTGCATTGATTAAAATCTAAAAATATTTTATTTTGATTACTTGGAATGGTTACAGTTCACAATTAGTTTCTGCAGTTTTCCTTTTCTTAGGTTCAAACCTTGTTCATTTAAAACCTCTTTTAGTGAAAGGTAGTTTAGTGAATGCTTTGCTTTGGCTCACTCTTTTCTGCAAATGGCATTCAGTTCTTGAGTTCATTTCTTCTGCTTGTATTGTTTTACTAGAAGTGCTTAGGTGCAGGAACACTGCTCTATATAAGCCCAGAAAGAAGTAGTAATAATAATGGACACTTATAATCTGTGCAAAGGGCTTTATTGGATTTGAAGCAGTAAGATGCAAGTCATTGCAGGTGTTTAGATTTATACATAGTTTCTTGCATTATCTAAAGCAGGAAGGTCTGGAAACCTTGTGAAGTCTGAAGGTTTATTTTCTGTGATTACTATAAATAACTGAGTAGGTGGATCATAAAACGAGAGGTGTCCCTAACAAATTTCTGGAAAGGTCTTATTTGAGCTATGTTAAGTCAGAAAATTGTACTTAGGTGAGGAAATGGTAGACAGAATTTGATTCCTATGAAAAATATGTACTGGATGAGTAGGAGTAGCCACATTACAGAAGTGACTTTCTGAGGATACAAACAAGGCCATTTTGCAGCATGAAATTATGGCTTTCATTTGGGTAACTTGTATTTTGAAAAAGCAGTTAATTATTTTTCCATAAGACTTTGGATCTCGAACAGAACCAGAAACATCCAAACAGTAGGATTGGTGAGAAATTTTTGTAAGTTGTCCTGGGTTTTGCCAGGACAGAGTTAATTTTTTAACTGTAGCTGTGAGATGCCATGTGGGCATGCCTGGGTTGTTATTCTCTCTCTTCATGTCACGACTGGAGGACAGAAGTGTGGGATTCTCACTTCTAGGAAAGAGGGAACCATAGCTTGTAAATGGGAACAAAAAGGTGGCTTGTTGTCCCATGACTTACTGCACATGGGTTCCAGTCAGGGAACAATTTTTGTATGTAAATCACCCTCTTTTTTTTGTATTCTTTTGTTCTTAACATTGTTGGTGTTTCTGTTTCTTATCTCGTTGTTTCCAGTAATGTTTTCTATTCTGGCTCATTAACCCTGCCTTTTGTTCCACTCACTGGCAGAGGTAGTGGGGAGGAGATCGGCTTGTGCTTTTCATTTCAGTTGGAGCACTGGGTTAGGGAGTGCCACAAGCCTGACTTTTGCTGAAGAGAGCTGGGGAAGCTGCAGGCTGCAGTTTCAGGTAAGTTGGGCCCCTCGCAATAGACCTCAAACAGCAGCTGGGCAGCTGGCAGCAGGTGCTGGACTGGGCATCTGCAGCCCTTCAGAATGCAGTGAAGTACTTCTGAATTAATCCATTATTGTCAGTTACTTCTAACTTCAGAGAAAAAATCTGATCTGTAGTCAAATTTTAATTATTATAGCTTTATTTATGAGAAACATCTGTGTTTATCACTGAGAAACAAACTCTGCTTTGAGCTATAAACCACTAAAAATCTAAAACTGTTGAACTTCCACAGTCAATTAAAGTACATGGGAAGGAATAATTAGTTATCCCTAGATTTATGATATCTGCTATCAAATAGTATATCTATTACACACGGATAAGGACATCTTTGTAATGTTCATTTCTTAACATATTAGTATATTTGAATGGGGTATTTGGAAAGAAGGAATGTTTAATCTCATTTAGCTTTAGCTCTAAGAAAGTGAGGTGCCCAGCCTCCTCTGTGGTCAGTGCATATGGCATGTTAAATGCAAATCCTCAGGGAAAAGGCATCTGTGAGTCCTGGATTTTGGTTTGGAGGAGAGGTAAAAAGGCCAGCATAGGTTGAAGCCCACTGTGAATGCACAGATGTAACTTGCATCTTCTTAATGTCTTTACCATAGAATGAATCTCTTTTCCTGACAGTGTATCCATATGTTTGTGTTTATCTCAGGAAAAAAAATAAAAGAGGAAGGAAAAATGCGATGTATTTTATGTTGAGAGTTATGAATATAGTGGTGCTAAGACATTAAAATAATGGAAAGAACCGAGTTCTGTTTTGATGCTCTTATACATAAATACATGTTATGAAAACTTCTCTAAACTTCTTTGAAGACAAATGTGGTTGTGTTATACCGTCCTGTATTTTCCTTAGCATGTTGTCCTTGCACAGTTTTTGTTTCGAATTAAAATTCAAAACTCATTTACTCTAAAAAGCAGGATGAAATTTCACTTTTATGGCTATGTTATTTTTAATTTTTAGAAAGATTCCTCCCCACCTCCCATCAAGATGATTACCTGCATGGATACCTGCAGTCTTTGGCTCCCTTGTCTAGGCTAGACCAAGAGTAGAACCACTTAATTAATACACATGAGATGGTATCCTCTACAGCAACACAAAGATGTGATGACAGAGCACACCAGCATTCTTTGTAACCAGTGGGGAGCACAAACCCACATGTCTGGGGAACGCACTAGCAATATGGTTTCAGACTCAACAACTGCATATTCTGCTCCCTAATTTGTGATGAAATATTTACACCTTCATTTTATATCTGAACAAGGCATGTTATGCTGCTGTATGCTAAAATTACACATTCTTGTGATATTAGTAAATAAGCCACAAAAAGATCTGTGATTATCTTCATCCCAACTACTCATAAAAATGAGCCGAACTTCCCAGACCACAGAACTCCTTTAAATATCATCTAAAATTAAGATATTCTCGGCTTTTTTTCCCTCCCCTTCTAGCTTCTGAGGACTAAATTTTCATTTCCAGATTTTTCTGCAGTCAGGAGATGGAGAAATGAACTGTTACTTTTTTATGAACTCTGAGAAATGTAATTGCATCACTTTAAGGAAGTGTGACAATTTACCAGGAGTTTCAGGAGACTTTTAAGATCTGGTTTCAAAGTATCTTGAATTTAAAAGCCTGAGAGATTGGTTAACATAAATAAATTGCAGCTGGATTGTTAAACTTCTAGACACTAATTATGTTTGAAAACTCTGTGTATTCTGCAGAGCAGCAATCTAATGATGGTTGGTTTTGTACATTAATTTTTATTCCTATTTATCTTTTAAATTAGCCATAACTGGACTTTGATTAACTATATTTTTTAAGGTGTATTTTGAAACAACATATGATCACATCATCATTTATTGGATTTTACAGGGGTTATAAATGATTGATTATACTGCTTTAATCAACACTCACTTTATTCCTGTAAAGAGACCGTGGCATAAAGTTAGAATGGACATCAGAGAGATAAGAAAGGAATTTAATATAAACTGCAGTCACAGGATGTGGTAAGAAATATGGCTGCCCCAAAATAAAGTCCACATCTGTTCAGGTAATAGTGGCAGAGGGAGAGGGAGGGAGAAGAACTCAGGAATGCTTCCCTAGTTACTTTAACGGGAAACTCTGGGTCTCTCTTTGTTGTTAATTCAGGAAGTACCGATATATGAGGAGCAGTGACAGAACTTTCAACAAGAGAAAGTGAGCTCTGATTTTAGTAGTGACACTGGAATTTCCACAGCAGTAAGCAAGCAACCTTCCAAACACCTTGGGCACAAGACAGAGTGGAATTTAAACAAATTAAATGTTTTGTATGACAGCTCAGCATTCAGCCAATGGAGTATTTTCATATGCCACAACTGGGGTGAAGAGCAAAAGGGCTTACCCACTGCAAGAAATACAACTTTTTTGGAATTTGCAAATTGTTTGCAGTTTCAGGCTTGCATTATATCTCTAGTAACAACACTTTGGGATTTTTTTTTCCTAGTAATAATATTGTTCATCACTAACTTGAGTCTTCACTGAAATCCAAAGGACTTTTACCACTGATTTTAGTATTTTTAGTGTTATTTTAGTGTTCCTTGTGTGGCTTTCATTACATTGGAACATTTAATTACATTTCATTCATTTACTGATATGAGTAAACCATTTTCTATGAATTTTTATTTCTTTCTCCAAAATATAGATAAGTCCATACAAAGAGCCATAATGAATCAGACTAAAGATGATCTAATTTTTTCCTGTTTATGTAAGTGATAATAACAGCTGTATAGGAAAAAGTGTCTGAACGGGGAATGAATAGTGGCATACCTTCTCACCACCGTCAGATTTCCTGAGCTTTATAGTTTATAGCCCTGATTGGCTTCTCCTATGAATATGTTTCATCTAATTTTGAATTCATGTAGGCTATTAGCATCCACAACTACCTATTTAGATTAATTCCACTTGTTGGCTTTGGGACTAAGTCTTTAAGTGCCAGCAGAGCTGTATTAACTTGTTCTTTATCTGGGGAAAGCATCCTAGATGACACTGGGAATTAGATCTCAGGAACACATATTAAACAGAAACATATTCAGTGTTAATGAATGATATGCAATAATATGCCCTGTCTTCCAAAAATCCTAGTGATATCATAGACATCTGTGCTCCATCAAGTCAGATGTCTGAGTGAACTGTTCAAATATGAAGATTCAAAGCCCCTGGAGTTATGACACCAATGCATGGAATTTCATGGATGTCTTGTTTATATACATTTCCATTCTATGAGTGACAGTAAAACAAATAAAGAAGAAAAGTGCAGATTTCCAGAACAGATTTGCCTGGAAAAAACTCTGTAACTTCTTTATTAAAAAGATGAGGCAGTTGTTGGGCTAATTTAAGACCCATAGTAAATCAAGTTGTAAAAGCAATTAAGTAAAGATCTACAATACTGCACTTGAATCTTTGCATATATGAGCATATAAATCCCAAAAGTGGAACTGTCATTTAAACATAGCTTTTTACCAGAGCTAAAATATGCCTATTCTGTGCACAGACTTTTATCTGACTTCAGAATTCAAATTCAAGGGATATTGTCTTTCTCATGATTGGCACTGAGAAATGAAAGGTATGGAAGACTTGAGTGTTTACTAATGGCAAAAAAAAATGGTCAAAAAAAATTTTAACTAGAGTGCATCCAAGAAAATGTAATGGTCAAAGGCCCAGGAAAAAATTAAGTAAGAAATAGATGAGGCAATTTTGGCTATAGGAGGTATGGACTACAAATTGCACGTTTTATTAGTATTTTTTCTGCAGATTGGGTAACCACCCAAAGTGACTTTCAATATGTTTTATTTCTGAAGAGGTGTCCAACAGTCAGGGCACTGTGTGGAGCAGCCCTGTGTGAGCCTGAGGAGTTTCACAGAGTCAGGAAAAGGCTGCTTTAGAAATCTGGGAGCCAGAGTTTGAACTGGGAGACTTTTTTGAGAAATCTGAAGAAATGCAAAGCAAAAGTTCTCTGGAGTATTCTCGATCACTTCTAGCTTTTTTTTTTTTTAATTTTTTTTCAAATTTTTTATTTATACCATACCTATGTAGCACATAGAGATTGCTTACACAGTGGGGAATGATTTGGAACTGGTGTCACAAAATAACAAAACTTGCATCTTTAGATACATATGCAGAAACAGATCTTCAGGAGTATTTAGCAATTTAGTATTCAGCAGAGGCAAATAGTCACAGATTTTCAGCAGCTTCTTGAAAAGTTCTGATTTCAAATCAAGGTACCAAGCTTGCTCAAATGCATTAGAAAACCCCTTGAGGGACAGAACCCATCTTTAAATACCATAGCAAATGATGAGCACATAAACAGCCCTCAATCTCCATGAACATACCTGAGTATCCATGCCTAATTAAAACTGCAGGACTGTTGTACTGTAGATGCTGGTAGTGACATGGCTGCTGCAAATGTATTTATGGCTCCACAAAGACTATGAAATCTTCAGCCCTATGGGTTTCTGGCAAGGTCTTGCTCTGCTGTTAAGCCACATGCTGCTGTCTTGATTTACATACTCAGATGGCTTTAAACTCATCTTTGTACAGTGGTAATGATGCTGGACCTCAGTACAGGTGTGGTTCCCTTCATTCCTATGAGGTTTCCCTGTGAAGTGCTCTTGTATCAGAGAGCAGTGAAGACAAAGAAACAAGCTTGGATTGGCTTCACACAGATGCAGCAGATGCATACTGTAAAATATGTCAGAATAAAGGATCTGGCCCACTCAGTTGTGTTCTTCAGTGATCACATTTTTTTCTATTTTGGTCCTCTCTTCTGAAATTAAATTAGGTAAAAAGATATTTCCCAGTGCATAAACAGATTAAATCAGTTTTAATTACAACTTTGAAACAGAAAAAAGATGCCTTTCTTAGAACGGTGGAGGCCTGCATATCATCATTAGGAGTTTTGCCATTCATCCCTTGAGCTGCTGAATTTTTTACTTTGAAAACTCCCACAGTCTGCAACTGACAGGAACAATAAGTCTCAAAAACCTTGCCAAAATTACCATACCCTTTTGTATATTTTTTTAAAAAGTGGTATTTCGACCAAAGTATGCAGTGCTGCTGGGTGAGGCAGTTGTTTCTTTAAGCTTATGGACTAGAAAGCTGTTGGGGAGTGCTTTACTCATGTCTGAGATGGTTCTAGTTACGGGAACCCAGCACACTGGAAATTTAGGCATTACAGTACCTGGAGCTCACAGAAGTGCTGCTGAGGTTTGGCCAGCTTAGATGAAAAAAATCAAGTAGATCTTTCCTTAATAACCGATAAAAAATTTGAGGTATCCCTGCCTGAAAACCTGTGCAAGCTGATGAAGAGCAGCAACTGTACTTGATGCTGCCTTTAAAGATACTGATGTTCTCACAGAACAAGACCTGCCAACCCATGTGGAAGTATGGCTCTGTTTTTAGAGGTCCAGATCTAGTCACCTTTACTTATCAACAATCTCACTGAAATTACTGAAAGCTAACTGAAGGCCAGGACAGGATCTAACTGGAGTAAATTTATCAGAATACAGACTCAAAGTTTAACTATGGAGTCTTAATTTTTTACTTATGGAAACAAGAGAAATATCCTTATAAAAATATCTGAGACTGAAGAAAAGCATAGATGGAAGGTAGATCCTTATGTAATCTGCATGTCCATACATTTGCTCAAAAATTTTTCAAGTTCTCTGAAAACACTTTGCTGTTATTTATGGTTTTTATTAATAGCATGTATTTTTAAGAACTTTTCTTCCATGCTCCTGGCGTTGTGCTTGTTTGTGGTTTTTAATATCAGATTTACAGCCTTATTTGCTACAGATTTGGCAATTATTCAATGCTGATACTATCAATTGGTTTTATACCCATTCAGGAAAGAAGTGAGAAAATGCTAAACCACTGCTGAACAGGATAGCAGAATTTGTGTTATGAATGTGTTGTGAATATGTTAAACATTAAAATTAACTAGAGTATAAATTGCTGCTTTGCTGTTCCTCAAAAAATGACCTGTACTGGGAAAAGTAGTGCTCAGTTCCTTACACCTTCCTCTCAGTCCCTGAAACTCTGGCCAATGTGTTGTACTAAATTTGACAGAATCCTGTGTCTCAATGGCCTCATACTGTGGGTGGCCACTCCTAGCAGATTGTTTTTTTTCCAGTTAGGTTAATGCTCTGTAAAGACATCTGAATTTTATTATCTGCTGTAGGTATATCTACAAGGCACACCACAATGAGCATTGTGTTGTTTATTCACAAAAACTGTGATGGATTTTCATCTCTATCATGCATACCAATGAGGCATCAGAGAACAGCAGTCTCCACCCTTTAGCCAGAGAAGAGCCAAATTAAATCATCTTACCTGTAGCTAAAAGTCAGGTGAAAATTTGTAGGGTTTTTTTCTGCATGTTTTTTTGTTTTGCTTTTTTTGTTTTGTTTTGTTTTGTTTTGTTTTGTTTTGTTTTGTTTTGTTTTGCTTTGCTTTGTTTTGTTTTGTTTTGCTTGTTTGTTTTTTCCCTTCAGTGACTATTCTGAATGCAGGACAGGTTCTCATTCTGGATCAAAATCAAGTCCTTGAGGATGGAAATCAGTATTCCTTTTCAGTGAAGGAAAATCCAGCAATGCTACAATTATACTAAAAAATCAAATGTATGCCTACGAATCAGCAGATATATGGACTCTGCATGAATTAAATAAAATATTAATTGCTGGTCTAAATGTATTATAAGGTATAATCTCTTTTTCAGGAATACTTTAAAAGATCATTTGTAAACTCAATAATTTTATCATTTGGTCTATTTACTGATGCAGCAAATAATATGACTTCCAGTGGCTTATCATGGCAAAGCTCCCTTTCAGTTATTTTAAAGAAAAAAAAATTAATAAATTTTATGTCACATTTTTTTGGTCAGTCATTCAGATAAAATGATATCATACAAGGTTTATCATATTCTAAGGAAAAAACCCTACAAGCAATAATTCCCATGCCATATATCAAAGTGAATTTTTACTAGATTTTGAGGCTTTTAAAATATGAAACTGCTGTTACATGGGTGCTAAAAACACTGTAAAACAGTAAGTTGACTGAAGGTGAAAGGAATGTGGTAGTAGACACTCATTAACTTCCTTTCTTGGGGAAAAAATTCAGCAAATTAGTTTTGAGTCTGCAGGGTCCATTTAAAACTAAAAACATCTGCTCAAGAGCTGTTGAAATGCCACTCAGAATTAATTAATTTTATCTATAAAAAAAATGCCTATGCAGTGGTCAGGAATGGTTTTGAAAGGATAAGCTAATATAAATCTGAAAGAACTGAACAGCAAAAGGAGAAAAATATTGGAAAAATTGTTTCACTTCCTTTTTTTATTTCTTATGCTCACTGCCTTGGCTCTGCTAACACAACAGAATGCCAGTATTTGGATTTCATCATTGAAAATTCATGCTGACATTCCTCCTTACCTGTAAAAGTAATATTTTCCTATTTGCTTTGATGGGAATTTTGAAAAAGTGAAGACATTTGGATCTCTGTTTGGCATGGTTTATCACACAGTAAAGGAATTGGCAAATTGAGCAACATGACTTAAATGTGTGTTCACCTATATGCTAAGACACAGGTGTTTACAAAAGATTTCATCTACATGCCAGAAAAAAAATCCCTTAAAATAATTGGAGATATTTAAGGTTTGTGTTAGTGCTTTTGGTCAGACGATAGTCTAATAACTGAAATGTGCTCATCTTCTGCAGAATTGCATCTAAGGTATTTCTAAAGAACTGAAAGTGAGTTGATTTATGTAAGAAATTTAAGGAAGAAATTCTTGACTGAGAGGGTGGTGAGACACTGGAAGATGCCACTCAATTAAGCTTTAGATGCCTCATCCTGGGAAGTGTTCAAAGACAGGTTGGATAGTTTCTAAATAACCTGGTCTGTGGGAGATGTCCCTGCCAAGGGTAGGGGGGTTGGAATTAGATACTCTTTAAAATCGCTTCCAACCCAGACCATTCTGTGATTCTATTCTATGGTAATCCTTCTGTGTGAAAGGTCTGTATAGAGATGGTCAGGTTAGCCAAGACCACCCCTGAGCTTTAAACATATCACTACCATTAATGTGTCTTTGCAAGTGTTGAATACACCTTGTACCTTAGAAGATATCCTAGGCTGCTTTTCTTGCAAGGGCACGTGGCTGAAGCCAAACTTAAACAAACTGCCTCAATGATGTGTTTCTATCTAAGATATGGTAAATTTAGATTTTGTGCTTGTCATCAAAGCCTTGCCTTGGAACTTGATTTGTTTCAGTGATATTGATACAAAATCATTCCCATGAACCATAAAAGAGCCTTTATGAAGCTCACCGACATGGGAGTGACATCAATCAGTCAAATGGTGATGAATGTCACTGTTGGCAAATTCCAAAATAATGTTTGCTTACTCTCTGCTGTGTTCTGCATAACATCCTCATTCATATTTCCTTTTCCTGAAATAAAAAATACTACTCATCCAGAAATGGGGAGAACTAGGTGAGATGGGAGGATTCCTTCCTTTTTCCTTCTGTCTCCTGAATAGAAAGGCAAAATAAGCACATGTAGAAATATCAGTTTTTATCATGAAAGATCTCATTAATGTCCTCCAAAAGTGCAAGAAATAAAATTATTTTAAAGATGAAATTGTTATTCTGTTCAGATATAACCCATAGTGGTAGTTGATATGTATTTCTAGTTTCTCATGACCATTAATGCTTCTGTGGGCCTGGAAGCATTTCAGCTGGATGCATGGTGCCCTCATGGACCACTGGCATCTGAGTGTCAAAGTACTTTTGAGTCCAGGGAAAAACTCAGAGTCCATTCAAATGAAAAGGCTGTAAACTGGTGCTCACAAAATGAAAAAAAAAGGTATCAAGTACATCTTAAAACTCACTAGGGTGCTTATTTTCAGTTCCCCAAGTGGAAAGTTATTCAAGAATTCCGCTCTCCCTCTCATTTCAAGCCTAATGGGTTTGTGATCCTTTTTGTGAGACACTGTTGTGCACACAGTCAAGAAGATAGTGAAGCAGCTGAGGAGGCACAGATACAGCATTGATAATTAAAGATGCTTGGGAGTTTTAGTTCTCAGTCTAAAAGCAAAAAAGATTTTCAATGCTTATAATTAATTTCAATAAAAGGCAACAAACTTCAGCTAGAAGAGAAATATTCTCTTTAATTCTAATTTACCTTATGGCTCTGTTGCTACCAAACTCTATGGTGCCTTTTTCTTGTTCCATCCCAATGCATCTTTCTGACCTTGAATTCAGACATTTTCTACCCCCTTCCCTACCATTTTCTGATGTTGAGTACTTCAGTCCCACAGACTGAAGCTCTTCAATAAGAAAAGCTGTCCTTTGACTTGTCTATTTCTTTGCTGACACTACACCAATTCAACACCTTCTTCTTCCCTGACAGTGTCAAGGTTCAGAAACCCCTCTTTTCCATGGATTAGAAATCTATTTTATCTTGATTCCAACTGTACACCCCTAAATTCTTCACACATACACACACACAAATTTTACTTCTTGCCGTACAACCATTCTTCCCATTTCAGTAAGATGTTTGTGTGCTTTTCAGAGCTCTTGTCAAACAGTTCTGTGTTAACCTGCAGCTAAATCTGCATTTTCTCTGCAGCACTGTCTCTGCCTGCTGTCATTCTGTAAAGAGCAGATGCACAAAGCACATTTAGCATCTACAAATGATTTACTCGGATTAACAGAGAGGCCGTAAGGACAGAAGTGCTGAGGTAACACAAGGAGTGTTGTATGGGAGTGGATGTTGTCAACAGATGGCTGAACATGAGCCAGCAGTGCCCAGGTGGCCAAGGAGGCCAATGGCACCTGTATCAGCAATAGTGTGGCCAGCAGGACCAGGGCAGTGATTGTCCCCTGTACTCAGCACTGGGGAGGCTGCACCCCATGTTCTGTGTTCAGCTATGGGCTCCTCACTACAAGAAGGACATTGAGGAGCTGGAGCACGTCCAGAGAAGGGAAATGGAGCTGGTGAAGGGTCTGGAGCACAGTTGTGATGAGGAGTGACTAAGGGAGCTGGTGTTGTTTAGCCTGGAGAAAAGAGGGCTCCTGAAAAGAGGTCGTAGTTGGGTGAGGGCTGGTCTCTTCTTCCAAGTAACAAGCGATAGGTTGAGAGGAAATGGCCTCATGTTGCAGCAGGGGACATTTAGATTAGATATTAGGAAAGATTCCTTCATGGAAACTGTAACTGTCAAGCACTGGAATAGAGTGTCCAGGGTAGCAATTGAGTCACCATCTCTGGAGATATTTGAAAGACAGCTTAGTGGTGGACTTGGCAGTGCTGGGTTAACAGTTGGATCTTAAAGGTCTTTCCAGCCTCAATGATTCTGAGATTCTATGATTCTGTGACCCTGTGATACTATGATTCCATGATTCCAAGCCTCTTCACACATGTCCCAGGAGGTGTGAGGAGTAGGTGGTTGTAACACTACTCAGGAGAGCTGTTAGCACGTTCTGTTTACCAGTTTGTTCAATATGCTTATTTCCATTCATTTCTAAATCTGACCTAACTTCTTTTCCACAGAATCATAGACTCACAGTGATTTTTCCATCAAGTTCTTAAGAAAGTCACTGTGAATCATCCATTTAGATGAAGTCACTAGTGGGCATCCAAAAAGAGAAGGGAATTCTTTGTGCATTACTCCTAGGCCTTGGTGGGGGAAAATAGTTCTGCTTGGGAGCTGGGACTCATGTAAGGGGCTGGAATCTTCACTACTCCTGTTCATAACCCATCCCCTTCAAGCAGCCCCTGAGATCCCCACTGTGTGATGCATAGCCATTTCTGATATTCCCTGTCCATTTGAGATAGGTCAAAGAGCACATGCCTCATTTGGGAGCTTTTCAGCGTATTTCACAGCCTGGATCCTTCAGTGAGCCATCTGACGCTCAGAGTTTCAGCATGCCTCAAACTTAAAAGCTCTTAGAGCCCACAACATTTCATTCATGCTGTTGACAAATTTAGAAATAGGAACATACTAACAGGAGGTGGAACAGCTTGTGTTATAAAAAGAGCTCCTTATATGCAAAATATTTGATTTATGCAATTCACTGAAACATCCTACTATTTTGAGTTCACTCGTTTCTAGTGTATCTGGGCAGCAGACTTAAGTCACAGGAGGAAATTATTGAAAACACTTACAAATCTGTAAAACAAAGCAAAACAAAAACCCAAGGCAAAATGTATCATATACAGAGACTTCTGACAGCTGTTGAGAATTGAGTGAAACAGCTTGATCCAATGAAAAAAATAAAATATTGGATTCTGACTTTATATAGACTACAGATATATAGGTCCAAGATTATACTTCTGAAAAAACACAGTCAGTTCGTAATCCAGGCTGGAGATAACCCAACTTAATTTTTCTCTTTCTGTTTGTTTGTTTGCTTTTGTTTACTTTTAGGTTTTTTTTTATTTTAATGTTGGGGAATTATTCAGCATCATGCCTTTTTTGTGTTACTGGAACTACCTTGCTCTTAAAAGTTGTGGAAATTTTCCTCTGTACTGTTGTGTCTATATGATTCATCTTTAGATATTTATAAATGCATTCTGCTCATGTATATCTATTTTTTTAATACTTAGATTGACAGGACAGCAATCTAGACATCTAGACTGAATATTTTAGTCTGTAAATTGTTACATTTTTATGTGGCTTGATACACCGTGCTTATTACTGATTATTGCAGTAGCTATTCTTTTGAGCAATGTACAGTAGAAGTAGATAATTGTTCATTTGCTGTACAGATTTCACTGTACTGCTTGCTCACAGGTTGCTTTTGTGTTGTTCAGTTTTTTATTTAATCTTCTCTAGCCCTCACAGTTGCTGATCCTTTTTAGTGTTTGGTACTATGGATGTTCTACTTCCTGTAATTTTTTTATGATATTCTTGATGAACATTAAATTTATAGAGATACTTCTGCTTTCATTTTCCTTCTGTGACTTCGAATTGCTTTTTTTTCTTGCTGTATGTCTGTTACTTTTCTGTGTCCATAGTCATGATTTTCCAAACATGACCATTTCTCTGTAAAAGCAGAACTAATTTTAGTCTATTATATTTATATTATTTAAATCAAAATAATAGAAAGGAAAATAATAACATTTCAGGAGTGGACTGAAAAATTTAAGGGTCTGTAGTACTTAAATATCTCTCTGGTTTTATTTAAAAATACAGTTTTTAATTTGGCCTACATTTTCATTAGATAGGATTCACACTTACAGCTGTGACTCATCATTTCAGGTGTTGATGTCATGTTAACATCAAGATATTTTACAGAAACTTGTACATTGTTTCTCTTTTGCCACCAATGTCCTTTTTACAAAGAATGTTTTTTGAGACTATGAAAAAAGTTAGGAAAACAGTATATTACCTAACTTCTAAGTTAGACCCACACAGCAAATTTTGATTTTAGAATAGTGTTTTGGTTGCAAAATGTCACTGCTTCCACATCAGAATGTCATGTAGTCCATTTCTGCAGAGGAAATTGTTACTCTTCCACTGGCATGCTAGGATTTTCTGCCACTCTCTACATTGCAGAGAGCCAGCCAAAAACATAGGAAAACCACAGCAGAATGCCAATGTTTCTGTTGCCATTGAAAAGCATTAATGTTTACTATTAAACTGAATAGCAAATAATCCTCTCGCTGAAAGTAGCAGCACATATATTAGGTACGCAACATGCTGCTCAAAGACAGAAGACATTCAGTTTTGCACATACACTGGAAAAGTGGGGACACAGTAAGACACTGAAATACTAACCCATGAGATTAATATTTGGTGGATTGTGCCAAGAGCACGAGGACACAGCTGTTGAGCACATGGGCTGCCGTGGCTGTGGCTGTGGTGGGTTTTGGCAGACAAATGGGAAGGTCATGAGGCAAAGGGAAGAGGTGGAGGCACCACAAAAAGGGAGATGCAGACACTGGGGCAAGGATTTGGGATGAGAGGCAGCTGACTGAGTCCCACATTCATTGTGTGGGATTCAGCAGTCTCAAATGACAAAAAAAAAGTGTTTATCCCAGCATGCTTCCAATACAATGAATTTTGATGGACGTGACTTGGAATGAGAGTTCAAAGCTCTGCTAAAAAACATAACCAGAACTGTGCAGTGCTGTGTGGACCTGGATTTAGTGTTTCACAGGGTCCATTACCTCCCAAAATCAGACCTTTGCTGAATACACAGTATTTTCTTGACAGCTGTGGAATTTGGTTTTGGAAGACAAAATAACAGTGGATGTTAGAGTTGCACAAAATCTTTGCTATAATCCAATCTTCTGCATAAAAGCAGATGCAAGCCCTTAAAAAGGGGCTTTACTGCATTACCCATGAACTCTGCACGAAACCTGTTGTTCAGTTTTGAGATATGGCTTAATTTTCATACAGTTAATTAACTTTTATTAAAATTTGGACAACAATTTCACTGTATTCTTTACTGTATCTCATCATGAGAACTTTTGGATAAAGTGTAACTCCTTTAATTTCACTTTTTCTCTGAAGAACCACAAAATTGAATTTCTATATTTCTTAGAAAATAAAGACCAGACATTTTATCAACTTGGGGATGATGAGAACCAGAACTAGTCAGAAAAGTCAGATATGAAGTTACAGTTATTACATATTTGGTTTCTGAGAGGCAGTATTTTCTTCTAAAGAAAGATTATGATCCAAGATATGACCCTTTTAGTATAAGGCCAAGTGCATTACTTTGTACTATGTTAATCTCTACTATTGAAATTGTAAAAACTTTGATTGTAAAGGCAATACTGCTTAAATAATCCCCATTTCTGTTATTTTAATTTTGCTCCAGCAGTGTTTTTCAGAAGCCAGTGCAATTTGTGTGAAAATCAAGTTGGCCAGTGCATAACTGAATGCTTGTTTAAAATTTAGGTTTATGTGCATTTTGAGCACAGTCTCCAAAGTGGCCATGGTCAGATTTCAAGTATGGAAAATGAAGTCAGCTGCTATTTCAGATCACAACAAAAACATATCTACAAAAAGTTACTGTTATTTTGTCATTTCAAATTAAAATTTAATTTGATCAAATTAGAATGTATGTTACAATTCAGATCATAACAAAACTTTGTTTCTCCATCCTGCTTTTAAACACAGGTTTTAAAATAAAAGCCTATGAAACATCAAAGCAAGTTTTCCTAAGAATGAGAGTAAGGTTAGGTCTCTGAATCCACTGATGGATACTGGATGTAGTTTTAACAGATGTTGAATACTTTTATTCCCAGATTTCAAGTACCAACACCTGATAGTGATGGTTCTAATACCTTGAGGAACTCTACCTAAAACTCTGGATTTGGCCAAGATATGTTTATAATTTCTGGATACATAGATACACATGCTCAATAAATAACAATTGAAGAAAAATATATACATTCTGAATGGGTAGCTGGGAGCCATTATATGCATTAGATATCCAACTGCATAGCTGTTAAACATCATAGTGTCAATTTTCCCCTTGAGAGATTGGTGCTTTCTTCCAAACCCGTACTGGGATTAGGAGGGGTAATGGTTTGTGGCATGGTGGTATCCGTCAGTAACCATGGCTGATGTTGTTACACACTGTGTCCTTAATGCTGGCTGTGCTTTCACCTTGGAACCTCTAAGGAGATGAACTTTCCTACAACAATTTTTGATGTAGAAAAGGTTCTTGGTAAGTAATTTCGGCAGAGATTTATTGATGGTGATGACATCTTTTCCTTTATTAGGCTATGCAACATAGATTGTAAAAGTGATTAATATTAATGTTTGAAAAAAAAATTAGGTATATTCTTTGGCAATAGATATGGAGACACCTGGGTAATTTCCATGCTGCATGGAGGGGAGCTGCAGGAAGTGTCTGCCATGAGAGATGTTCTGCGCTGAGCTTGCACTTAAGGCTCTCATCACAGTTCCTCAGGAAATTAAAGGCCTGTACTCCACACGATTTATGCATTGCTGTGATTGTGAATAGGTTACTACAGACAGGGAGAGGAAGCACTGCTCAAAAATGAGGAGTTAAAGTGAGAGGCAGGCTGCTGGTGAAAGACCACCATCCTGTGTGAAAGGCAGTCCCAAGGAAAGGCAAGGCACAAGTAGCCCAAGTCAGCTTTCTCACTAACCTGACATTAGCTACGGTTTTCCTCTGGCAGAATTATTTTACGGAACCAGAAGATCTTTTTCCCCCCTTTTTGTTTATCCTTTAAATCACATGCAGGAATGATAGCCTTCATTTTGCCAAAGAGCGTGTCTCTGGAAAAAAAATTAAATGTGAAGAAATGTGATACAGTTTAGACATTGTTTTCTTGAGGAGAAAAGTGCTACACAATAATTAGCAACAAAATGACTTATGAAAGGTACAGTTTATTTTACATTTTGTTTGTTTGGTTTTCAGAGTTGGCGAAGCTCATGGAATAATGAAGTGGTGACACATACCACTCAAAATCAATCAAAACTCCTGATGCCTGAAAAACCTAGAAAGTTCAGTCTGGGAAATGAACTGATTCACAAAACCATTTGCCTCATGCCAGACAAACTCTGTAATAAGTAAAATCAGTTTGTGAAACTTAAGAGATTACATTGCCACTGGATAAACAAATAAAATTCCTTTAGCTGAAATACTGTCTGTTTTTGTAAAGACATTTCATGTTAATACACTCAGATGAAATTATACAAGGACATGACTGCTGTAAAAATCTAAAGTGATTTCTTTAGCCTGTTTTAGACAGAGGAAATATCAGAGAGATTAGATCTGTTTCCTGTTAACACAGGTGACACCGAAGAAAACACTTCACCTTCTGGAAGAGGTAACTAAGATTCCCCGTATGTTACAGTACTTAGGGAATTCTAATGAATTTGAGAAAAACTGGATTAATAGTATATAAAAAATGTGTAACCAGTGGAACTGTAGACCATCATATTAAGAGCATAAACCCCTCAAACATTAAAATGAAAGTCAGCTCCTTGGTGGCAGCAGCACAGGGAAAGTTCTCAATGGATTCTGTGTCTCTGACTGCCCATTGTGTTTTTGTCAGATGTGCCCAGAACTGGCTGCTGTCAGAGACAAGATGTGGTGTCACTGGTCTGATGTGGGTTGAGAAAATCTATGCTCCACTGTTTTCTTAAGAGGAAGAAAGAGTCTATTAAGACACAGGAATCTGCTTTTGAATCACTCTTCACTTTTGAAGAAACTTTTGAAATGAACTTTTAAGCCCTCCAGTAGCTGTTCCAAAGGCAGGAGCTCTCCACTTAATGGGAAACAGGTCTCGGAAAATACAGCCAGATAAAGCAAAGGAGGAACAGAATCTCTGAGATGAGCTCAACAGATAGTGGGATCCAGTTAACTTGTTGCTTTTAAAACTTTCAATAAGGAATTCTGGGATAAATTAAGTATGCAACGGAAATTCAGATTTCAAAACACATGTGTGAGCTAAAGAGCTTTTGAGTGTCTAAAGTTGCTATTTTCATGGGAATTACCAAAAAGGCAGAAATTCTAAATTATGAAACCACACTATCATGTGTTTAAGACTTCACAATTTTTATTGCCTCATAAGGTATGAGATGCCTTCATATTCTTAGCTTTTCTTCTTGTAAATAACAATAATAATAACAATAAGAACTATTTCATTATTATTATATTTTTCTTTTTTTTTTTCAGATGGGCAATGAAGTTATTTTTAAAGCAAAACTATGAACAGAGCTAGTCCACAGCATGGAAAGAATAATCTCTGACCTGCTCTTCTTTCTCTCTCTCTCTCTATTGCAAATAAATTGTTTGGCTTGCAGTTCATCATTTCCTACTTAAAATAAACTTTTAGGGTTTTTGTCAAGCACTGCTGTAGATTCTGATCCCAAAATCAGCAGAAGCCAAAGCAAAGAATTGAATCAGCCTCTATAAGCTTTGGATTGGCTGTGTAACATACAATCTGTCACTTTTTCTTTCTTTTCCACAGACCTACAACCCCTTTGCTACCATGTGGAGGATATTAATATGGAAATATTTTGCAAAGAAAAATAGTAGAGAATTTAAAAGGTCTTGCATTAAAACCCAATTCAAAGGAAAAAAAAAAGAAAAAGGAAAAAAAAAATACTGTTCAGGTTATTATAGCAGTTGCTTTCCATAATGTTGCATTTAGTGACTGGACATATAACAGTTTAATGTACAGGAGATCAGGTTTGGTACCTATCTTTTTCTCCTACAGAATTACATTTAGAGCATTGGCAATATTGACATTCTGACAAGATATGATTGTTATGTTAATATGCCACATGAATATTGTGTGTTGTAATTTTTTTACTGCATTGTAATTTCCATAATCTTTTTCAAGAGAGAAGATTGAACTAAAATTGAAAACTAAGGAATGGACAGAAAGTTCCAAATGTAGTACAAGCCCCCTAATTTTGGCAAGCTTTCCAGCACAACACCCAAGGGGTTGATCCCAGCCAGAAGAACACTTTGGCAAAGAGAAATCTCTAATAGCAGACGCATCTGCTATAAAATTCTGGCTGCTGTTAAGCCAGAGAGACCTGGTTAAGGACCAAGTAATTTTAGTGTCTACTGAAATACATGCATTTCTTACTGGTTTGGGAACTGGGGTATTTCACTGTCAAAATGATGATCTAACAGTGAGGGTGTACAAGAAAGAGATATTTTCAGTGTTACAGTAACTTAATGAATGTTGTAGTATAATTTTTAATAAAAAAAACCTGCTATGATGATTTTTGAAGGAATGTGGTCTTAGTTACTAAAATACCCTGAGGTCACTGTATTATTCAATATTCATGTGGAAAAAAATATCCAAAATTCTACAGTTGCTTATTTTGCAACAGCTACATGTGCTACATAATTTCTTTGCAATGCTTATTTTGCTCTGGAGGGAAAGTCTACATAAGACTTTATGCATCTCCAGTTTCCTGCACCTTAGAAATCAAGCAGTTGCCAAATAGTTACGAACAGTGTGTCCTAGCCTCAAAATCCATCGTAGGAGGCAGTGTTGTTGTCTCTGTTTTTCATGGCAGATAAAGTGAAATATTAATGATTATTCACCAGAACATAATTTTCAGGAAAAATGTAGCCTTTTTAGTGCATGAGTCATCTTTTTGTTGCATGTGCTGCACATAAAAAGAAGGAGTTTTAAATTATCTTCTGTCTGGGGGTCTTACAGGGGTTTAAATAATAGCTGGTGAAGAAAGCTGTAGCAGAAACAGAAATGTAGGATTTAGGATTTTCAGCATCCAGTGTTTCCTTGAAGAGGATGACACATTTTCAGTTTTCTGGTTAGTTAGTAAGACCTGGGGTTTTTTTTTAAATATAAAAGTACAGTTCTTTCTTGGAAGGTACCTTGAGGCTGTCCAGTAGCATTTGTCACAGGAGAGGCAGACACTCCCTTTTAAAACTACTATTCATGACTTGGCTGAAAATAACTCAGTATGGTGTTGTTCTGTGAGTCAAAGGATGGACCCTTGTCTAAGTTCTGATCACACTCGTGCCATTCTCATTAATGAATTTAAAAATGCTGGGGTGCTTGGGCCTTTTTGCTTAGGTGTTCAGTGTCAGACAGACTTGCAAAAAGATAGAGTTGACCTGGGTTTCATTAGCAGAATAAAAAAGAAGCTTACCCAGGTGCCCTGCTGGGAAGGGCAGAGCTAGTGCAGAAGGCCACCCTGCAGTTCCTGCCCATGATTTCTTGGCCAGTTTTCCAATAAACATTGGAAAACATTTTTGGATTTGTTTCATTGCTCAGTAGGTTTCTCTCACTAATGAGGGCGTCTTAATAGGCAGGAAATCTAGAAAAATAAATAAGCCATGTCCTACAGCATTCAGTCAAGGTGAAGGGACCTCTAATATTGAGAAAGAAGGACCTTCTTTTGCCTGGTTTAGAATCTTGGATCTTAGTTATTTACAGGGGATTTTAATTCACTGGTGGTTGAAAGGAAATTGCTTTTTGCATGCTTGGGAGAGTCTTGCTCTTGACCAAGTATCGCTTTGTCAAGGTGCATTAAGTAAATAACCTAACAGGGTGTAATTGTGGGCATTTGAAAATTAAGGCAAAGTTCAAGTAGTGTTATCCTGTGGGTGGGGAATGGAAGGGCTGAAGAGAGGTTATCAAAGGTCACAGCTGCTTTGGGGAAATACATTTTATTCCTGTAGGATGACACACTTAAGTATTCTGGAGAAAACTTTTTTCCATGTAGAATAGTTAAGTCACACCAGTTTGATGTCAACAATATCTTTTTGGTTCTGTGACCACAATTTAATGTTTTTCCCCATCCTCAGATACTGACATTTTAATTCAATTGCAGTTAGAGCCACAGTAGCCTACCCATCTTCATTTTGAAGGAAATCAGAAAGAAAGAGATCAGGAAATTTAATTTCCATCACCTCCATAATTAAAAGAACTGTAATAGTCCCTTTGAGATTCTGTACATGCCATAAAATTCTGAGTTTCTAATGCACTGTTTGAAAGAGAAGCTTTGAAACATGATGCTTGCTTTGTAGCAATCACTATAATCATGCTCTTGAAATATAAAAACGTGCTTCTGGACATTACCTTTGACCGTGCCCTAGAGGGATTCTACAGATAAAACTACAAGACTTTCCTCTCTCACACTCACATAAGCAGCTAGCTGAAGAAGAAAGGGTGCATGAGCACTGAACATTTGAATTATTTGAATAGGCTGTATTCACACACCACGCTGCTTTTTGCCTAGTCAGAGATTTTCAAGTGCTGCCATCAATGATTTTACAGACAGCTCTACCTGCTATCTATTCGCTCTACCTGCTCAGATCATTTGGAACTTTGGCAAGGAAAAAGGCTTTGAAAGAGTCTGAAAGAGCAGCTCTGAACTCTTACATCTGATGTAAGGGTTTATTCATGCATTTGGTAGTAAGATTTTTTCTACAATGTCTTGAAGGCTATTTACTAAAACACCAGTGTTTTTTACTGAGACATCATTAATGAAGCAATAAAAGTAGTGGATATGCTCAAGTGACTTATAGCTGTTTATTGACACAGTTTTCTGTGTTAATTTCCAAAAGAAGATGGCTGGAATGCTGCTGGAGCTGCTGCAGTCCACCTGGTGAGTGGGGAGTTTCAGAGAAACAACACCCTTCACTGCCAAAACTAGTAGAAGCAGTATTTTAGTGTAAGTAAAAAAGAGCTGGGCCTGAGCAACTCCTCTGGGCTATTTCATCAACAGTGTTCACCTGACTGGAGCAGGGCAGACGCACTTAATGAGGATCTTCAAGAGGTGCTGGACCTGTGCCTGTCAGGAGGATTAAGTAAAAAAAATATAATTTCAGCAAACTGCTGACCTGTGCTTTGGCAGGGGCTCATTACAAATTTGAAACAGCAGAGGAAGGGCCCAGAAGCCCTTTCAAGCACTGGGAAAAAGAACTACAAGCAGAAAACACTTGCATTTCATTTGGCCCTGAACTTGGAGGAGGCCATATCACGGAATGAGCAGGAGGAAGATTTCATTCCCTCTGAACAGGCAGAAATCACAATTCTTCATACAGGGAAGGAAGGAGCTTTTATTTTAACTTGCTGAGAACAGCCAAAGAGTCTAGTAATTATGCTGGCCAGGTTTATGCTAGAAGGACATTGTCAAATGATTTATAAAACAGATTATAAAACTCTTCAGCACTTCAGCACTTTCTTTTAAATGCATGAAAAGAATTCTTCCATTACCAGTTGCAGCCTTGACCATGTGGCAGAAATCTGTCCCCCCTCCCCCTTTTAACTTATATTTAAAAAATACCATTACACATACATTACACATTGAATCTGTTCCTCAGTGGCTTGTAAATTCACCTCTCCCTATCTGCTCCACAGAGAACCAAAGTTCAGGACAGAGAAATTATATGAAGAGAGGAAAAAAGTGGTAAAGGGAAAGAAACCTAAGATATTGGACTTGCATCTGTTTGAACACTCCTTTGGCCATGATCATCATTACTAAATCTGACATGATGCCAGAAAGATAAATATGTGCTGCACACCTCTCAAGAACCATGCGTTTGTGTGTGTATGTAATGGAGGGGGTTGAAAAGGAGAGATGCAGCTCCCCATGCCTCTTCTGATAACTCTGTCACCACTAGGTGAATTAAAAATAAACTTCTGGTGAGGAGACAGCCCCAGAAAACGGAGAGTTATCCCCCTGCTCCCAAAGCCCTTTACTCCCTTTTTGTCCTGACATGCTACTTTAGTACATAAAAGTTTCCTGACACAGGGATCAATTTCATGCTTCTGTCTGCTGTTGTAAATTCAGTTGTTGTGTTCTTTCCATCTCTTTCATGGCTCTAGGGAATCTGAACTAATTTCCCTCTTTGAACTGCATTAATGGCATCCTTTGAGACTTTGGATTTCAAGCCCTTACCTCTCCCAGAGTAGAAAAGCCTGATTCTCTTTGTGTTTGAGTCAGTCTTGATTTTCTGGGTCTGCACAGCAGTTCCTGTGTTCCTCAGCTGGTGGCAGCTTTTTGAGGTGGGGTATTCTTTAGGAACTGCCATCTGCACACACACAGGGTGGGAGAGAGCTGGCTAAGGACTAGCTTTCTAACAACAACCAAAGAAAGGAACTGAACTCATTGTGGAGGACAATCATAATGTGAGACCATAGTGTTGTGCAAAAGGCACTTCAGGTGGCATATTGTCTGCATGACACATTAAGTGATCCTTCAAGTTTTTTTGAGGCTCTTGAGGCCTCAGCTGGAGCACAAATTATTATCTGGGGTACTGTAATTAAGAAAGGATGTGAACCAGTTGGACAGTGATCAGAGAAGAACACTGGTGATTATGAGAATCTGGATAAAAAAAGAGCTTCGAGGTGACTGAACATGGATGGCTTAGGTTAGAAAGCAAGAAAACCAAGGGGAACATACTAAAAGTTTTCTGTGTATCAATTGAATACAGAAAGGAGTAAAAAATCTTTTTATGTTCCTCCAACAAAAAAAAAAAAACAACAGGTCTGTATTGCAGAAAGTGAGATTGAGATAAGAAAAAAATATTTTTATTGCCAAATGTCATAGGTATGTGGAATAATTTATCCAGTAAGTATATAAAGTCATTCCCAATAAAAGTATGCATAAACAAACAAGTTAAACAGATGCTGATGAGAATCACAACATATACAGATGATGGAGTAAATGACATACCAAATTCCCTTCTGTTCCTATTTCTTAAATATCTTTATTTTTCATCTCAGCTCTAAGAAGAAAGCACACTAATATGCAGGGCTTTTCAAAAAGTCCATATATATGTACTTCATGTTACTGTCTGCCCATGCTGTGTTAGAAAGGAAGGTATGCCCAAATTCCTCAGACTGCTGTGGCATGGATCATTGTATACCTATCTGCATGCCTTCCTCTTGGAAAGGGAGACTTTTCCTCTGACCAGGGTCATTAGTTCTCCAAGCTCTTACATTTTTAAATGAGTTTGGTAGACTGAGTGAAAAGTCATTTTGAGCTATGGCTCTCCCAGGATTTTCTTGGAACCATCAAGTTTTCCCTGCTAAATGTCTTCTTCTCATCTTGTGATGAATTGTAAGGTCTGCTAGAAAACTCACAGGAAAGGAAGACAATGCTTCTTTCCTTGATTATTTATATATAAGCTGGAAAGTAAATCTCCTACTCACCAAGACAACATGTTCTGCACATAAATTAAAGAACATGACCACATCTGCCACTACACATCTTTGAAATGTAAAGATTTTTGAATGTTGCTACACAATCCAGACCATGTTACATCTGACAGAAACCAAAGGCAGAAAAAGTTAATTTCCACCTTATTTCCTCCCTCCCAATATGCCCTGTTTAATTGAATAAAAACTTCTCTGAAAGAAAGGAAGCTATGAGGCAATTCTTTTCTTCTTAGAAAATAATTTCTCAATCTAGCTTTTAAAAAGTGACAATATAAATTAATAAATATGACATTTATTCAAATTACTTTAATCTATAGAAAATAAGTGGATTAGAGGGTTACTGTCAGGTCAGTTCAGGCTTACTGTTTAGCTTTTGTGGAAAAACTAAATGTGACAGGTGTAACCAACCTATTGTAAGTTGAATCATTGTGATATCTCTATTTATTTCTGATGGTAACATGTCTCCTTTAAGCCATAAAACCATGTTATGCAATTGAATTATATAGTGTACAAAACTTCATGGCAATAGCACTTGTAATTTACCTTCATTCCAACATTTAAATTTTAAAGCAAAAGTGATCAAAGAAGTTATAGAAAAATGTATTTAAAAACATTTTGTTAGGTTATACTCACCAATAAGATAAATGCAGTTGATAGATAGTTTTCTTGCAATTTGCATTGATTTCTGAATACATTTCCTTCAAATCAGTCCATCCAGAGGACAAATGTCATCAAGGTCCACAAAGGAGTGCCCATGCAGACAGTGGGAAAACCAGGATATCTTCTGTATTGCCATTTGAAGTTTCCATTTGATAGACATACAGGTCAGAAACATTCTGCAGCATTTATTTCCATTCTCTTCAGTAAAGTGCTTGTACTTTTTCCATTTTGGGAAGTCTAAGATATGTTTTCCTGGTAAAACACCTACTTTAATTTAAAAAAGCAAACAAAACTTTGTCAAAATGAGGTATTAAAAGGCTACTGGAAGTTCATTTGTCTGTAAGAGAAGATAATTATTAAACTTATGCACTACAGAGAAGTGAATTGACATGGAAGACCTCCAAAGTTCAAATTAAATTTTAGAAATATTCTGTGACATTTTCAGATATCCCAGTTACATTACTTCAAGGAGCAATTGTAGAAGAGATTCTAGAAAGAAAATATTACCTCTTAAGAAACTAGTAATTCCCACTCTGCAAGCAAATGAAATCTATGCAGGTATTCTGATAGAAATCTCCGTACACTCTCTGGAAGCCACTGTGAGGATGCAAAATGAGTATGTGTTTGCTCAAGCATGCATACATTTGACAGCCAGAACAGATGAATCTTATACAGACAAATTATAGTCCTGCAGTGTTTATTTATAGCATTTATCATAACTTCTTTTAGTAGTACAACTCACATATATAGTGTTTCCAGGATGATTATTGCATGATGGGTATTACATAAGCCAGACAAGACATTAGTTTCACATTTGATCATTGAAATCCAACTCCAGCCTTGCAAAGGGCAGCCCAAGACTCACACCATGTGCCTGAGAGCATTGTACAAATGTACCTTGAACTCTCTCAGGGCAGTGTTGTGACCACTTCCCTGGGGAGCCCACTTCAGTGCCCAGCCACACTCTCAATAAAGAACCTTTTCCTAGTATCCAATCTAAATCTCTCCTGACACAGTTTCATACCATTCTTTTGGGTCCTGTCACTGGTCACCACAGATAAGAGACCAGTTCTGCCCCTCTTCCCCTCCCAAGGAAGCTGTACACTGCAGTGAGGTGTCCCCTTAGTCTTCTCTCTAGGATGAACAGAGTGACCTCATCTGCTCCAGATACAGTTTTTCCTCTGTGACCTTTGTGGCCCTCCTTCAGATGGATAAAGACTCAATCTGAGTGGGGCAGGTCATTTGCTGGAGGGAAGAGATGTCATCCACAGGGAACTTGACAAGCTTGAGGAGTGGGCCTGTGCAAACCTCATGAAGTTCAAGACTGGTGTAAGGTCCTGCATGTGGGACAATCACCAGTATCAATACAGGCTGGAGGATGGATGAATTGAAGCAGCCCTGCAGAGAAGGACTTAGAGATACTGGTGGACTAAAAACCTTGTACAGGAATCAGAAATATGCACTTGCAGTGCAGAAATGCAACTTTATCCTGGGCTGCATCAAGAGCACTGTGGCCAGCAGGACGAGAGAGATGATTCTGTCCCTCTCCTCCATTCTTACAAAAACCTGTCTGAAGTACTCACTTCTGAAGTACTCACTGTCCCACTCTGGAGACCTAAGCACAGGGAATTTGTGGACCTGTTGGATCCAGACAGTGACTATGAGGACGACCAGAGGCCTGGAGTACGTCTTATACAGAGGCAGGCTAACAGAGCTGGGCTTGTTCAAGGGACAACGGTTTTAAATGACAGAGGGTAGAACTGGAATGGGTTTCCTAGAGAAATTGCGGACATCCCATTATTGGAAGTGCTTATGGCCAGGCTGGATGAGGTCCTGAGCAGCTTAGTCTAGTGAAAGGTGTCTAGCCCATGACATGGTTGTTGAGCTAGTAGATATTTAAATATCTTCTTTAAAGGGTGTCCCAATCCAAACCGTTCTGTGGTTCCATGGTTCTATGGTGTTATTATTCTACATACTTAAAGCCTTAATCTTCAAACATATTCATTAGCTTAAATTCTCCATGTGACACTTGTTTCATCTTACAAAGCACTTCTCAGAGACTGGGGAAGAATCTCAGATGCCTCTCTTGTTTATATTAAGCTGGCATGTATGCTGACCCGTACTAGGAAGATTGGAACACATTTCAGAAAAATAAAAAATGTTCAAATGGAGCAAAAAGTTATGGGTAAAAGACAGGGAAAAGCACAGGAACAAAATTTGTTCATTCTTTGCACAGGAATATTTAAAATATTCCATCTGCTTTTGCATTATGTGAGTAATTTAATGATAGGACTTTATGCTTATAGATTTCCTTCTTTGGATTGTCTCAAAGATTACCAATAGAAAAACAAAGAAGACATTTTATTTGTATACTTTTGAAATTCAGAGGAATGCTGTGATGATTTTGCTGGTCATAAGGCAATTTTATGAATTCAAGAAGTGTATTAAACTAACAATGCTATTCAGTCATCACCACTCATACTAAAAAGTAGAAAATGATCTCTCAGCTACCTACTCTGACTTTTATACAATGTGTTTTAAAATTTATACATGTAACTGAGGAAAATGAGCATGTACTCCAGAGCACAAAGTAAAATATCTCTCTGGCAGTGGTGATGCTCTTTATGTTTTGTTCACAGGAAATATAAATTCAAACATCTAGGAAAAGAATTCAAACTTATTATCTCTTTTCTGTTGTTTGCATAGCAAGAGGAGAGGAAGAAGTAAATCCTGAAATAATTTTTTGTAGTGAGATTGTTAGCAGACTAGTGTTGGCTGGTAAGGTCTCATTATACAGATTATATCACACTATTTTCTTGCTTGTTTGCTTTTGAAGCACATCTAGAAAGTGAGCTCTGTTGCACAGGAAAGGTTCTTGTTAAGAAAAAGTAACCAGTGCTGCTCCTCCTTTTGTGAGTTATAGTAGCTGTGTTCTTACTGAATCCAGTGGAACAGATCATCTGAAAAAAAACACAAACTTTTCACACTTCACCAGGTTAAAAGCCATGACCTTTAGCATAATTTTTCTTGTTACTCAGATCTTGCATGAGTTATCTTTTATTCTTTGTGAGACAGCATTCTTACTGCAGGTTTGGGGTTACAATCCAATCTGTGAAGTGTTTGTCTAAAAGAACCAACATGGCTTCTTTTGTTTCAAAAATTAGGAAAAAATACTGAAAAAATCCCTGGCATTCAATTGTAAGCAGAATATGTTTTTTAAATCATTGGCTGCATCATTGCATCTCATCCTTTTACTGGTAACAAGACTTGTGTCAAAAATAATATCCCCTTCACTAAGCCAAACTGATTCTGCCCAGTATATTTTTTTTTGTCAAAAAAAAGATTTTTGTGAATGAACTGGTGGGAAATCAAGAACCACTTTTAAACTAATTTAGCACATTTAACTTATTAAAGTACTGACACCTGATTGAGAGCTTGCACAAGCTTAGAGATGTCAGGAGCAGCTCCTCCCAGTAAACTGTAGTGAAGCCAGACTGCAGCCTCTGGCTGATTCTCCATTTGGCTGGTGCTCTCTTTCTAATGCTTGCATTTTATTTAGTAATACAGAAAGAGTTGTTAACGATTATTTCTTACACCTTTTTCAGTAGATCAGGTTAAATTACCTTTTCTATGCATCAATATCTATTCTCTTTTACTGAAAGCAAAATTTGTAGGCTTCTCAGATGGTGACCCCTTCCATACGTTGGGAAATACTATAGTAGGTGCCTAAGCTATTTCAGATACTAAAAATGCCTTTCTGTTAAGGTGGTGCTGTCTCTCAGAAAATTGTTTGAGTACACGGCAACTGGCATAGCTCTGCTCTGTCTAATCCTGTAGTAACAATTCTCTTCTGCTAGTCTAATCAATAGATATGATTTGGCACTGCCTTAAACATCTGTGGGACACTGTAGAAAACCTTGAATTTGATTATTTAGCAGTCTCCCTCCTTGCCTTAAATTTCTAAAACTTGATCAGGCTTGTGTGATGGAATTAATAAAAATTAAATTTAAGATGGTTTGAATATTAGGAACTCTTCTGATGAGCCTCTTCTCCTTCAGATTTTAGTGGCAAATCATTGGCAGGAAAATCTTCAGCCTTTCAAAGATGATGAAAAGATCTTTCTACAACTGATTTTTTTGTTGAGTTCTACATCTACATCATGAAAAAAAAAAAAAACCAAAACCTGAAATGGTTGCGTGAGAAAAAGAGGAAAAGAGGAAAACAAGCAAGAAAAGAGGGGAGAAACCCATTTACCCAAGAATTAAACAATTGTTCTGTGATCATAAAATCAGAGTCTTGAAGCTCAATTAAACTGAATAAATTTCATAATATAGAACAAGTAGAAGGGGAAACTGAATCTCAGCTGCCCCCACTGAAGGTGGATCCTGTCATAGAGGGGCTGCTTGCTGGTCCAGGAACTGTATATTCTCTTTGCTGTTGAGCAGTCATTCCAGTCTGGGTGAATTTGGCTCACACAATGCTGTACAAATTGATTTTGATAAACTCTGATTTTGAAGAAAACTGCCTTTTTTTTTGTTTTTGTGGTTAACAGTACACACATTTTTCTACACAGCAGCTCCAGTGAAAACTACTAATACCGCTTCACCAGCCAGCCAGGGTAAAAGCATCTGTCTGTGATGGAAGAAGGTTACTGAGATGTCAACAGGGATTCAGCAAAAATGGAGAAAATGATGAAATTGTGGCTGAAATCCAACTTATAGGAAACCAATTACATGTGGAACCATTACATAAGGCATATGTTTCTGTTCATTTCCTTTGTGCACCAGGTCAGCTTGACTCGACTGTAATATTATGAGAAGGTTTTTATCATCTGCCACACTCAGATGACTAACACACTGTAGGGCTGAGATTAGAAAGTGGTTTTGTAACAGTTCAGTGAAAGTAATCTGTGTTATTGCTCACCAGAGAATGCTGTCATTTTAAGAAAAATGCAAAGTTCAGACGTCAAAGTTCCATGAGGGTGGAATAACCATGGAATAACAATCCATTGTGACCTGATCCCTATTGCCTTTAGCTTGAGCAGAGTTATGGAGAAGTGTAGTCCACCTACTGAGAGCAATACAACTACACATCTAAAATATTTGTAGACCATATGATTTTTGCCTTTTGTACAAACATTCATATCTGTGCCCTCTGTTTGGGAGGTACAGATGTACAGAGTAATTAGCACAAACCCCAAAGAGTAGGAAACACCCCTTGATCTTGATTTGAAACACCAAGTTCAGCAGCATGGGTATAGGCAAGAGTGATTTCTAGAGCAAAACAAGGAACTCTCCTTCAGCTGCCTTCTCCAGCAAGCATTTCCTGTCCCTGAATTTCTTTCCTGAAAAACCTTTCAGCTAGAAAAATTCTTTTGACAAGATGTTGATCTTGTAAGACAGGAGAAAGAAAAAACTGAGATAAGGAAAATTATTAATGGAATTAATATTAGGTCATTATCCAGAAATTTAATCTATTCCAAAAACACATTATAAGCATTTAATTAAGTGCAAATATGGTGACTACAAGATGGAAATGTAATGACATATCTATTAAGTTAGATAATTCATTCCACAGATCATAGTCAGTTTCAGGTCTAAGTAATATATTCTGAAGAGCCTAATATAAAATTGATTTTATGCAGTCAAAATAACCAGAGGATGTACAAGGGGAGGAAAAGAATGTGAACCTATATGTACATATTGGTGGGTTTGTGTCTGTTTACTTTATTGTTATTAGCAAGTCAGGTACACAGGCAGTGTATTTGTCTTGCTGTGAGGTGCTTGGTCTCAAGATATGAAACCTTAAAAGCCTATGGTAATTATATGGTATATATATTTAATTGTTATAGGAGAAAGTTTTAAGCTTTACACTTTATATGGAATATATTTTTAATACTTCATAATTTTTCAAAAGTAATTTCCAGTCTTCTTTTGTACTTTCCTTGACGAATTTGTCAAGATCTCTTTACATTTTTAAGGCCTCCTCACATTGCAGCTGCCACTTAACCTACAGAAGTACCTCCACAAATCTTAATAATAAAAAAAAGCACTCACTATCACTAATTAATTCATATATGAAATTCTCCAGATGCCAACACGACCTCTTTCATTGCAATAGTATCTGGCATTAAATTCTGTACAAAAAAAAGAAACCTTCCGTCAATGTCTTTAAAGTAACTGCTTTTTAGTTAGAGTGACAGTAAACCAGTTCCCTAGCTGAAGCAAAGTTTCCAGCAGATATTCATTCCCAAGATGGATATTGTGATTACCACCCTCACAATTTCTTTCAATTTTTCTGTTCTTGTAAAGAGAAAACTTGATCTGGAACAATACTGGACACTAAGTGTCTCATCTGGTCAATCACTGCCTGGCTACTTCAGAGCAGCAGAAAATCAATACCTTGGTCCCAGATCAACACTAATTACCTCCCTTAGAGATAAATGAAGGAGAGATTCAATAGCTTTCTGAAATGTTTGTGATGGTTTAGATGGTATGAATGTCAGAACAGTTTTCTTACAGTCTCTGCAACTCACTGAAATCATGCACAAATATGTCCTTTCTCTAAAAAAGAGATATATTATACCTGAAATAAGGTATAAATTAGATAAAAAAATTATGGCAAAGTTTCTATGGTAAAGCAATTTACTGTTCTATAAAAAAGTACAGAAGTGAGATATCTGCTGCTAATGGCAAATTTACTAGAGTGGGGTTTTTTTTAATGCACTATTATTCTTTTCATTGTTCTATGATTAATCTAGTCAAACATAATTAAAAGATTAGCTGTGATTAGCAAACAAAATATGTATATTACATGAAGAATCTGAAACAACTATTTAAGAACAGCGACTTCTGGCAAGTTTTGGTTTTGTTAGGCTATTTATGCCATTCATGATAATTTGTTTTCTATCTCATTGATACTTGAGCATTCTGTGTTTAACCACATTGTTTCGTGTGCTTACTTGAAACAAATGGGGCAATTCAGCTTTGTCTATCCTGCTTCCAAATTGGAAATATTCCTGTTCATGTAAAACAGTGCACTGTGGTTCCTAAAATTTCCAAGTGATTAAGAGTAGATTCAACAGGAATTTTCATGACAGATGGAGCTCTCATAAACCTTAGTGTTCTACTGGACAGCGAGCAATCCATGAGCCAGCAGTGTCCTGGTGGCCAAGAGGACTGATGGTGTCCTGGGGGGCAGGAAGGGCATTGCCAGCAGGCTGAGGGAGGTGATCCTGCCCCTCTACTCAGCCCTGGTGAGCCACAACTGGAGTATTGTGTTCAACCGTGTCCTCCTCAGAACTAGAGAGCTCCTGGAGCAGGTCCAGTGGAGGGCAATAAAGATGATTAGGGGAGCAAAGCATCTCTCTTAGGACGAAAGACTGAGGGAACTGGGCCTCTTCAGCCTCATGAAGAGACAAATGTGTGGGGATCTTATCCATAAAGAAGAATCAGTATCTGTATCTGAAGGAAGGATGTCAAGAGAATGGAGCCAGGTTCTTCTCTGCTGTGCCAAGCAAGGAAAACTGCAGGGGGCAGAAACTGAGGCACAGGAAGTTTCGCCGTGAGGATGAAGGTTTTTACTGTTCTGGTGACCATGCACTGGAACAGGATGCCCAGAGAGACTGTGAAGTCTCCCTCAGCAGAGATATTCAAGAATCATCTGAACACAATCCTTTGCCATGTACTCTGAGATGACCCTGCTTGAACAGGGAAGCTGGACTAGATGACCCACTGTGGTCCAACCTGACCCATTCTGTGATTCTGTGATTCCATAAACAGACTACAACAGGTAAGGACCTGGCATGTACTCTCTCAGAGCCATGAGAGAGAGTTTATGAGATATATACAGGAGCCTAAGCATTACCATTACAGTCTTTTAAAATCATATTATCTGTAGTTGTTTAAATGAACTTTCATAGAGCACACTGTGAAATTAACTTACTTGCATTTACTACTTAATTCAATCTGTATAAAAGTTTAGCTAGATAAAGGGAATAAAAGCAAATAAAATGAATAAATGTTGTAAAACATTCCATTCAGTTGAGAAAAGATTATCCCACAATTTAGATGGAAATTATTAATTTGTTCCAACACTGAGGAGAGCTTAATGTTTCATTAACCACTGATTTGTGGTGATCTAATTTGGGAATTCCATTTTCTAACCCAGATGTTTTCTTTATGACACATCTAGTTTATTACAGGCATGAAAGAGTATATGGGAAGGTGATTTTCTATCTCCAAAGCATGTTTGGAATTTAGCCTCTCTTGTTTGTCCATTGGTTACAATTTTCAGGTCATCAGATCTATTGTACATTTTACTAGGTTTCCCCTTCTCTTCTTGTCTCCCTTATCCTCCCACCAAAAGCAAATCCTACTTAACAAAACCCTTTGCTCAATCCCCAACAAGTCTATATGCACCTTGAAGTTAACAACAAACTCAAATAGACAAATATTTAGTAGGAGTTGGTTTCACTGTAAAGTAATATAAAAAAATAATGTGAAAGAAAGCTAACTTAGGCTCTTAAAAATCTGCAGATCTAGTAGGTAAAGTTAATTCTGGGAGGGTTTTTTAAAGTATACAATGACTACAGACCTGCTAGATCAGCAATTCTCCACCATATTATTTACTGTGGTCTGGCTTCAGCTCATCCACAGGTAGGTACCTACTGGAATGGCAGACTTTAGGAATCAAATCCCCCCTTGCTGTCTCCCTCCTAAGGAGAAGATTTATGCAGGTAATATGACTTAGACAAGATCTGGTAAGAAGAAACTACTGAATTAATTGTAAAAGAAGAACAGTGCTTTAGGGCCTGGCCAGTTGAGTGAATCTCATCAGAAAACCCTTTCCAGAAAAGGCTGGAAAGCTAAAGGCTGCCAACAGCACCTTTCAGCTATCCTTTCTAGTCCCATTACATTGTAGAAATTTGGCTTAGGTACATCACAGAAGATCACAGTTTGTGGAGTCTTACATATAATTGCTGCTGGTTTGTATTTAAAATGCAAAGTCATATCCTAGGAAGAATGAGAGAAATGAAGATTTCTTACTCTTATTTTAAAGGAGGAAAATCTGTCCTCTTGCATGAAGAAAATTCATCAGTTCTTGTGTCCTTGAGAGGCAGAGCAGAGTGAAATAAAAACAGAATCAAACAATCCATAGCAACTTTAAAAAATATTAGAGAATTAATTAATTAATTTTTTCAAGATAAAAGTTTAAAAATACCTATAAGGTTTCATTTCCATATTAGAACAAAAATCTTTAAAAATTCCTCTCATACCTGGTTTTTAGTGGATTAAAATATCAGTTAGAAAGAGACTGTGGGAGAAAAACCTCTTCTTCTTTTTTCCCCACAAAAATTGAGGTAGTGAAAGGGAGACTTGAATTTCATCTTTCAAAATTTTTGAGAGTTAGGACATTTCCCCTTTCATTTATGCACATATAAACTTTCAGCCCTTTGCCATAATGCGAAAAGCTGATGGAATGTTAAGTGTTCCTGTTTTGCTCTGGTTTGTTTTGGTTTGGTTTTTTAAGCGAAATACACCAGTGTAATAGGCTTAGTCTGGGAGCAGTGTGTAGACAGGATAGGTCTAGGATGTTTGCATTAAGCTAAATCTGCATTGACATTCCACTGTGCTGCTGCCCATGTTACCTATTAAGCCTCTTTATGCACTTCTAAAGACCCCAGAGTTCCAGATTGGTCTGTGCAGCAAACATTGCAGAACAAGGTTTTAAGGGGTGGGAGAGAAGGGAAAGGTTAGAGCGCATTTCTCACAGGTTTTGCCTTTTATTCAGATGTACCAGAGTTCTGGTGATAGTAATTCTGCAATGGATTTTGGTATTCCTTGATGAAATTCAAACATTTTCAATGACCAAATTTAGCTTAAATGTAGTTTTTTGGGTTTTTTTTTTTCCGATGACCTAATTATAAAAATCAATTAATTAGTTTTATTCACATAATATATAATCAATAGTTATTTTAGCTCTATTTTTGACAGTGTTATTAGAGAAGTGCATTTAATAGACTGGCTAAAAGGTCTGTGATTCTATTGCTGCCTATTAAAGCTTCTACACTGTCATGAAATTATGGGAGTGCCTGCACTGCTTTGTGGGATTCTTATACAGGTTAAGGATCCCTACCACTCCCTCAGACATTTTTATTTGTAGAAGTGTTTTGTTGCAAATGCATAGGAATTTTCAGTTAAAAACAATCTGAGGTTGAAAGCAAGGTAAAATTACTCCCAGTATTATAGATTTTATAGCCTGAGAACATTGAGGCTGTTCAGATCTGAATATTTTTTTTTATTTTGCCACAGAACTAGAGGGCTGGCTTACATTAAGAAATAACATGACAGTGGGAAAAAATTGCTAATTCTTAGGTGAATATTGTCCTTACATAGGCATCTCTGCAAATTCTAGCAAGGCAGATTTCTGATGTCACTAAAAATGCTCCCTTTGCTACTTTTAGGCCATACATAACTGCTTTGAAGATATTTTTATGTAAAAAAAGTAATCATCATATCTCTAGTCAAAAAGTTAGCACATGGGGTCAAAACTATACAGAATAATGGTCCTGATCAGGAGTCTGCTTTTCCTAGCAAAGCCTTTACTATTTTTCAGAACAACTCTGTGTGAGAATGTATACTCAAGGAATGGAGTTGGCCCAAGATACATAAACTGTTTAGAAACAAACAGTTGCTTTTAAATTTTTGTATTGTTACTGATAGTATTGCTCACAGTATTTCTACTTGTTTCAAAAAACATTGTTTACACTTCTTGGACTCTTGTATACTCATTTATTTTTCACATCTGATCTCTCACAAAGCTTACATAAGGCAAATAAATTTCCAATTTACCTTTTACTAAAAGAATAATTACTCACTCCTAAAGAATGTGGTTTAGACCAAAAGGAGGGGGAAAATCATTACTATTATTATTATTAATATTAACACTAATATTAATATTAACACTAATATTAACACTACTACTACTACTACTACTAATAATAATAATAATAATTCTTATTATTTATTGTTCCTCCAAAGATAACTTTTACATCAATGTTAAATAAAATTGTAAAATCTGCATTTTTATGCTTCCCTTTCATGTGGAGCTGTCTGTCCTTTTCTTTCTTGTGAAGCAGTTCATGGATGAGTTTTAGTGTAGAAACATAAACATGGGATCACCATGGTATTTCTGGCAGTACTTCAGGACAAATTGGAACAAAGAATCCATAGGCACCATCATCATCATTGGTTGTGAAGCTTTCAGGGTAGTTTTGCAGATGCAAGGGCTTGGATAAAGTCATCCAGGATGTGTCCATTTTTCTCTGGTGTCAGTATTTAAATATTGTAGAATGGTGCTCTACTCCTGAAAGTCCTACTGAAAGTATTTCTCTTCCCCTTATAAAACAAGAACCAGTTTTTGTTTAAAATTGTTAATAAAATCTGTCAAATGATGATACCAGGGATGTGAAGAAAGTTGCTTCAACAACTTAAAAGAAGCTCAAGGATACTTTAGATATCTTACACAAACATCTCCTCTCTTTAAGCTTGTTCCCACATAATTTGGCTTTAACACATCTGCAGGTATGTACTCATTAAATATAAGAATCCTTCAAATATAGCTGCCCTTACTCTACACTGTCATCTCAGACACAGAAATTTTGTGGTTTCATTATTTTCAATTTCAGAAGACAAAATTACAGCGCATGCAAATTTCACAAGTAAATTCCAGGTCATGAAGGCTATCAAATTTAAGCCTAACATCTGTGTGATCACTGATTTCCACTTCTTTGTTTCTGACAGCAGAATATAAGTTTTGAGAGGAAAAGCCATGACATCTGGTTTGAAATAAAACTTTATAACCCACCTATTCCCCTGACAGAGTAGCTGGCAATAACCTGAGATGATCATCTGTGAATGAACACTGTCATGTTCATTACGCTGGACATCGTATCTGTGTTCTTGTATCTGTACTTGTAAAACAGTTTTGCTTTCTGTTTTTTTTTTTTTAATTTTTTGTTCTTTGATGACACATAGAAACCACCCAGCTCTATACAATATATGATTATGCCTTCAATGTACCCCTAAGGTTATTCTGGCCCATGTACATTCTTGGATGCTTAACCAGCCAGAACCAAACATGAAGTTCATATTCATGGTAACAGCCTTTTCCCAAGTAGTGGAATTTAGATATATGTTTGTCTATTGAGCAAAGATACATGAGAAATGGGGTGTAAAATTAATTAATTGAAGCACGGAGTTAAAAAATGGGAAAAAAAATGCAAATCTTAACTTATCCTGAGGACAAAATTAGAAAGAAAACAAGAAGCCACACAATAAATTAGTAAAGTAAAATATCTGTATCAAACATGAGTCTCAACCTCTTAAATATAACAGCAAGTATCTATGCTTATAGCTGTTATTTATATTTTAAGCCAGTGGGATAATCTGGATGTACTTAGCTCTGAGTACATCTCGTTTAAAGCAAATATACTGGAAGTAAATGAACTCCAAAAAATTTAATGAGCTGAAAGATAGCTTGAGAAAACAAAGGGGGTTGCATTGTTTTATATATATCTACAATATTCTTTGAGAATTTGAGAATTAATTATCTTAAATACTTCTATGTTCCCCATTGAGGGAAGGAATGCTGAAAAATAAACTGAAACATAATGCTTGGAATGCTTTTTATAAAGAACTTGAAAAATCTACAATCTGAATAAAAAGAAAACTTCAACCTGTTTTTTCTATTTACTAATGATATTAAACATTTCTGTTAAAGGGAAAAAAATTCTTTTCATCTTGATGCCATCCAGATGTTGGATAAATAAACTCTTATGTCTTGTTCCTACTTTAAATTTATTTATATTTATTTTAAATGAATTGATTCTCAGTGATATGGGATATGTAGTCCATGAAATGCGACAGTAGGCTGCTATCTGCATGAAATGCTGGAAATCTTTCCATCCTTCTTTATGTGACTTCTGAAATGTAAACTAGGGTGATGGAATATGAAATAGCCAATATAGACTATCTAGGAAAGATGTATGTGATTCCCTTCCAAAACTGCATTATCATACAAACCTGAGTCTAAAAGTCACAATTTTCTTCTCCTTACATTTGCTGTGATTTCCTGTTAATTAAACTCAGTAGATCTAAATAGAAAAACCTCAAATGGTTCAAAGGGAGAAACCATTTTAAGATGAACCAGGTTAATGAAACACATGGATTAAGGAAGTGCATAAAAAAGAGAGAAAAAACACAATACGTTGGATTAGAAATGGTGAAATAATACAAAGAAATTTTAAGAAATTTTTCAGCCTAAATAGATGCTGTGTGTGGCTTCAGTCTGTGTAGAGAGTTTTACTGTACACTAACATTTGTGAATAATCTGAGAAAACTGTTGTTCATATGAATGTTTTCAGACAGCAGATTCCAAATCTGTAAGTCATGGTTTTGTCTCAAAATGTGTTCCAATAAACAGGGAACCAAAATTCACTGTGGGTGGAACAGCTGTAGAGCTTGAGTCTACTTGTCAGGGAACAAAACCAAAATCCTGTGGCAACGGAGAAAAAATATCTAGGGCCTTACTAGAAGGTTGTCTATAGGTATATGAAATTTTAAGTTCAAACAGGCCAGTAAACAGAACAATTGCTCAATAGTTTTTATTACCTAATCTTTTTATAACAAAAATTGAAGCTTATTGATGAATTAATGTTAACTGCAGAAAACATGGTTATTTAGGGACCTTAAAGATAACCCAGTCAGTTCCAAGCCCCAGGCCATGGGCAGGGACACCTTTCACTAGACCAGGTTGCCCAGAGCCTTTTCCAACCTGGCCTTCCAGAAATGGAGTGTCCACACTTGGGTCCAGTGCCTCACTACCCTCACAGTAATGATTTTTTATTTTTATTTTCTGATATCTAATCTAAACCTCCTCTCTTTAGTTTGAATCTATTCCCCCTGTCACTACACACTTTTGTAAATTAGACTTTCTGCATCTTTCTTGAAGGCTCCATACAATTTTCCTTACATGTCTGAAAGATGAGTATTTCTATGGAAAAAAAAATCATAAATGCTTCAATATATGCATCAGAAATTCATTCTCTATAAATTATGAGGTGTCAGAAATATATCCTTGTAATTTATTTATTCAATGATATTTCTTTTGAACAGATTCAGGTATCTTCCGGAATAGAAGATGTGAATATAAGATGATTGTTTGAAGATAATTGCAAGAGAAGATATTAAAAAAAAAGGAATAACTATAAAGGCATAATATCTAACCCCTCAGTTTTATGAAACATTTATTGGGTTGTGAAATGCACTTTTTTTTCAGCAAACAGCAATTCAAGGGTCAAGGGGCAATAAAGACATGGCCACAATACACATGGGAATGCTGTAATATAGACAGTTTGATGATAATTAGGGCAACAAAACAAATTTTAGGGAAGTAGAGGAGTGTGTATATAAATCCAATGTGCAGTAATATGAATTTTAGTGTTATATTGCTGCTGTTGCAAGTGACTAACTCTAACAGAATGAAATTTCAGAATCAGAGAAAACTGTTTGTTCAGATAGCAATGTACATACTAAGTCCCATGATAAATAAAATAAGTGACAACACCACATGCAAAGAGCTCGTATTTTTTATGCCACTGGTCCTTTTGTAAAAGTAAAGCTCACAATTTAAAATTCTGCCTTGCTTCTTTAGGAAAGTAGAAACAATAAATACCTTATCCAAATAATGGAAAATAAACAGGATGATAATTTAAAGTTCATGTTGCAGTGTTTACTTGTGTTGAGACTTTATTTGCTAAAACTGACCCTGTGAAGACTTTTTTTGAAACAGAATTATTAAGCCCTGAAAGCAAGGGTGGAACTGCAGAACAGCTGGAAACAGAGGGATCACAACTTTAATAATGCCAGGGTGTGTATCAATGGAAAATCTTGTATGGAAAACCCACTGGGAACAACAAGGTGTTTCCCTGCTGCACAAGTAAGACAACAATTTTCGTACTCTGCAGCTTGTCTAAGGTAGAAGAGCTGTTCTCTTCATTTGAAAATAGGAATAGAACTATGTCCTTGGAGCTTTGAGACAAGGAAACTTCCCAGGATTGTAAAGTTTGCTTTGAATGTTTATCTGTAGTATCCATGCGTCTCTTTTTTTTTTTTCTTTCCTGCTGAATCTTGCAACCAGTTTCTTTGAAAGACATGGATTCCTGACAGACTTGATTGCTGGTAGAGCACCTCTCCTACAATGTTTGGTTCCCTGCCTCTGCTTTTTCTGGTTTATTCCATCTGTCCAAACACCACCCCACCTCAGATATTGTTGTACTGACTCTGGCTGTGGTTGATGTTTCCTCCTACACATGGTAATACTTTCCATGGCCCCAGATAAATTTAGAATAACAGAAGGGGATTTTTACCCTTATGTACAAAATCGGAAATGTTTCTTTTTCTGATTGCACACAAAGGTACAAAAAACCAAAGAACAGTTTAACAGGGAATTTGCCTTAAATGTATTACAGGATTGTTCCTTTACATAGCAGAGCTACAAGGAGAGAGCCTGTATTGATATGCTTAATACACATCTCTGCAGAAGACAAAGACACTTTACAGACAGCAGGAAAATGCTTCATACAACATTTCATACAGCAATATTAATCAAACAACTGATCTTGTTTGATTAATGAAGTAGGTCTCTTTGCAAATAGAAAGCTTTTAATATATTACTGTGATATAGTTTAGATTGTGTTTAGTGTAGATTAACTGAGATTTCTGATTTTCCTGTCTGATGAGAATCGGGAGTCACAGCTAGAGTCTTTCCTTGGGTCAAATCCAAACTAATTCTCAGAGGGAGCTAGGATAAGGGTTTTTGATCTATTGCCTCAGACCATAGCCTAATTTCAGAATTCACTGCAGCACACGAAAGGCCAAGGTCAGTTGAGCTCGTGTGATTGCCATGCCACACACCAAAGCTTTGCACCATGTCAGCTCAATTAACTATTCAGTCCTGTATAAAATAAAAACTAACATCTCTCTCTCTCTCTCTCTCTTTCTTCTAACCCAAACTGACACAGTACTTTTTAAAATTACAGGCTGGGGGTGGGCAAGAGGGAAGTGTCTATTTTATATTTGGATAAAATCTTCTGCTCCAGGTGTCTAACCCAGCTCTAAAACATTGCCAGCTGGATTCCATCAGCTGATGGCCCTACAAAAGTGGTGCAAAGCACACTGGGTCTGTATATGGCAGCCAGTCCATTGGTGAAGGCCAGAATATGGAGTGGCTCCTTTAGCTCTTGCGAGGAAAGTAGGGAATTACCTGATGTATTGTACATACCAAACTTGTTACTCACGTCAAGTGAAATTCTATAATCACCATACGATTTTTAAGGTAACCTATCAAATTCAAATATGTGAGGTGTTAATTAAATTCACCTAATAGAAAAGATACACATGCAGTAAGAAATTGGTCTTACATATAATGGACATTGAGATATGTAAAAAATTTTGTCTGAAAAGTACAAAAAAAAAAAAATAGAGATTTATTTTCCTATTAAACAGAGCAAAAAATAGGCTTCCATGACCAGAAAATCTGAAAAGAAATGCTGACAGAGAAGTGTTTTACTATATCATAATCCATTTATATTTTCTGATGATTGTTGACTAGTCAGACAAGTCAAATACTTCTGAGATGTATAAAAAAGTGCAGTTAAGTTCATTTTTTTTCACATTTCTGTATCAGGCAAGTAGACCTCCATGCACAAATGGGCTTATCCTGAACAGCAGAATCAAAGGCCTATATGAGATAACTAGAAACTATCTATAAATTTAAAGAACTGTCAAAGCCAGAAATACAATTTTCCTAAAGAAACCATCAGATCTTGAGGAAGACAGCTGTGCTTTTTTGAGTCTCACACTAAGTATGAAATCTGATTCTTTCCCTCTGTCATTCCTTCCTCTGGGATTTGTCTTGACCCATCATTTGCAGTTAGAGACTTTAGCACTAGAGAGACGTAACCTTCTGTCCCTCCTTACAAAACACACAGAGGAAGGTATGAAATACTTGATCTAGTTCTCCCTCAGTGCATCTCTACCCCTATATGCTTTGCTACAAGAAAAACTGAAACAGAGCAGGGTCATCAACAAAGGCAGTGGGACCAAAGGCAGACTAGTTCTGAATGATATTCAGCAGAGCCAGCTGCTGGTAAATTACTGAGAGACATTTGTGAGAGCCAGATGTTTCCAGCTGCTGACTGCTGCTATCTTGCTTTTCGGGAGTATTTTTTGGTTCCAAAAAACACTGAGAGAGAAAAATATTGTGTGCCAAACCACTCTGGGAAGACTCTTGAATTGAGCCAATATGGTTTAGGGCTAGGGAGAATATTCTCCTTCCTACCCTCTGAAGTTGCTCCTCCTTGCATGAACAGACTGGAGTTTCCCAGTCTGTGCTCCCCTTCTCCCTGCACAACCCACGAGCACAAATATGATCCAGGTCATGATGTAAGCACATGCCAACATTTATGTACTGTCAAACTATCTACAGTGTCTGATAAGGAGCTTAAGCTAGTCGTGTGCTTCTGTCCCAGCTTGGATCTGGATGTGCATCACCAGACAATCCCTGATACTGTTTAAAATGTCAGCCTAAACACATTCAAATCTCCTGGTCACATTTGCCTTGGATCAGTGATCTGTGCCCTGTGACCATGGTGTGTGACAAACTTATATATCTGATCAAAGGCTGGTACTGTAATCTCTAGGTCCCAGAGCAAGTATGCTCATAATAATGTTAGCAACAGAAGTTATGATGTTGACTTCAGGGGATAGGGAAAGCAAGGCAAGATGGAAGTATTGTAGTCCATGTAATCTTATGCATCTGCATAAGAAATTATCACAGATATTTCTCTCCTGCACACAGAGAAAATAGCAAAAGTTTATGTAAAATCTGCGTTTGAAGGGGAAAGACAGCAGTTTGTTGTTATCTTGGCAATAAATGAATTGTCCACCCAAAGATATTTTGTTTGATGCAGTTTACAAGGGATGCAGTTTGTGAGCAGTTTATTACTTTGTTGTCTGCTTGGGGGTTTTATCTTTTGTGACAGAGATCCTGAAGCTCAGCACTTGAATGAAGCTCTCTGGCATCACTATTTCTTTGTCATTAACTTCAAAGCTCTTCAGACAGCAGGACTGCCAATGGGAATGCCTCGAATAATGAAAACACCAGCATCCTGAGAGCAGGAAACACAGTCTTGTACTTTCAGTTAGCATTTTTCCAAAGGTGATAGTCTGCTGCCGCTGAAGATTAATTGATCACACTGACACAGGTCGAGGTGTGGTGAAAAGAAGAGAGAGTTTATTTTTCCTCCCAGGATTTATAGGCTTCTGACCACGGCCAGGGATTGGATAGTTAGGATAACACTTTCTCACTGCACTGGCCATGAGAGATGCCCATCACAAGAGGTGTAACAGAAAGAATGTACACATCTCTATGTTTACAGTTACTATCCTGGGAAACTCTTTAGAAAACTATGTTAGCAAGCTCAGAAGCTGAGTTTTCAGGGCAACAATAGTCATGAGCAGCAGTGAGAGATTCTGAGATAATAAATAAATAAATAAATAAATAAATAATAAATAAATAAAGAGACAGCAAAAGGCACTAGATGCTGGTGTCAAGCATGTATGAGAATCTTCTAAGCAGCATTTGAATGTTTTACTTCATTAACAGAGCATACAGGATAGAGATCTGAAAAATGAAACAGGCTGGAAGGAAATCTGCTGGATGAGATGGCCAGAAGGATTTGCAGACATCTCTTGAACGAGATGAGCACAGGGATGTGTTACCTGAACAATCACACTGACATGTGTAAGCATGGGATGGCAAGAGCACAGAAGTCACAGTGGGGAACTGAGTGGCAGAAGGGTAATAGTAATGGATACAGAAAGGAGATGGAAGATGTAGGTGTAAGGAAGAGAAAGAAGGAATCTACTGCCATAAGAAAGAAAGCAGAGCTGTGATATGAAGGTACCAGAGACAGGACCCTGAGGAGAAAGAGGCTGATGTTTAGGATAACTTGAGCAAGAACAAAAGAAAGTGTAATCTACATCTAGCAGGAAGAAGTAGAAGATAGAAAGAATTTGAAATTTATGCCAGAGTCAGGAAGTTTGCTCACTTTATGAGAGTTATCTCCTTTTAAAGAAAAAATTTCATAATTTCTTTTGATGAAGAGATATTTACAAAAAAAACAGAGTCAACAATACCTTAGATAATTCAGGATTTAAAACTAAACCAAACAAAATTAACAGTTGATATAGGTTGGAACATAAGTCACAAGAAATTCATTAAAAATGAAAGAAATACCAAAAAAAATTATGTCATGAGTCTCATCTGGGGATATTAACAAATAACATGGAAAGCAAAACTAATTGGCTCAAAGTTGAGTATAAACAAAGATTGATGTGGGAATTTGCTTTACTTCCCCTGGGCTGGAAGTCAGTGTGTTTCTCAACTATTGCTAGGGAAATACTGTTGAGAATTATGCAATTACAGAAAACATTAATTTCTCGGAAGCAAATGATAATACTAATGTTTGTAAGGAAATAATATCTTAATCACTTACACATCTGTGAAGAAATGAAGCTGTTTGAGATTTGTTGGAAAGTAATGAAGGCACTGTACAGAAACAGTGTACAAAGTAATTTTGAATGGGACACTAGAAAGACAATTGAGTTTATGTGGAAGAAAACCCCAGAAGTAATTTAAAAAAAACCAAAACAAACCAAATCAAAGTCCTCCTCAATTACAAAAGTGTCTAAGCTTCAGAAATAAATATTTAAATACTTGACATTCAGTATTTAAAATAATTTAATAGAAATAATTTAATGTTTGATTATTTTTTTTTTAAATTATGCCTTGGTAAACTGTGAGAATAGTTAATGAAATTGGCCAGAAGATAAAAATCAGGGACCTATATGTGGTACATCACAGTTTGTGCACCAGTGATTCGAAAAAAAACAAAAAATGAATAAAAAAGAGAAAACAACCAAACTCCTCTGTTTGAAGTTGTATTCAAATCCCAGGAAAACTTTGCTAGAGAAGAGTTTTTGGAAGAACTGGCTTAAAAGCTAATGAAGAAAGAATATAGTTATAAGAGAGAATTCTATCAAATGAGGCAACAAGGTGCAAACTGCTCACAAAAGAAATCTTCTTTTTAGGGAAATAAAAAGTTTAAGGAAAGGAAATAGTGAAAAATTAAATTGAATAAGCCCTTTGAAAGTCTAAAAACTTTCAGAGGAATCATATGGAGATGAAAAATTTGTGTTTATTAACAATCTCCAACATGAGTTTTATAAAGAATAATCTTGAAAAGAAAAGAGTCGTACATAAACTGATGAAGAACTTACAATGGGATAGATGTTAGCAGCCTTCTAACCATGGGAGCATTAAAATGTTGAAACATCCTCCCCACAAAACAACAGGAGCAAAATCCAATTGAAAAGTGAGTTGTACACATTTTAGGATATTTCAGTAGAACCCGATTTAACTGAGATTCCTAAATATCTAACTTTCTTAATATGAATTAGAGTAGCTCTAAGAGGGACACAAAGTCACCTTTTCCTAGCCACCTGAATCAGAGCCTTTCTGTAAGATATAGCTGTAACCCTGCTTTGCAAGAGAGAAAAACTGAATCATATTTGTGAGACAGATAATCCCCTCGATTAAAGAACTAATTACGTGTATTTTCACTAAAGAGTGAAAGGAGGAGAAGGAGAGAAGGGAAGATGGATACAAGGATACTGTGTTTACCCATCTCATTTTTTTCTTTAGGCTTGAGTAGAATTCAATGAGTATTCATCCCCAGTGCAAGCATGTTGGGCTTTGATTTGGGACAAGATTGAGACAGATTGTAACTGCACAGAATTTCTCATGTTGAGTTTTCTCTGGACAGAATTTCTGTCAGCTAGAGAAAAACTGTTTTCTCAAATATAGATCAGATATGGATCCAGATATTGAATTTTTTTTCCTCTGCAGGCTAGACATGAAATAATGCAAAATATGAGTTAGGATTACATACTAAATCCTTCAATAGATCTAGTCTGCAATTTGAGAAAATCTGCCTTAATGGGTAAAGATGTAAAATTTCACTAAGCATTGAGCTGGCTCTGATTTTGCTTGCCTTTAGATGTCTTTTCTTCTTTAAATAAAAGATTTCTGATTTCCTTCACCAAATTTGCTCTTTATTCTATAGTGATAGGAAACAGATTCAAAAGAGGACTGTGTGTTTGTTAAGACTATTGGCCCAACAGATTGGTGAAATGATAACACAACCTGACACAAACCAAGCAGGCAAGTTCTGGGGAGACCACTAGTTTTCCTAGAGATTCATAGAGGTAAGAAATGAGAAGCTTTACTCTGCCAAGGAAAGCTGGAAAGAAAGGGATTTTTCCCAAGTCAGGGAAGGGTAGCTCAGCCTAGGAAGGCTGTCTCATTGAAGTGTACTAAATACAGTCCTGGCAGATGACTTGAAAAATGCTTAGGGCTCCTATCCAGAAAAGCACTTAAAGCATGTGGCTACCCTCTTTGCAATGATTGACTAGACACATACTTAAAGCTATGAGTCAATAACTCAATTTCCTTTTCCAAGGACAATAATTTGAAAATTTTTCTCAGAACTAGGCTGAAGACAAAAACCCACAAAACTAAAGAATCTTTCCTTATTGCTGTGGCTGAACACACATTCTGTTTACCTTAATTTGTTGTTTTTAACCCAAATATGTTTTACATAATAAATCCTTGTTGATAGCAGAAGAGAACATATCACTGATTATACTCATTATTAAACTCTTCTCATATTGTGAAAGGAGACAAAAGTTTTGTTAAAAAAATGCATCAATCCCCTTGACATGTAAGGGCAGGGACATTTTTATGGCAGTATACAAAATCACAAGCTGCCAAATGTGACATCACTTTCATCAGATACAGTAGGAGAAATCAAAACAAATTTAAATGAAAGCTCCAAGGATTGTTTCAATGGAAAATAAATGGAGGAAAAGCCCATAGGAGTCCACAGTGTATAAAACAGCAAATACTTCAAAAGTGCTGACAGCAGGGCTGAACTGCTAAGGTGACAAATGCTCAGGAAGCTATACAACATAAACAAATTCATGTTTTAAGTATACAAGTGAGGCCATACTTTGAGAACAACATCATGTCATTTCAGCCTCTGGCTGCCTCTGTCTGCCCCTGTCTCATTGACTCAGTGGTGGTAAACTAGGTGAATACGTCTCAAAGTCACTAAGACCTCAAAGAAAAATGCCAGTGATCTGCATTAAAAGCCTGGCCAGCAATATTGCTTGACTGTTCTTAAACCAATTGGTGAGAATACAAGCCCAATTCAGCAATTACTGGCCCCATTCATTGCTATGTGGTAAAGATACTTAATTGAGAATCTACATTAGAAATATGTCATCAGGAATCCCAGAAAAAGTGAAATGTGACTGCCTGGGTTAACATGTAAAACATCTCTTTTTACAACATGATCCTATCTCAGGTCAAGAAAAAAGAAAAAAAAAGAAAGAAAAAGAACACAGAAAAAACAGTATTTTCTTCTTAGTCTGTTGGACAATGAATACATTTATTTATATTACTGAGCCTAGGAAGACTTCCAATTTCCCAGTATCCTGGATTCATATTGAGGCAAGATATTGGCATGTCACCCACTTTTCTGCTCTATATTCAAGTCTTTTTTTATAGAAAGGAGGCCTGGACATGGGAGCTCACAGGGACCACTGGCAGATGTCTGAGCTGGAAGACCAGGAGACAGAGCCATGGTTTTCACTGCAGAGAATCCCAGCAGGTAAGTCTAGACAATTAATTTATTTTTTTTTATTACATATTGTTTTATAAAGCAGGAGGGATTTGATCACTCTAGTAGCTCTTCTTAATTTCAGAGCCCTCAAACTTACTGGAAATCAAAGTGGGGCAGAGGAAGAAAATCTCAGTTGACATATATAATTGGTTGCATTTTCCTAAAAGGAGAGATAAAATCATCAAAAAGATATTCTGCCAAAATAATTACTTCTCAAACATCTGAAAAGAAAGAATATACTGTCAAGGTATATCACTCTTACCAAGAATTGTACAACATGACAATATGTGTCTACAATTAATTAGCACACTCTTTGGGGACCTAAAGACTCTCTTTCATCTTGTCCCAGTTTGAGGTTTCCAGGACTGTTGGATAAAATAAGTAAAATTATTGAATCATGTATCCTCATTTCTATGTAGATGTAGGATGTTATTTCAAAGCCTATGACTTCTCATACTTGTCTGTACCTCTGTCAAGATATTGTTTCATTATTTTAAATTACATGACCTCTTTACCAGCGAAGTCCTAAAAGTTAATTTCAATAAAACTCCATTCATCAAAGTCAAGTAATTTAAAAACTGACTTCCTGTGCTGTCATGGATTCATCTTGATTTCCCATGTCTGTGTTTGAGTTTTGTTGTTTTTGGTGGTGGTGGTGGTGTTTTTTTTCCTTTTCTTATAATTCAGTTCTTCATTATCAAAGTTTCCTACACTTCATAAGGAGATCAAATCCTTATTCAATTTAACTTGAGATTTATTTCAGCACTGTGAAGAAGCCCAGCCTATTCTGAAAGATGCTGAACATCTGTACGTGTGGCAACTTAATTTTAGGTTCTTATTCCCCGCGATGGAGTCTGTAATCCTTACAGGATGTGGAGGCACCACTGAGAATTTAGTTTGAAATATTTTCATGCTGGGAGTCATGTTACCTGTATGATGTCCTACACATATACATGCTGTTTGGGGTAAGAAGGAAACATCTGAGATTGAGATTTAAAACAGCACACACACACACACACACCTCCTTTGATCACAGAATTATTTTCTTCCAAACATCTTAGTCTTCACCAAACGCTTCAATGAAATAGCTGGAAAGTGTTTGCTATATTGGCGGAAAGTTTTTCCTTAGCTTCATTTTTGGAAACAACTGAGCCCTTTTCAGCAATACCCTTTAATAATTACAAAGAAAAAAACATACCATAAATCCTGAATCATAAGCAAAGGACAAGCATGGAAAATTTAAATCCAGCAATTAGTTTAACCAAATTATAAATATCTGCAAGCTGAAGCCTTTCAAGTTTCCATTGAGTTAGACAGTCTTAATTTAGACATTACTACTTGCTATGCCTATAACACAATACCCCACCCCTGCCCTTCCAAAAATGAAAAGGTTGCAGTTACAGGATTACTTAGCTGATGGTTTCTATTTAAACTCTTTCAGACTCCTCATGCAGTTAATGTAGAAATAAGACTCAGTGTCTGAGTATTGTTCTAATCTGTCTGAGTATTGTTCTAATCTAATGAACACATGAAGTAAAATAATCAGACACTGGCAAGAACAGGCTGTTTGGACAGTTCACTTTTGAACTACTGTGCAAATAAATCTTTAAAAGTTTAACTTGATTTAAACAATCCAGTGGTTTCTGTTGCTATTCTTGTTCATCTTCTATGTTCAGTTCTCTGTTTCTTAGAATTTTTTCCAAAATTTTCAGTACTTGTTTTTAATTTACTATTCCTACACAGAGACTTGCCAGCTTCTGTCCTGTGATTTGAAAACTGGTGCCAAACATAATGATGGTTTCATACATTTTCTGAACTAAAAGCTGGGAGGATAGTCTTGATACTATAATAATCATAACAAAAAGTAACCATCAACCCCCTCAAAATGTCTTGTTACCTGATATCTGGGATTCCTTAGGTTTCTGTGTCATCTTAACTTTTCTTCAATGGAGAAATCATTGCCAAGAATTGAGCTATGTTCACGTATAAGAGCTTAACATAGGCAAAAATGTTTCCTAATTTTTAACTATCTAATCTCATCAAAGTCAAAAAGGTTATACCAAAATGAAACAAAGCAGTATTTATTCTTTTGCCTCCATTCTCTATCAGCCTGCCTATAACAGCAATAGTTCTTTTGATAAGTTCTGCATGTCTTGCCTATTTTATCTTGTAATCTTGCTTATTATCTTTCTCAGCATGTCTTGAAGATTAGTACAAAAGTAGAGGGAAAGGTTAAATAGGAAGTGTTGTATAAATATCCACCACCATCCAAGCATGCTTGAGTTCAGCAGACACTGTTTCTTTCTTGCTGTGCTGGATATAGATTTTGGCAGCCCTGAAAACTTCTAAGAGAATGTTGCAAGACTAAGAAAACATTAAATTAAAAGCTTCATCAATACCATTTTAATATATGTATTTTTAAATATGTAGTGTAATCCTCCTGCTCATTTGTGTATTACTAAGCCAAGGAAAATCACAATGGAACCTTAAAAAATCTATTTTCTTTATTTAGATTGTAAATCTCATTCATATCCCATTAGCTGATGCTATTTATTGCTAGCTACTGCTAGTGTCTTCTCTAGATCATGCTGGCAGAATATAAGATAAAAGACTTCCAGAGTTTCCTGAGATGATCAAAGAACTCCAAAATTTGCTGTTTCACTGTAGATTCTGCAGCTGGGTCATCAATTTCCAAAGCATCTCATGCTGGCTGAGAAGAGTAAAAACAAGGCCATTCAAAGACCAGTTGGAAGATACTCCCCTGCCAGGAAAAGCAATAACTGAGCCTCTGAGTGAGGTGGAATATCTGGGTACATCCAAAATCATAAAAAATGTTCCCTTAGCTAGGGTAAGTGTGATATTTCAGACTTTTGGAGCACTGGTTGGTCTTCCTCAAATCTAAGATTTCATTCCACATGACAGTAGAGTACTTTGTGCTCAGCAGTAAAGAAAAAGCATGTGGTTTTTTCTTGTCAGGCCAAATAAATTTGGCCACACTCAGTTTGTTCCACACATCTCTACAATTTATTTTCCTCCTTTATTTACACTTAAACAAAAATTTATATATGCACATTCAGATATACACATATCTATGAAGAGAACATATGTATGGAAACATAAAATATATGCATGCACAAATACACACATATCTAGCCAAGGAAAGAAGGAAAGGCACAAACAACATGTACACATATAAGGATCTGCACATTTCAAGAAAACAGGTAGGTGTACAAAATGTTACACTTAATTTATAATTAACTTGATAAAACGTTATAATCCTGGGGTTTCTATTCAGCTGTTTGTTCTAAGTGAAGATTGAAAGCAAATTATGACACAGACAGCCATGTTGAACAGAATGTCACAGGATTACTTTTGGAGTAAGCCACTATTAGAAACTGGCCATAAGTAATATCATCTCAATCCCCCTTTTTAGTCACTGGGCGCTTAAACTCACAGAACAGCTGCAACAGGGAGATGGCACAAACTAGTTGGACACTGTTGAATGGGAAGCAGACTTTGGCCATTTTGTTTCCCCATACCTGGGACCAAAATTTTACATTTCATCTTGCAATTATTAATACCTTGCCGCACATGTACGTTTATCAGCTACAATTGAATTTTACAGACAGGTCATAGCAAGGCTGGGAAAAGCTAGGACAGTGTCTATATGACTCAGTATAAGAAATTACTGAGCTACATTTTGCTCTCAGGAATGGTCTCACATCTAATTACTGCAAGTTTTTGTTTTCTCCATTTGGTGGAACCCCATACAATGTCAGGAAGTACGTTTCTAGTCTTCAGTAATTGAATTTGGCTCATTTGCTACATCAGCCTGTATGAAGAAATCTCTAATGAGGAATGGCTCAAGATGGTCTGATGAGTAAGTCTCCCAGATCAAGCAGTTTTGTTTCCTATACTTTCAAATGTTATGTATCCATGTGTCACCATGTATAATGTGAGGTTAATCAGAGAGAAAAAAACCCACAACTTTTCTGATTCCCTTAACTAATAAAATTAAGCCTGTCACCATTTGTTGTGTGTGATTATGAAAAAACAGCCTGTTTCTTTTTTGTCTTATTTTTTATGAGCTGGGAATCTCCCTCAGATTCACTGACATGTTGAATGAATCACCAGAACTTTTTTATTTTAATAATAGGTCTTTTCTAAAAGTTGAACTGAGTAAGCTGAATACTCTTAAACATCGTCCAGCAGTTTAAGAATTGAACTGAAGGCTGTAAGAAAAAACCGTAACAGGATATATTTTGTTTTAAAGGCTTGGCACAACATATCCCAAATACATTCCAAAGTGAATTTTGAAATACCAAAAATAGTCACAATAAAGAAAACTCAAAACTCAGGCCCTCAAACCTTTTCTTGCAGATAATTTTGGTGCTGTGGGGTCATTTATCCAGAGGGTCACCTCATGCCGCCTCTACTTTTAACCCTTTACATGTTTTTCTCTTGACACAGCAAGAATCCGTTTATGTGAGTCAAAACACTATGATTAATGGAACAGCATGACATATAGCATAAGTTCATGGGGCCAAGCAGACCTTTGTTGTGTGTCTTACAGTGCTTCCCAGGGTACACAAAATGTTCATTAGTGAGGGGAAAAGGAATGAGACACTTGTTTTTCTCATTATTGTTGGCTTCATGGCTGTTATCAAGCATAATTATCTGTCAGTGTGCTGAGGTGACTAGGGAATAGATTAATGTTCCTTTTGTTGTGCAAGGTTATGAGAAAGTTGAGGATATGGTCTATTTGAGGGCAAGTCTTCAAGATGTCCAGCACACTGAGAAAATTCTGCACAAATTCCTCTGGTCTTGGAAAGCAGCTAAAAATTCAGTTCCTCCTAAAAGAGTTCAGAACTCATTGAAACAGTTCCTCCTTTACAGACTGGAGAATGCATAATTAATTCAGTTTGTGGAAAACAATAAAAAAGTTTGTATAAGAGATTTTGTCTGAGTTTTCTCTTTCTAACCAATACTGCCTTTTATAAAGAAAACACTTCTCCCCTAGAATGATTATTAGAGTACACAGCTATCATGCAATTGAGAGGAATGAATATGCTGTGCATTGCACCAGGAGGTACTGGTTCATTATGATTGCAGTAAGAAAGGCATATTGTAAAGGGTATTTTAAATCAGTATTTTAAATCACCATTTATTAGAGCTGGCATTATAAAGAGAGGGTGGTATAGATAACCTTTCTTCCCTCCAGGTTCTGGAAACCCTGAGTTGTGCAGTGCCAAACAGGCCTCTAAACAGGATGAGGAATGCTGGAGAGAACCCATCCATGGTACAGTTGCCTCAATTCGGTAATTTGAACTATTTTTTAAAAGTAAGCAACTCTACTCATCATTTCTAGTGTCAAACAAAGAAGATATGCACATGTGAACTCACACTGTGAGATAAAGGCAAGGCCACGCAAGCAGCGAATTGCTGGCACTGAGTGGGAGCTGCCTACAGGCTTCTCTTTTATAATTACTATGCAAGTTTATTTTAGTCAAGGGATGTGAGCAGCACAGGATGGGTCTGAAGGCCATGCTGTATGTGTCACACAGCACTGCAAGCTCTGCACAGGTCTGCACCTGCTCAGGTTAGTTGTGATGTGGGTCACTGACTCCCCAGCTGCAGTGATCTGCTGGTCAGTGTCATTACGTGCAGTTAAGAAGGTTCACTCACATATGCTTCAGGAAAACATTCACAAGGCTATACAAAATCATACATATTGAACAGTTTACATATAAGAAAAACCCTCTAAGAGGGTTTTTTTTCCCAGTTACTCACTGCTCAAAGACAGATGAAATGTCAGGGTAAGCTTAACAAGCTGTTGAAGAAGACGATGCTGCTTTTCCTTGCTTTATTTCAGATTGCTCATTATTCACTTTCTTACTCATGGACCTTTCACTAGTAACCTGGATGAGCCAGTTCAGCTTACTGACCAGGCAGAAAACTCTACTGTCTCCCACCCCTCCTGATTGTATTTTTTAGCAAATTAATAAATTGAACTGGCTGAAGACAGAGTACACATTAATAAAAGAGTTGGCATAAGTAGATCATGGGGAAATTCACTGCTGGAACAGGTAAAGGAGAGTGTGCATTTGGGGTTGGAGATTTTTTTAGTAGCATGCTAATAGATCAGCTAACCCCACCTTGCCTAACTGCATTGCAAGCAATCTTATTCACACACTCACAGACCCCCCATATTTTGTTACAGATGTGAGACCTAAAGATGAAGAGAAATAAATTTTAATTATATCAGTGTTGCAGCTTACAATACAAAGAATGTAGTATAAGATGCCTGTTACAGTTATAACTACATATATTTGCTTATATACACTCACTGTAATAACAGCACAGTAATATTGTCACTAGGACTGCCTAGAAACATTTTTATTCAGATTTTAAGCAAGATATTAACAGAATTTTTAAAAGCAACTGAACAGGATAATAATGCCTTTTTTGCACACTGTAAAAAAAAACTTTGACAAGATGTTAGCTTTCTAAAAGTATACAATTAGATGTTAACCTCCATTTTTATATAAGAAAGGCCCTTTGCATCACTTATTCAAGTCCCAGTTGCCATAATTCTCCTTTGCTTTTTCAAAATACTCACATTTTTAATTTCATTATCAGTTCCCAGGCTCACTTTACTGGAAAAGATGATTCAATTAAGAAACATTTAAGAATTTCTTTCTCTAGACAATTTGGAGTCGAGGAACCTTCCTATTGATTTCAGAGAGATGTTTGGTTTCCTAGCTTTACAGGAACTGCATATATTTACCATCCCTGATTACCAGGTTTTTTTCCCCAGGTTAGTAAATAGGGTTTTATTAAAATGTTCCTACTTTTGTCTGTTATTGTAATATTCCAGAGAAGCTCATAATATCACAGAGCAATTCTTAGTAGGAGAGTACAGCAGCTTAATCCATTGACCCTTTGTGGTAGAAGCAAGGAAAAGAAATCCAGTTTTGAGTCAGAGCCTGAACTATATTTTTAACTAACACTAGGAATAAAGGTAACAGTGAAACCCATACCTGTGTTTCTAATTCAGGGATCATGGAACATACATATGGTATCAGGTGTGCTTTGAATGATACAGAGCACCACAGGAGGTACTTAGGTGTGACAACATTACTTATTCTTTTAATTTTATAATCTGACTATCCATCTCATGTCATTCTACCCCCCACCTGTCAAGACTCACACTGCTGGCAGCCATCTCCAGTCCTGGCAGCTCTGAGACATCATGCATTTATGCCTCTTAACTTCTCAGTGATCTGGCACATCAGATACGGACAGTCTTTGGTTTTTTGGATTCTTTGATAAAATGGCCAAGCTGTGCTTGGGCTCATGGAGAGGGGAAGAAGCAGCAGTGCTGCTGCCAACATGCATTTCCCTTTGTGGAGGTCCCACATTCAAGGAAGTGCTTCGTAGGTGGTACACAGCTGCAGTGCTGCCATAAAATCCACAGTCCAACATGATAGCAACTTTCTTGTTGCATTACCCCGTGTGTCAGAAGTATCACTCTCACCATATATGAGGAGTAGGAGTGGGTCTTGCAGATGGGAAAGAAAGAAGAGTGAGGTTTACCTCCCAGGCAAAGAAAAGTGCTTATTCAAGAGTAAGTAGAGACTCAGAGCTTCCCATGTGCTAAAGACTCTTGAAAAATAGGAGTGTCCTCAATTACCACTACACTGCCTCTTTACTACTTACACTCTCTTTCACTTACTATTCCATCATCTATGAAACTCAACTTCCTTCCAAGTAAAAAGGTGGGGATGCTCAAAGAATGGGTGAATATTTTGGGTAGCCCTTGAGCCAGGCTCAACTGGTTTATGGCAGGTGAGATTCTAACTGAGATAATTACAAAAGCTACAATAGTTAGCTACTAAATACTAAATACAATAGATATTTCTGCTAACTAACTGTTCTGTACTGGTGTTACTGGACTGAACCAGCAAGAAAAGGTTTTCAGGAAAAAACAGTATCTTTTGTTAGGCCAACAGAAATAGCTGCAAAAATTATACACACCTTTGGGGCAAACAAATAAATTCTTAACTTTATACACCAAGAAACTGCAACAGCTCTAACAAACCATTTCTTCTGCAGGATGATAATCCTCCACAATCTACTTCATGTGCTTCCCCACTGTGTGCAGTGGCTTCTGTCTTACCCTCTTTTTCAGGAAACATGATTGAGGGATGATTAATGGGTTCTCTGTGAGGATTTACACTTTTATCATTCAAAACCTGCTGGGGTCAATTTGCAAACAATAAAATGAAATTATATTAAAAGGTATACATATGCTTGTACAGCTTTAAGGGTATTTTCATGGTAGCTGGCTGCATTGAAAGACTGCAAATGCATTTCTGCAAACATGCAGATAAATAAAACCCAGGCTAGGTAAAAGAAATACATAAAGTCCTTGCAGGTCCTTATTTCTGTTCTGGGCAACCCTGCGAATGCTGTGGTGTCAGATGCCTTTGTAAACCAAACTATTTGAATGAGAAAAACATCCTATGACATAGCTGCTTCTAGAAATCTCTCCACAAAAAATCCAGAAATCTCTCTCCACGAGCTTTCCACCATAAAGATGTGGTCACAGTGGACCTATTATGTTCCCATATCTGTTATGTACTAAATGGCTAACAACCCCATGGATTATCATGAAGATTACACAGATAAAAATCACAAGCCCAGACCAAAGCTAGCAAACAAATCTTTCTTTTACAAATACATCTAATTAATAGGAAAACATAGGAAAGATAGGAATGCAACAAAACCCCAAATAAATGTAATAAACCCCCCAGTAAATATAAAAAACCACAAGATTTCTCAGTTTCTTGGACAAGGACGTTGATTACCTGTTGCAGTTATCAGACTATACTTTTTTTAACTGTCTCCAAATATGGGAATTTCAAAATTTTCTCAAGAAAATTAATACAGTTAACAATACAGTTTTAAAGTTTTCTTAGTACCTAGCCTAGAGCTGGCTCAAAGTTTCTCATACTAACCTCAGAGAGCCTGAAAAACAACACATCACTGTTTCTATAAAGACTACACATTGTCTTAACTGTTGCATTTAATATTTGGCCTTTTTTTTCTTATGCAGAACAAGCTCGTCTTATTTCACTTAGCATTATAGGTTATCTTTTCTAAATCACTTCCCTGGATTCTTTCCAATTTATTTGTATTTGAGCCTGAGTGCAAAAAGAGTATGTTTGTTATTTTCATTCACACACTCCTCTTGAATAGATTTCAAAGTGGTAAGGTTTTGTTTGGAATGTCATCTTGTTAGCTTGTTCAACTCCTACACCTTCTTCACTGCTTACTGTATGCGTATTCATTGTTTTCCTTTTGAATACAATTCTCACATTTTTATTTATTGGTGTGGGGGAAGTCATTTTTTTTTATTTCCAATCATTTCACCAGTCTAGAACGATCACTCAGAATTGCAATTTGGTCCTATGTAATTTCATATTTTTCAATTTCATAATATTGACATATTTTTGAAATGTCTTCTGTATACCTGATAGCCATTAATGAATGTGGGAAGTGCCCAGAGTTAAGCTGGATTCAGTTGTCATGTTCTCCTAACTGAGAAGCAATTACTCATGACTTGTCTGTAACATCTGTCTTCCCACCTTATAAATCACATTTCTTTAGTTCGTACATCAGGACATCACATATGGCTGTGTCAAAAAATCTGCTAAAGATATACTATATCAATCCTCTCTTCCCCATACCCTGGGCTAAATACTTGTGTGAGAAGGTAACTAGATTGTTGTTACATGATTTGTTACAGAAACATGCAGAGCAGCTGCTTCCTATCATTGTCATTCTACAGACGCTCTTAAATTGATTGTTTAGTAATGAGTTAAAGTACCTCTCTTAATACCAGAGTTTTCTGGTCCATGCTTTCTCAACTTCTGCTTTGGTATTTTCTTCCATTCTTCTTATACCACAATTGGACTTCACGAGCTTTTGAACATAATCACTAAAACATGTAAGTGAACTCAATAGTGTTCTAGGAATTTTATCAGATCTAGACATGAATACCCTGTTAAATTCCCTGTTTATTGCTTTTCTGGTCTATATGCCTACATCCATTTTGTTACTGGTTGCTAGTTGTGTTCTGAATATGGTCACAGTGAACCTCTTTTTGTGAAGGCCATTGCAAAAAATGTATCTACAACTGCAGTAATTTTCAATCTGCACAGTTGTAATAAATAAGACATCTTGTTATTCTGGTTCTCCAAGTAGAAGATAAACAAATCCTTATTCTCCATTTACAAAGCAAAAGCAAGGAATGGTTTTCCTTTCCACGGAAACTATCCAGAACCTGCTTTTACTATCAAGTGAAAACTTAGAAACCTTTTCAAACTATGAGCAAGCACCTAATTTCCCAGCATTCCCCAGATCAGAAAAGAACAAACTACATTGCCTTTGAATGCATGAGTCCTGCTTGGTCTGAAAAATGAATGAAGACTTCTGAAGCAAAAAAAAAGTTAATGAAGTGTTGCATCCTTGAAGTAATATGAATTTGTCATTAACTTATTTAACACAACTTGCAGAAAATTACCTAGAAATAAAGGAAGAAATTATGATTTAAATTCAGTTTCCTACAACTGCCTTCATTTGATGGATGATTTAGCATATGGAATGGCATGCAGATTCATGTCCAAGGATGTAAGTCCTAGAATAGAGTTAAGTTTCCCTGTGAATGTCTTTATTTCTACAAAAGGGACTCAAGATAGATATCCTGGACAACTGGCATATCAGCAGAGGAAGGGTATGATAGACACGACATATGGCCAAACACTGCTTGAGCATTCATTTGATGTTTTTAAGTTGTACTTGCATTTATTTTGAAATTAAATGATATTTTTTAGGTCTCTCATTGGGAGTATATTTTCATAAAAGAGGTAAAGGCAAACATAATGGAAATTATAACACATGAAAAAAATGTCAAGAGCACTTTTGAAGGAATTTTGCAAGCATGCAAAATTTTTTTGACTTAAGAAACTATCTAGAGCCAAATCTTTAATTTCTTAGCCTTCAAAACTTCCATTGGCAGCTGTGAAAATTCTGGACTGAGGAATAAAACATGATCAGATGCTTTGTTTGATCCTAAAAGATCAAATGTTTGAATTTGAGTTCAGATTCTATTTTCTTCCCTTAACATAAAAAGAAATCTACTTAATAGCAATATACAGAAGTAATTCAGCACCCAAGAATACCTCTAAATTTACATAACTGTTAAGTGAAGGCTGGATGAATGATTAAAAGTGCTTGACTCCTACTACAATGCCAAATGCTGACTTCAGATTCTTCTACAAGATTTATTATTATTATTATTATTATTATTATTATTATTATTATTATTATTATTAAATAATGTATGACTGTTTTCCAAATTGGAAAAACACTATAAAAATAAAAGATCTAAAGATCTATCTGATATTTTCAAGGAAAATAGCCAGATTAGAAAGTACCACATGGGCAATCGAGTTAAAAACCTTAAATGCCTCTTTTCTTTCTTCATTAACAACTCTCAGAAGCAGTTACATCCCTGCCAGGTATTTAGGGACATGCTTCCCCTTAAGCATGGGTTAGTGATTTAGGGCCCAAGGGTTTACACCATTAAAAAAAAAAAAACTAAGACATAATCAAATGCTATTTAATTAGGCAACATATCCACAACTTTTAATAAAGTTTTGTACAAACCACAGATTTTTAGCCTGCACTGAATTTTTTGAAGAATAAGTTTTATAAAGTATTCTATAATATAAATTTTACCCTGTGTATCTTCAGCAATGCCCTTCTCATTTAATTCTATATTCTTGCTCTAATCACATACCTTTAAGTAGCTCAGTTCTGTTTATCATTATGCTAAGTATACATTTTACAACAGCTTACTATTTTCTAAAGTGGATAAACTTGTAGGGGGAGAAAATCTTTGCTTTCAGCTTTTGCAAAATGTAAATATTAGCAAAATACTTTACATTACTGACATGTTTTGATCAACAGAGAAAATAAAAATAAAGCTTTTACCTAACCATATTCTAAAATATGAGCATAAGTTTTATGAACAAGCAGAACTTTAATAATTCGGGAATATCTGAGAGAATCCATATGTTTAAAGGTAAGATAACATTTGCAAAATTCTGATTGTTATAGTTTGCTGAAACATGGGCATATTCAGTACCTTGTAGCACAAGAGATAAACCTTCATAAAATTATGCACATAATCCAGTAAACAGTCCTTGACTGCAGAAAAAGTACTGACATTGTAAATATTTGCTGAAATATACAAAAATTTCTATTACTAAATCATTTTTAAAAAGATAAAACAATTATACTAATTTGTCTTCCCTAAACTGTCTATAAATGAATCAGATAAAAATGGGACAAATACAAGTACATATAACACTACATTACTTCAGGTTTTTTGACCTAATTCCATACTCCCACTGTTTGGAGTTCCTTATTTAAAAAAACAAAACAAAACAAAAACAACCAGTGAATACATTCTTTGGAAAATATTTTTTATTATAAAATGTACAGTATATTGACCTTAATATTATAAAACACTGTAATGTATCAGAGTCTTGTAAAGACCAATAATTTATAAAATGAGACCAAGGTCATTGTTACTCTTGCTAGTCTCATAGTCAGATTAAAAAATATATATAAAATATATAGTGAATTAATTGACCAGAGCATCCTTAGTAGCTGGCAAATGTATGTTCCTATGTTAAGGTAGCTAATCTCTGCATGTATTTTTATTAAAATAGATCATTCTTATTTGCTAATTTAGTCTTTGATTTCGAAGAGCTGATAGAAGCATGAACAGAAAGGTTAATAATCATATTCTATAAGCCTAGATTATGTAAAGGTGCTGCAGGGTATAAAGAAAATTATGTTTTACTAAAGTACTTCAATCACTGCAGCTCACTTGTTAACAGTTAATACTTCTTTGGTACTTTTAAGGTGCTTGTTAGAACAAGAAATAGCTTTGGACTATTGACAATGGAGTACTTTAGGTCTCAGATGCTATTGGATAGCATGAAAAACCACATTACACTGTCTTAACAATTTGAAGACCTTTTTCAATGTATTAGTCTTCTCAGTTCCAGACTTATTACCATATTGAGTACAAAAGAAAGGCAGATTAATTCCTTTTTCTTTCTCTCCTTAGCCATTGTTGCAAGCAGTACTTTCCTCATTGCACTCATTTGGCAGTGACTTGAACACCAGTATCCAGTCAAAAGCACTTGTTTTAATGCTAGAATATGTGTATGTAGGTAGTTTTGGAATCACTGCCTAGTATGTTTTTAGCAGTGCATTTATAGAAGCCTGCATCCCTTTGAGTGGACTGCTGGATGACTAATGACCCCTGAGGATGGAGGAATTTGTTTCCATACAGACGGGATTGAGCTCCTGTTGTCAGATGTGATTTATCTGGAAGCTCCCATGTTATTTCAGCTTTAGGAATCCCAATGGCCATGCAGTTCAGTTTAACTGAATTTCCAGGTCTGGCATAAATGACAGGTGCTGGCTCGCTGGTGATCCGAGGAGGATAGGCGATCACAATGACAGGCACAGTCATAACAGAAGTGCCATACTCTGTGGACACTTTGCACAGGTAAGTGCCCCTGTCAAACACAGAAGCCTCACGCACTGTCAGTGAGCCATTCTCCATCAGGGAAAAGCGACCCACAGCCTGGGGGGCATCCATAACCATTCCATTGGGCAGTGTCCAGGAGATCTGCGCCCGGTGGTTTGCCTGGGTGATGCAATGAAGCTGCAGAGTTTCTCCATTGATGATGCTCACCAGGTTGTTGTACTGGTTGCTAATTTCTGGCCTGAGTCCCACCTTCAGGAAGACTACTCGTTCCACATAACCTCCCGGGTTTCTGGCTGTACAGCGGTAGGTCCCAGCATCCCCGGCAGATAAGCTGCTGATGTGTAAGATCCCATCCCTCTTATGGTAAAATCTGTGCAGGCGACTGCCACTCAGCACCTCAGAGCCGTTGGGAAGGATCCAGCTCGTGCTGGGTTTGGGGTTCCCCTGGACTGAGCAGTTCAGATTGATGCTGTGCCCAGCAATGGCAGTGATCCTTTCACTGACAGGGTCTCTGAAGGAGGGTTTCTCCAAATGGTCTGTGATGAGGAGCTGCACGAGCAGTCTCGCTTCCCCGCCTTCGTTCCGCCCAATGCACACGAGCTGCACGGCGTCTGTCTGCCTCACCCCTCTGATGTCCAGCGTACCATTGCGATGCACAGTGATCCTGTTCCCATAGTAGGGAGCCGGTAAGACTACTCCTTCTGGAAAAGCCCACAAGACACGCGGAGCAGGGATGCCCTCAGCTTTGCAGTCAATAAGTTTCCGGCTGTCTCTGATGGCTGTCTCCCTCACAGATGTTATTGCACTGAGGTGACCATTGATTCTGGGAGGCTGAACGTCAACGTGGATCCAAACGATCTTCCGGTCTTCTCCAGCACTGTTCCGTGCTACACAGGTATAGTTACCACTGTCAGACCTTTGGGCCTTTTGGATGAGGAGGGTGCCATCTCTGTATATCTGGTATTTGTCAGACAGCGCAGGAATAGGCCTGTTGGTTGGGGAAAGCCAGGTCACTTTGGGAGTGGGCTCTCCTTTGGCTTCACATGCTACTGTGACAACATCGCCATAAGGTACATTAATAGTGATATATGTTTTGTTCCTGATGGTTGCAGGCTCTGCCACCACTTTGACCCGCACTTTCATTTCATCCTTCCCAATCTGGTTTTCAGCATAGCAGGTGTAGTCCCCTTCCTCTCTCAGTCCAACATCATTGAAATACAGGGTTCCGTTATCAAAGACCACGTACCGCTTTGCCCGGCTGCCGCTGTCATCCGACTGCATGAAGGTATTGATCATGCTGCCATCTGGAAGACCCCAGGAGATCTCTGGATTTGGCAGACCTGTGGCTACACAGTCAACTTTCAGGTCCCCTCCATACTTGACCTTGTGGTTATTGTCATTCTTATGTTCTATTTTTGCTGGTTTCATCATCACATTCACTTTGAGGACCACGTAGTCATCCCCTATCTTATTGCGGGCCACACACAGATAGTCTCCTGCATCTTTGTCTGTAACCGAATGAACAACCAACGTCCCATTGCTGAATACTTTGATTCTAGTCTCCAAAGTGCTGTAAGGAAAGAAAAAAGAACCTAACATAAGCTACAAAATCACATTTTGGGTATTAACTACTGAGAGAAATCTGTGGGGGAATAACAACTCAACAGTATTAAAAAAAAAAAAAAAAAAAAAAAAAAAAAAAAAAAAATTAGGAGAGGAAAATTGCTTTTGTTAAATAATTAGATGGTCAGAAATTTCTAGGATATTCACCACCAAAAGGCAAATGGAAAAAAAAATAATTCTACTCACTTGTAACTAAGTAATTCTGTTGTGTTTAATGACTTTAATGATGTTTTTGACCATTGAACATCCACTAAATACTAAATTATGATGGTTTTAACTCTTCTGACTACATGTGCATTATTCTGTAACACTGAAATATGAGATCTCTGGATGATATAATCCACATGAGGCCGTATGGACCATAATGGAGTCTGGTACCTGGGTCTTCAGCCAAAAGCAAATAAAGATGAGGAACTTCCTCTGCCCTTGGGTATAAAGATTAAACCTTTAGAAGAGTCACAAAGAAGCAAAATGTTGCTAAGCTTTGAAATAAGGGACAAAAAGTTTCCAGTATACTAAAAAAGTCCTTTCCACTTCACTATGGAATTGGTGTATTCAGGTCAAAACCAACTTCCTCAGCAGACACAGTTTTCTCCCCAAAGAAGATCTCCAGTATTTGAAAAGCAGCTCACATAAAGATCATGAGGGAAAACAAAAAAGAAACACAGTATTTTTTTGCTACCTCTATGAGGCATAAAATGCAATCTGGATTTTGTGCTATCTACAGGTTACCTAAATTTATTTTTTGTCAATATAAAAAATTATGACTATGTTCAGCTGTGAAGAAAGTTGTTCCAAATTAGGCATTTTAACTATACTGTGTTTATACCAACTGCTTATAGTCTGTTTATTGTGCTCAAAGGTGAGCTATGAATAATTTATAGCACAGAAATTTGTTTTCAGACAAGTGTTAGGACAGTTATTGTAGGTTTATAGAAGTGGTATTTTAACTGATATTGCAAATATTGGAGAATGTATTGTTTTGGGCATTTATATGCAACCAGGTTTACACAGACCTTATTGTGGGGTAACATTTGTTTATGCAAGACATTAAAATTATTATGTTTGTTTAAGTAATTACAAGTTGAATTATTTGCTCTGTATTTACTTTGTGTAATTATTTGCCTAAGAGATAAAATTCAATGATTCATTTCTCCTGGGGAAAAGCAGGCACCTCTGCAACATTATTCTGACTAAGCACATTGGAACAAGCAGTACACAAGCTGTGTCTCTAGACTTTTTAATAAGTTTACAAGTGGTTGTAAAAGACAGACAGTGGCAGCTTATCCTAAAAACTTGAAGCTAGCTTTTCAAGAGTAATACTGCTACCAAGAAAATTATGCTAAGATACAACTCGACTATCTTTTGATATAATCTCACATTCTTTCTTAAGGATTGGGTGGATCATTCAGAACCCGCAGAAGTCAGGAATGAAATTTGTACTTGAGTGGGCTATTCTCGAAGTTCATCTAAACTTCAATTTACCTGTGACACCCCAAAGAGTAATTTACCTGTGAAGGGAATCAATCATCCTTTTGGAAGGCAACCTCCACAATATCCGAGGCCAAGGGTCACCAGAAGCACTACAGTCCAAATGCAGGATGCCACCGTATGTTACATCTGTTCTCTGAGGAGAGCTCCCAGTGATTTTAGCATTCGATGCATGCTTTTTCACATGGAGTTGTACTGTTCTCCTGGCAGCTCCCACCATGTTAGCAGCAATGCACTCATAGGTCCCACTGTCCTTGGGGGAGACATTGCGAATGTAAAGAGTCCCATTGGGAAAAACAAATAAATTCCCATTGACAAACTGAGAAGGTCGGATCTGCGTGCCATCAAAGACCACCCAGCGGATGTTGGGAGAAGGTGCTGCCTTGGCAGTGCAGTGGATGTTAATACTGCTACCAAGGGGCAAGGAAATGTTCTCTTGCTTATCCTGCTGGATGATGGGGGGTAAGGCTGCAATGTGCAGCCTCACTGCAACGCTGTCAGCTCCTGCAGCATTGCTCGCTACACATTTGTAAATTCCTCTGTCTGAAAAAGTTGCTTGCTTGATAGACAAGGTTCGATTTTCATGAAGCATTATCCTGCTTTCTGTGGCTGTGACTGTCTGCAAAATCTTCCTATCTGGGAAAATCCATGAAATTAGTGGGCTTGGAGTCCCGCTAGCCTGACATTCCATTGCTATGGTCTCTCCAAAGTAGACTGTGACATCTCGATAGCGGGAAAGTAAAATTTTGGGCTGGTGGGCTAAAACTGTGAGCACAACAATCATTTTATCTATGCCGTGCAGGTTCTGAGCTGTGCATAAGTATTGCCCACGATCCTGAAGCTGAGCATTTCGGATAAGGAGAGTACCATTTTTCCAGACCTCAAACCTTTGTAACTTGCTGTTGGCTGTCATCAGAGCTCCTGTGAAGGTGAAAGGAAAGAAAGAGAAAGTCAAAGGGTTTAAAATGTTCATTATTGAAATAAAGAGGTCTTAAGTGACATTTTAGGTTTACTCAGCACCAATTACAACTTCAGAGGGTCTGCATCTTCTGACACTCTCCATAACTCAAATTAGTCTTTGTTTCTATTGCAGAACTAACCACTAGCTTGCAAACATGGACAGTGTGGAAATTTTTGAAGGCCTTATGTTTTAGGATCCCTCTTAAATCTTTATGTAACTTTACTGTTCCTTTTGCATATGGAGATCACACACACACACCCCCCAATATTTAAGGCAGCCACATTAACAAACCCATACTCGCAAGTGTTGCCATAATAAATTCTAACTGCTGAGAAAAAGCAGAGTTGTCTGCTTTTCACAGCCAAAAAATTACTCTTCAAAAATGAACTCATTAAATGGTAGCGGTTTTCTTTTACAGAAACACTGCAAATCTATTATTATTTGTAATGATTAGTTGCAATTAATCATTTTCTCTACAATGATTATAAATTACAGGAATTTTTCAGTATTTTGAACTACTCCTGTGATAATGCTGCATTTCTGTGCAATACCCCTACAAACCATGGAAGAGCACATTTTTCTCTGTCTTACCTGTAGAGACTTTTGTCCAAGTAATAAAAGGCTTGGGTTCCCCAGCTGCGTCACAAGGGATAGAAGCATCTGTTTCAGCAAGGATGGAGATGCTCTGAGATGCTTTTGTGATAATTTTAGGTCTTCCTCCATGTACCCTAAAATTAGTGGAAGGCTGAATTGCAGTTGAATTGTGTGGCATAATGCCTCCCATGTAAGGAACAGATGGAAATTTTTGATGACGCTGATGGACACTTTTAAAAGGATGAATTGTAGTGGTTATTTGTGGTTTTGTGCGCTGAGAGAGAAAGGCTGGAGGGGTGATCTTTAAAATCACTGGTGGTGATGCAGTCATTGTGGCATGTGGCATTGGAGGCACTGGAATAGCTGTAGCTTTCTGCACTGTAATCCCAGTAGGTAAGACCTGAGCAACCTTCCTCTCATTTGTGTCTTTTGGCACTAGTTGACTAGTAATATCTGGTTTAGGATGCATATTTAAGTGAGGGAATATCCTTGTTCTGTTGAAAAGGAATGGTATTCTGGAACTGGGGTAATAGGGGATCCCTTGACTTGGTAGTCTCCCTGCTGTGCCTCTGTTATCTGGAACATGGTTATTTCCAAAAAATCTTGAATTGTATCTGTTCTGACCCTGATTACTGAACTTGCTTTCGATTAATGGCTTTGTTTTGTGAAATGGAGAGGCTTGTGTTGGGGTAGCTGTTTCTCTCTGGGAAGCAAAAGTTTTTCTGTCCTGGATAGTATGTGCTGCATATGCTGTTATCTCTGGTTTGTTTGTGTAGTGAAGAGGCTGATGTGTTATAAAATAGCGAAGTGGGCCCTGTGTTACAGGAAGCTTCACTGTGCCTCTTACTGGAATGTGTTTTGGAGGCACAACAGGTGGTCTTTGGTTTATGCTTGGTATCATTCCAGCAGGTGGATGAGGAGGATTTGGATTAAGCAGTAAACTGTTGTTTGATTTGCTACTATACAACTCCTTGAATTGCTTCTCTTTTGACTGTATGCTAATCCTGTTTTGATTAGAGGAAGGAGTAGGGTGGACATTCTGGTTTGAGGTCATCACTATTTTGTCACCACCTGCTCCAACGTGTTTTGCTTCTGGCAGCCCTTCTTGATTGAAGGCATTGCTCTCCTTGGTGGTATAATGAAGAGATGGATGTGAAGTGCTTGAAATGGAAGGGGGAAGACTGGCAAGTTTTATAAATGGAATAAAAGCAGTCGATATAATAGGAGGCTTTTCAGTTGTCTGTGAATGAGGAAACACATGTAACATAGATTCCTTTCTATCCAAGGAAGATGGCTCTGTCCCAGCCTGGAGAGTAACAGATTTCTTTGTCTCTCTAACTGGAAGAGTTTGAGTTTCTCCAGTGCTGAAAGAGGAAGGTAAAGTAAATCTCTCATACTGCTGAGGTGGCTCAGCTTCTGCTGGTGTTTCTATAGATACTGTAGGCTTCCATGGCTCCTTTGAAACTGAAAGGTCCTTAAAAACTTCTACTGTGCCAACAGGAATACTTAAGTCACTCACAGTGGGATACACCAGCTGGAATGTTCCAGCAGTTGTTTCATTAACCATTCCTTCTAAGTCAAATAGGTTAGGCTCTTGAGATTTTGGTTTTGTTGATAGTATTGAGCTGTTCCTATATGCAGGAGAAGTTGCTGTCCTTGATTGCTCTGCCTTATGATCCACAGGTTTAGAATCTGCTTTCATGTCCTTCTCCACAGAGACATTGTCTAATGAGTGGAATGCTGGCACTTCACTTTGCTCTGGTTTCAGAGGTACACTTGGCTCTTTTGTGGGAAGTGCATCATGTACAGCATATGATGATAAAATTGTGATGGGTGCAGTCACTGGAAGTTCAAAGGCTTCAGGGCTAGTAGGGTGTGTCACACTTTTAGCTTCAGGTAAAGTAGTGGGCCTAAAAGAGAAAGTTGTGATGACATCTCTGATTTTAGTAAATTTCTCTGTGACACTTGAATCAATAATTAATGAAGGAGTGGATTCCATGCGCTCCTTTTTCCTAGCCTGTATTTTGATATTTTTAAGATCAGGACTTTCAGGAGTTCCAAAAGAAGTTTTGGTAACAGCTTCAATTTCAGGTGTCCTTGTAATCACAGGCATTGCCTCTGTGGTTAAAACAACACGGGGTAAAGGCCTTGGTCTTTGTCGGATTCTGTTTGGCCTTCTCCTTCTCCCATAAGGCCTTTTTCTACCATGCTGAGTAATAAGTGAAGGCATGGTCTTTCTATATGGAGTTGTTGTGGGGGCCATTGTGGTCAATCTACTGATGGAAGAAGATGTTTCTAACCCCTCTGCTGTTTTATGAGGAGCATTAGCACTATGCAAAATGAATATGGGACCTTGTTTTGGAATAGCCAGGTTTCTATGTTCCTCTATCTGAGAATTGTCTGCATGAATGCTGAACATGCTTTCTTGAGTCACTGTACTTCTGTGAGTTTCAGGTTCTTCTTTGCTCTCAACCATGATGGGTGTGACAGCTGGAAAACTGTTACTTAAGTCTGCCATTTTTGTATGACTTGTGGATATTTTTTTGTGCTGGTATCGTCCATCATTGCTCTTTTCTCTAACAAATGGAAAAGTAGATGAAGGAATAGTAGTAGTGCCTACAGAATCTGTTGGGATGATCTCATCAAACTGAGAAGGTGCCGAAGTTATGGTGTCAACACTAATTGGGCCCACTTCATTTAACTTCAAGCTTGTATCCAAGGTGCTATGAAGATCCACAGTCTGAGACTCAAGGAGAGTAGCATCAAGTGGTAGCTCAGCAAAAGCAGAATTTTCTTCAGATATAGAAGATACAGTCTTATCTACAGTTTCCACTGTGAATAAACTGCTCTGAACATTAGGAAAGTTTGTCACAATTTGTTTGGCTAGAGGTTCCTCAGTAAGGGCAACCGAATCATTTGTTCTGACATCAAGATGCTGTTCCCCTTGTGGTTGCAGAGTTGCAGAGACAGAAGTCAAATATGGACCTGATAAAGCAATTTCTACAGCGTCATTTGCAGGTGTTTCTAAAGCCCTGTGGTTGGAGAAGGGTTCAGTTTCTGACCTTACTAATATAGACTGGACTGAAAACACTTCTGTGTTCTGTGAAACAGTGACTGAGAACTGCTCATCTTCACCCACAGGTGATGCATCAGCAGAGGAATCCACCACATCAGGCCCTGTCTCTGAAGGCAGAGGGCTGGGTAAGGGATAAGGAGTGGGAGTAGTTTCCTTCATGACTGATGGCAGTGAAGTTGTTACAGAGATGGTGGTAGCTGTTGTTCTAGGAAGATTCTTCCCACGGACCTTTGCCAAAATGTCAGCCCAATGCTGTGGATTAATCTGTTTGCTTGCCACATTAATTCTCCTTCGAGATTCAAATACTCTCCGGCCTTCTGCAACATTGCTGTCTTGGGTTTCATCAGTACTTTTCCAGATTTTCATTTTCCTTCTGCCCTTCTTCCCCTTTTTAATTTGAGCCTCTGGGACTTGGTCACTTTTTTGTTTAAAAGGTATTTCCCAGTCTTTCAGGCGGTTCTTTCTTCGTGGGAACTCCTCCACCCCTCCTGTCCCTGATCCCTCCTCATCATCTATGACCCGCCCTGTTGTTTTTGACAAACCTTTTGAGCCTGGGCGCTTCTTTAGTTTTATTCGTTTAAATGATCTGTCAGACACCATTTTATTTACTGTGACCCTTACAACAAACTGATCTGATCCCTGCTGATTGACAGCCACACATCTATAATGGCCACTATCAGTGACATGGCTCCTTGGAATAAGCAAAGTACCATTGGGAAGCATATAGCCTTTCGAAGAGTTTGATAAATCATTGAGTACCTGACTGTTTGGAAGAATCCAGCTCAACTGCGGGTCTGGGATGGCAACTGCATTACATGGCAAAGCTATTGGATCGCCAACGTTTTTTTCAACTCTCACTACATCTGAATCAGCTACCTGAATAGCTGCAGGCTGCACAAAAAGTCTGTAAGACATTACATCCACATCATCTCTCACTTGGGCAATGCAGTGGTACACACCTCCATCAGTGTAACTCACTGCTTTGATTATTAGTTGGCCATTACTGAGAATGGAAAACCTACTGTCTTTCTCATTAAAAGGTGCCTGCAGTTTAGTTCCATCTGGAAAAAGCCACTGAATGGAGGGGCTCTCAGAAGCTTTCACACTGCAACTCAGCTGACACTCTGACCCTTCCACCACACTCTGTGCTGTCCTTGTGCTCTGATTTTGCTCTATCATTACCCAGTTTCTCTGCTGCTTGGTGGTTTTGGTATGAATTGTCTGAGAAAACACAGTAAAAAAAGATAGCACCACTTTTTTCCCTGTACTCTGGCGCCTGTTTAATTGGATATTTATAAGAGGCTGCATCACCCAGGAAGGCTCAGCCTGTATTTGAGCTTTTACACCTGTGTAGTAAAGAGCATCATAATCTGAGCCTTGCCTGTACTGATAGCTTATTTTAGGCTCTTTTCTGAGCATAAGTTCCCTCTCTAATTTGACAGGTACTTCACTGTAGTAAGCTATAAGCTTCCATAGTTTTTCATAGTTTTCTCGATTCATTGGACATTCAAAATCCAGTGCAATTGTGGCATTTATATCTATCTCCTGAGTCTGGATTTGATTCCACTGAATTTTGGTAGAATCTGTTGGTTTTTTGATTTCACAGTTCAGGTGGATTATATTGCCATGCTCATCAGTCATATTTAGAGCAATGTTCCATGGTGAGGACCGAAGCTCTTCCAGAGGGAGTTCATAACTGTCACTATCTTCCTCATCTTGAGTACTGCTATTTTGCCTCAGTGAGGACTGAATGACAGGCTTCCTACAGGAAATATCTTTCAAGTTCTGAATGTCTTCTTTCTGTAGTTGTTTTGGGCTGCTGCACTTAGCACACAGCTGTCCCCCTTCATAGGCTTTGTCCTTTTTGCATTTTAAAACACCTGAAAAAAATAAAATTGAAAAAAGAAAATAAGAGGGAAAACAATAGGTAAATAAGCTGAAAAACTCTGTTCTAGACAACTCTCAGAAGTATGAAATAAACTTCACGAAGATTGCATTACGTCACATGACACATAAGGCAAGACTTCTAGAACGGCACCTCTTCGTTTTACAGCTGAATGTGCATCTGATTCTCAATCTGACCATGATTTCTTCCGAATCTTCTCTTCATGACAGGATTGAATACTTCATCCTTCTGAAATTTAGATTCACTGCCTCTGAATTAAATGCTGACAAATGGAAGTGCACAGGGCAACATTTAAATCAGCAACAAACTACTCTGTGTCAAAAAGTCTGCATTTGTACAGCGACTGCCTAACTTGTGGATCTAATGTGAAGATGAGAGGGACCTTTCAGCTTTCAAAAATACAGAGTTTACCAGAGAAATGCTGGACTTCCTCATTAAATAATCCAGGAAACTCTTTTTTTCTTCTCTATTGATTAAGAACAGTACTGGCAGTACACAAAACATTATATTGTAGCTACCAAAATGGGCTGATTAGTTCTTGCACTTGCAAGGTATTAACCAGCAGGAGAAAAAAAAAAAAAAAAAAAAAAGGTGCCACTTCTTCTCTGACCTCTGAAACAACTGTAAACTTTGTAATAATACAAAAAAGTTAAAACAGAGAAGAGCTAGACAAGGAAAACTACAGTCTTGACTCCTCTCTTCTGTCAATGCAAACTTGTTGTCTGCAAAGTAACAATCATATATTTATTACACTGTTCTGCTCACTTGAATGTTAAATGTCACCTTAGGTATTTAGTTTGGAAGCATATAGTAGATTAAATGTATTACAGTTATTCTAGGAATAAGTATCATCCTGAAGAATGAGGGATCTTTGAATGAATGAACAATACAACGGTGAGTTATAAGGCAAAATGTCAGGAGAAAGGGAAATGCACAGCAAATCCTCATACCATTATTTTAATTGAAAATATATGCTTTTCTAATCTGAAAAATCAGGTTTTTTAAAAAAAGTCTTACAAATGGAATACATATATATATATATATATATATATATATCTGCAGTTTGCTACTTGCAGATTCAAACGATGTTTTAAAGATAAGGAAAAATTAGTCCACAATCAACTTGGCAGTGGCTACACTGAAAAAATTTAATAACTCTTTCTGGACAGAATTCCGAAAGAAGTTAATGTTACAGTCATGTACAGATACAAAATCTGTCATACGTGAAAAAGGCATGGATAAATTATTCCTCCTTCCAAAAATCATTACTATTTTAGTGTAAAGTGGTAATTTAACTGAATAAAAATGCAGCACTGCACTAAGAAAGGAATGTTCAGCTAGTATCTCATAACTTATATTGAAGCTTAAGGACACCCATTACACATACACACACACATTTTGGATCAAGAAGAGAATATAAGAATATTAAAATGTAAACTAGTGAAATACAGTATTTAAGTCAGATGACTCAAGTACCTGTTTAGTCAGGAAGATTTATACTACTCATTCAAGCATTGCACATTCTTAAAAAGCACCATCTTGCAGTCAAGTGCAAAACTGCAATTAATTAAATATTCTAAGATGACAAGACCCACCATCATTCACCATATGCATTCCAAAATCATTGTATAAACCTTGTCACTCATTTGAGACATCTTCAGTTACAATTAAATGCCAATTCCCTCTTAATATTTTAGGAGTAGCTCTGGTGTGACACCAGTTCCTCTGCTGAACTGAGATGCCCGAACTGAAAACTGACACTCAAATCCCTCAAATAATGTATTCCTGATACAGAGGCATTATAAAACTCTTTTTGTTTCTGCACACAATCAGAAGTGTTCCAGGCTAGGCATTAGGATACTTATCTCTAAGTCTGAATGAAGATAAACAAGTTATTTTATGAAAAAATTACATGGTTGAAAATGGATACACTGCAAGTACTTGAAAATACTTCAAATAGATTTGCTCCATCATAAAGGAAGTTGTGGTCAATGAAGAAACATGGATGGACATGAAGAATGCATACTACAGCCTTAATGTTAACAGATTCAAAGTTAGAGTGGGCTTAACCAGGAATTTGGTAACCTAATTTCTTTCCTTCCTTAGACAAACAAGTTCAAATCCAATGTTACCACCTCCCATGACAGCATATAGTCAGTAGCTTCACTGGTTGAGGACAATTGGCAGCCCTCAGCCAAAGGTGTACTGCTGTGCAAGCAAATGCAGTCAAAGGTTATAACCCCTTTACAGTTATAAACCTCACTACCACTTCCATCATCACAAATGTAATGGCTAATTTCTTTGCTCTTAAATACATATTTTTATCTAATGAAACAAAACTGCTTTCTTTTTACAGTGTTTTTTAAATACACACATTTATTGAATAGTAACAGAATTTAACACTGCACACAGACATCATGTAGGTAATAACACCCAGGAAGTAACAAAACCATCAACACACAGAACAGGAAAAAAAAAAATCCATGTTATGAGTTCAATAAAAACTGGTAGCTTATGTTCCTACCTCCAGAAACTTCATTCCATTCAAGGAGCCACTTCAAACTGCAGTCACAGGCCCATGGATTTCCATGAAGGTAAAGATTTTCCAGCAGTGGCATGCCTTGAAACATCCCTGCAGGTAAGGTCCTAAGTGCATTTTCAGATAGGTAGAGATGTCTTACTGTTGACAATTTGAAATAATCAAGGACCATAAATGTTGAAAAGGTGTTGGGGTGAAGCTGCTGGAGTAAATTTCCTTCTAGGTGGACAAGTCTTAGAGAAGTTAAACCATTAAAAGCATTTGGATGAATAAACTCAATTCTGTTGTGGTCCATGTGCAGCCTCATTAAGCTTGAAAGTCCTTGGAGAGTTTGGCTGGTTATGGCTTTCAATTTGTTGTAACTAATTTTAAAAACCTAAACAAAAATTAAAAAAAAAAACAAAGCAAAAACAACCAAAAAACAAAACAAAACAAAAACCAGAGATTTTTTTTTTTATCCAATTAGAATAGCAATCAAGTAAATTTTTTCCTCCCACCTTCAAATATTTTGCACCACTGAAAAACCATATGCTCGTCAGAGGTAGAATAAAACTGAGTGGTAGTTGGCATTATCAAGTTAGACACAGGCATAGTTAATAGATATCCAATGCATTTTGGGGGAAAATGTTATGTTAATCCTACAAAGGCACTATAAAGAACACTTATTTTTGTTTTCTGTAATTCATGGAAGTTTTGAAATTTAGGAAAACCTAAGGATTACCTGCAGAGACACAAGATCTTTCAAAGCACCATTAGGAATATTCTGAATGTCATTTCCATGTATCATGAGCAATTCCAATTTTGTAAGTCCTGCAAAGGAGTTTTCGTATACAGACTGTATACTGTTGAACCTGGGGAAAAAAAAAAAATCACACATGCAGTTACAATTTATACACTGACTGTCACAGACTGCAAATGTAAAATTAGTATAACCTAACTTTCAGAAAAAACTGGAGGGAACTTAATGCACTATCAAAAGGCCAGAAGTTACTGAAAGACTCTTACAAGGTCCAAGCATACTTAGTTCATGTTTACATTAAGATTTCTTTTAACTCACTTTGTGGCACTTTAACCATAAATTAGGAGTAAAAGTAATAAATAGGCGTTTAAGTTCTAATAGTTGTCAGTATATTTTTCCATGTAACTCAGTTTATAGAATGGAAATAAGTTAATGGCCTATGGCCAAACCATGATGCTATGGAGCCTGGCAAACTAGACAGGCTGCAGTGTTGCCAAAGCAGCATTTAACAATAAATAAATAGAGATTTGGAGAGTAAACATTAAAAATGGGTTATCTCCCAAACAGCACAAGAAGCAGTGAGTCACATCCTGCTTCACTTACTGTTACAGCATGTAATTTGCTACATTAAGTAAATACATAAGATCTAGGAATTGACCTTACAATTACATCATTTGAGCACTGAAACTCTTCTTAGATAAGGAATACAGAAAAATCTACTCTTTGAAAATAAATCAGTTTTGCTTTGGAAAAGCAAATCAGGCTTTATTTGCCAACTTGGAGGAGTTACATTTGGTGGCCTAAGTCTACATTTGCATTTTTCATATGTATACAGAAAATTAAATGCATTATCTAATCTAGGCATGAAGTCTTAAAATTCAGCATAGAATTTTAGAGATTTTTCCAATTTCTTGGTATTTTCTAGAAAGCAAGGGAAGACAGCATGAAATTAAAATATTTTGAATAAGGAGAAAATACTTTTGGATCTTCACCATGTTATCTATCTAAAAATTCTTAATTTGCTAAAAATTTGTAATACTGTATTAATATTTTTAGTTCTTCTGCAGATCCACTGAGCTTATAGCAGACATCTTATATAAAATTTCTTATTTCAAAGTAAGTCCTTAAAAAAAAAAATGAACTTGCCTAAATAAAAATTTTTCTTAGATAATTTCCAGTTAGAAAAATAATCTTCACCTTCTAAACACATAGCACTTCAAATAGCAATATGATAAAAGCACTCTTTCAAAGTGAAAGTGCAACAACAGACAGTTAAGACTGTTTCTTCCTGGGAAAGGACACAACTCAGAAAAGGTAATTTGTGATGATGCAATACAAAGAGAGGAAATGTCCTTTATGCTAACAGTATATCAAATAATGTACTTTACTAAAAATCAGCCCAAACACCTTAGTAACTTAGAAGCCCATTTTCAGAAGCAAATTAGGGATTAGAGTACATATTTCTGTAATATAGCTTTACTGAGCACAGGTGCATTTTGAGACTAAAATTAGTCTTTAGGTGAATGAAATGTTAGTGGATCAAAATTTTAACTATAGAGAAGCAGAAAAGAAGCCAAACCAAAGTCACTACTGCCAGCCACTACATGATCAGTTGCATCTTAGAGGCTTTGAGGTTGTCAGGGTGAGCTCATCATGGGTAGTGGGACAGCCCTGACACCAAGCAGAAGAGGACTGAGACTCTTGCACTGCTCCTTATCACACAATTACCCAACGTGGTACTTTTGTGATATGAAGCCTACCAACAGTCCCTGCCTTCTTGTCTCAAAATCTGACAGATGTGAGTTGGAAATATCCTGGCAAAGGAAAGTGACTTGGAGTCTGAGCAGTCTCTTCCCAACATGCTTATAATGTGATTTGTTGCTTGAAATAAGTGCAACAAATCCACAACTCCAAAGGCAATGGATCAAATTTATTTCCACTGTATTAATTTAAGATATGCTATATCTCATTGTTCTCCAAAATGTTACTGGGTTACATCATAGAATTTTACTCCTACTGTATTTATATTTTACATCAGGTTTAAAATTCCATATTCTGTAGAAATCTCATAACAGATTTAATTAAATGCCTTTTTTTATACACTCTAAAACACTGTATGTTCTATTTACCAAAAATTAACTCACACCATGGTATAAATATTTATTTGAAAGTAATAGTTCTGTTTGAGACAAAAAGGCTGAGCTAACTTCTCCATGCCAGAAGCTGTAGCGATTGAAATCCGACACCAACAGGTAAGTACCCATCCCTGCAATTCTGCTTGAGAAGTACACACAGAGATCCTGGTTTGCCACATGTGCGCAAAGCACTCCAGGCTTCTGCACTAAGAACATTGAACTGTTTGCTCCAAGCTGCCATACGAACCCAAAGTTGATTCTTTCCACGTGTTTGGGGATACGTGCCGGCACGGCTGCCAGGGAGCGGAAGGTGCAGTGGACCTCGGTGGGGAGGTAGCAGGCGCAGGGCTGGGGGCAGCCCAGGGCGCCCAGCGGCAGCCCCAGTCCCAGCATCAGCACCACGGACAGCGCTCCAGCCGCCACCCAATCCCCCATCTTGTCGCCTCCCCTCGCCCGGCTCCTCCTGCATTGTTGTGGGACAGGGAGGAAGAAAAGAAAGAAGAAATTATGGTTTTTTAAAAACTTTTATATACTCTTTATATAAACTCTTTATATACCTAGTGATTACCTGCATTGTCTAGAAAGTCGGTAGACAATCAAGGCCATGTTCAATTGGAAAGCCATTTTCTTTATTCCGTGTCATTTTCTACTTCAGTGTCAATTTCTCCCCTACTATGCACTTTTACTAAATAACTATTCTAAAAAAGTTATGCTATCTCCCCATGTTAAAAAATGTTATAGGCTTATTCTGTACACCAAGTATAGTACTCCTCTCACAATAAAACTAGAAACCTTCTAGGAAAGTCTAGCTCAAGCAAATTGCCAGGGTTCCCTCTACAGTCAATGAAAGAAAAACAAAAACAAAACAAGCCATAATCACTTGAAGATTAATAGTATCAGTTATTGTACCTCATCAGATAACTAGAAATAGTGCAATTGAGCTGCATTAGGTACCAAATTAGCAAACTCGTATCACCTAGCTGCCTAATTTTTTAGCAAGCTATTAACTTTTGGTAGGGTAAAATGTGGCTCAATGAATCTCATTCATAATAGATATAGGAAATTATTGAGATATGAAGTGAAAGAAAGAATTAGTTTGCCATAGATCTAGGCTCTGTCATCCTTTGCCATGGGTTGCTCTGGGATGTTGGATACACTCTTACATTGCAATCTAAACCAAACAGTTATTATGTCTGATCAGAAATTACAAGATTAGACCATTTGTTTAAAAGCATAAGCACAGACCTCAGAGGAAAAGTTTATAATAAGTCAACCAATACCCAAGTTCAGGTTTTCAGAAATGTGTGTCGAAGTCTGCATGGCTAGAACCACAGAGAGTCATATAAAGAAGCACAGAAAAGAAAAAACAAGTTTTCAAGGTTTCAAGACCTTGAGCACTAGCAATTTCTGAAAAACAAATCATTTATGCAACATCTTATTAATGATTAAGCACCCTAACTCTGGACAAATGACTAAAACATTCCTATTCATATTCCTACCAACAGAAGAATTTGAAAGCCTTTCAAATTAAAACCATACAAGAATACAGGCTGCTATTAGTAACAGAAATTTAATATTCCTGCTTTTGTACAACACCACAACAATGACAGAAAGGCATTCACTTGTACCAGGTACTATTAGTTCCATTAGTTACTTGCTTGTAGTATAACAGTCAGATTTTCTTAGGTCTGCAAGCAACAAGATGCACATTTTCCCCCTAAGATTACCATGTGCAAACCATTACAGTTCAAAGGAGAGGCTTGTTGGGATGAAGTTTTCCCAAATATCCGTGGTCAAGTTAATGAGACATTTAGCATTCTTTAGACAAATAGCTTGTAATTTGTTTAAGAATTTTCAGGTGCTGTTTTCCTTATATTGTCCTTAATGAAAATTCCTTCTAGAAAAGAGCCTACCCATTTCGATTCCTTTTGTGATAGGTCCCTTTCAGGACATGTTCATTGAGGCGAAAAGGAGAGTGCAGTGACCTGTGAGGGGCTGGGGAAGGGTCTGCCAGCAGGACTTACCGCGCTGCGCCCGCGCCCAGCCGGGGCCGCTCCCCCGGGACTCGCCGGCATCTGCCGGAGCGGCTCCGGCCGCGCCGCGCCGCCCCGCCGCACGGGGGCGCTCTCGGCCGCCTCGCCGCCATTGGCTGCCTCCACCGCCCCGCGCAGCGCACCGGCCAATGGGCTGAGGCCCCGCCCCCGGGAGGCGGGGCGCGGGCGGGCCCCGAGCGGCGGCGCTGGCGCTCCCGGCGGGAGGGGGCGGCCGGCGCTGCGCGGCGCGGGCCGTGTGCCAGCAGCGGCTGTGCCGGAGAGGGCTGCGGGGGAGATCCCCTCGCCTCCGTGTTTCTTTCTGCCGTACCGGAGGACAGACGCTTCCCATTAGCGAACGTCCCCGCCGGAGCGGGCGACGGGAGCGCTCGGGCAGAAGGAGGGCGCCGACACACGGTGGCACCGCCTGCGGGACGCCCGACGGCCGCCGGCCAGGCAGCCGCACAGCCCGCTCGGCTCCCCGCGCAGTCCTTCAGGGGAACCCCAGAACCCAGCCCAACCCGCACCCGACCGCGCTCCGGCAGCGGCGGCCGTGCGCTGCGCTTACCTGCGGCCGGGCCAGGCGCTCTCAGCAGGCGCTGCCCGCCGCTCCCGATGCTCCGGGGCGCTGCGGCCGGCCGGCGGCGCGGAGCCGGCGGTCACCTGGACCCCGCTCTCCCCTCCGGCACCGGCTCGCCGAGGCTCATCGCTGCCTGCAGTGGTCCGCCTCGACGCCGACTTAGGATTTCTCATCGGCCGTCATCCTGCGGGATCCGCCGCCGCGGCTGGCTCCCCCCGAACAAACATAAGCGATGCGCGGCAGCCGGGCAGGCACCGCCGGGTGCTGGTTTGTATCGACTGCTATTGTCTCCGAGCGCTCCCCTTCTCCGGGTGCCCCGAGAAGTCCCGCCGAAAGTCGGGACGCCGCAAGCCCTCAGCCCCGGCGGGAGCCCAGCGTGTCCCTCCGGGCGCTGCGGGAGCTCCGTGGGCCGGCGGGCGGGCGGGCGATGCGGGCGGCCCCGCGCCGCCGGACGGGCTGCCTGGGCGCGCAGCTCTTCCCGCGGCGGCAGCGTCCCGCCGCCCGCCGCCGCATGGGGCCGAGGGATGCGGGTGCCGGGGCGCCGCGCTCCGCCCGCCTCCCCGCGCCGGGCGCTGTGCAGGGGGAGGGCGCGGCGCAGCGGCTCCTCTTGCGGGGTGGGCGGCCCCTCCGGGGAGGGGGCGGCTGCGGGCGGGCCCGCGCCGGGGGCGGGGGTGGGTAAAACAGGCTCCGGAGCCGGCGGACAGGGGTCGCGGCAGTTGCGGTTTCGCGTGGGTTCGGGACCTGAAGCTTACGGAAAGTTTGTCTCTGGGACCTGGGCACATCCAGCACAGTTGAAGCACTCAAGATGTGCAGCTGTGCATCTTGTGCGCTCACGCACGCGTATGCACGCAGGAGTTCAGCACATAATCCTTAAACTGGACCGAGCGGTTTGGGATTCTTTCTCTTCCCATGGTGATATGGTGCTTAGAGACACGGTTTAGTGGTGGGTTTGGCAGTGCAGGGTTAATGGTTGGACTCGATGATCTTGAGTTCTTTTCAGCCTTAACGATTCTATAGTTCTTTGATATAGGTCTCCTATCACAACACAGAGAACCAATCTGACATGAGCCCTCATACTTCATACTGGCACAGTTCCACTGGGGATACCTGCATCCTGTCTGTATGTGGGAATTTGGTCTCTGCGATCATACTCAGACAGACACTCCAATAAATGCATGTGAACAGAAAACCTCAGAACTAAAACAGAGAGGAAACTACAACAATAGACAAAAAGACAGGAACCAGTAACAAGTAACAGTAACCAGACCGAATGTAGACCTGGTCATGAATTGCCTTTTACCTTTAAAATCCACCAGAGAAGCAAACTTTAGTTTAAAGTCATTAAATCATTGACATCCCTCTTCTCACTTTCTCTCCAGTATGAACAATTTTTCAGTACATGAAAGTAAGCTTATCTTTAGTCCAGTGAAAAATGCATCATTCAGAAGACTATGCACTAGTGTTTAATTGTGTGGTTTTTGGATATGCACAATTTCATGTTCCCTAGATAGCCAGTGTGGCAGTTTTCCTCATCTGTTCTAAAACACCAAAGAACTCAGTCTTTCAAGGCACAAAAGAATTGCAGAAAAGAGCACAGACACATCTTGAGTCATAAGAATGCCTCTGAGTTTTCGTATGGAACTTTCAAATTCCATCTCCAAGGTAAGTCAGTATAGTGAATGGCATTATGTTCAAGGCTGTAAAGTTGTAGCAAGAGGATCATCACCAAATTAATAGAAATAATCAGAATCCTAACTAAATAACCATTTTTGACTGTGAAACCTGTTAGAAGTGTGATTATCAAAAGGGCTGATGGGGAAACCTCTTCAACTTTTAGGAATAAGCTGTTGTCAGAATCTGGACAAGTCATATCTTCCAAATGCATTAATAAAGTTTAACTTTTAAAAGAAAAGCTTCTTATCCATGCTTTTTGCTGCAGAACCTTTTTTATGTTGTGGTGGGCAGCTTAGCTCCACACAGCCTCTCTCTCACTTACCCAGTTTGATATGGGAGAGGGAATTGGTAGGGAAAGTTTGAGAAATCATGGGTTGAGACAAAGACAGCTCGATAGGTGAAGCACAAGGAAAGCAAAACAAGGAATTAATTCACTACTTCCCATGGGCAGGCAGGTGTTCTGCCACCTCCAGGAAAGCTGGGCTTCATCATGAAAAAAAAGTAACTTGTGAAGGCAAATGCTGTAGCTCCAAACATCCCCCCTTTTCACCTTCCTACCTCAGCTTTATATGCTGAGCATGGCACCACATGGTGGCTATCCCTTGGAACAGTTAGGGACTGATCCAAGGAGCAGTCCCAGCTGTGTCCCCTACCAGCTCCATGTGTGTTCCCAGCCTGCTCTCTTAGCAGGACAATGTGAGAAGTAGAAAACACCCAAACACCACACCAGCTTTGATCAGCAGTAAGAATAAGTATTCTTGTGTTTTCCACACTTTATTCACAAATTTAAAACACAGCACCATATAAGCTACACTTAAATTAATGCTGGAATAAAATATTTCAGACAAATAGAAATAACACCATTTACAGAGTGTTCACTCTCTTCAGCATAATTTTTTTCAGCCAAGCAAAGCCAATACCAACCCATATTGTATCAACTCTGTATTAACACTAAATGCATCAACAGTTCACAGGGTAAAACCACACTACTTTGACAACAAAGCATATCCAGCTCTGATATATATGTTTTCTTTATTGCAATGTTCTACAATTTTAAAATGGAAATTATGGGAATGAAAAGTATTAAGGACAAGATTTTTTTACCTGATGTGTATTACAGTTAGGATGTTAGCAGTAAATATTGTCTGTGATATGGAACTTGTAGATGCTACATTTACTTGGACAGCCCTGTGGTCACAGTATTTTTTTTTAGTTTTTTACTTTGAGATTTCAAGAGGAGGCATTTACAGGTATCTAGATAGACAGCTGCTGCAGCAGTATAATTTCTCTGATGCAAGGTTGTCTGGCATCTGGTGCAGTAAATGGTTGAAAAACATCTTTACAAACTGTTTCAAGATTTAACACTCAGTTTAGGGACAGGCAGAGTAAATAAATGCTGAAGGAAATAATCCGTATCGCTGATATTTGCCATTTCAGCTGCGATACCTGCTGTTTACACAGAATTTACAAAGTAGTAGGAAAATATTTCAAAGGAACAAGGGAAACCAAGTAGAAATACTTGAACTATAAGAAGCACCAAGTGAGTTTCTGATACAGCCATTTCTAAAAGTTAGTCTGTCGGTAAAAGGCTGTTCATATGAACAAGAATCTGTTTGTTGTAGGTGGCATCAAATGACAGGCTTTTTGACGGGACTGGGAGGCAGCTAAGCATGAAAGTCTGAGAAATGGTATTATTAGAGAAAACTTTCTTATTTCACTGAACTTCACTAATTGTGAAATGCCTTCACTTTGTTCAGATTGGCAGTATTTGAGCGAAAATTCCATTACTACTGCTGTCCTTGTGGTTGGTTAGCTCACAGGCTGAGAAGTTACCTTCTACCTTCAGTAAAAGCCGACATCAAAGCAGGATTTTGGCAAACTATTGTAACGTGACTGCTCTCTCAGAAATGAAGTTTTGCATTTTCTAGGAGCCAGTTATCTGCTTCTCTCTTTGCAGTTGCAGTGCCAGTATGTTGCTGCCCTTTGCAAGGGCTCTTCTCTAAACCCTTCTTCAGACAGCTTATATCCTCCTTGCCTTCAGGTTTTCCTCTTTTTGTTTTTTTTTGGTTTTTTTTGTTTGTTTTTTTTTTTTCTTTCCATGGTTTAGTTGCTCTTAATGACTTTAAGATGAGAGAGAGTAGATTTAGATTGGATATTATGAAGAAATTCTTCACTGTGAATGTGGTGATGCACTGGAACAGGTTGCCCAGAGAAATTGTTGACACTCCATCCCTGGAAGTGTTCAATGCGCAACAACTCAATGCAGCACTACAGGCTGGGGGCAGAGTATCTGAAAAGCTGTCCAATGAAGAAGGGCCTGGGGGTGCTAGTCAACACCCAACTGGACATGAGGAACTTTGGAACAGGCTGCCCAAGGGGGCGATAGTCACAATTCCTGGAAGTCTTCAAGAAATGACTGGACATGGCACTAAGTGCTATGGTTCATTTGGCACGGTGGTGTTTGGTTAAGGGTTGGACTTGATGATCTTGGAGGTCTTTCTCAACCTTAGTGATTTGATGGTTCTATTCTATAATTTTAAGGCCAGGCTTTATGGGGATCTGAATAAAGTGGCATGGTAGAAGAATGATCTTTAAGGTCCCTTCCAACTCAATCTGTTCTATTATTCTATGATTATTCTTGCCCCTAGTTCTGCTTCCCGGTATATCAAAGTGTACTGCTTTATCCCATGGTTCTTGCTGAAAGAATAGCTGTATGTGGAATTAAACTTTTGGTCTTCTTTCCTCCCCTATTATCTCTGTCCAGTGCCATCCTTCTCGTAGAGATGACTTATGATTCTCTCTCAATTTCTCTTGTCAAGCAGCCTCACGCAGGAAGGAGAGAGAGCACTTAGATTCTGTTTATTAAACAGGACAAATTTTTTTGAAGTTGAAACAGATTTTTTATTATTTGCTATGGGTCAACAAAGAAAGGAATAGACCATCACAGTCTTGATGATGAATAAACCTGATGGACAGGTTGACTTTCCTGACAGCTGTCTCCAAAAGAGCAGAAAGAGGGAGTCCAGAAGACTGAAAGTCCCATGAGTGATTCAAATTGAAAGGCAGCAGTTTTTAAATGCCTTCTGTTGGAGCTGGTAATAAATTAACTACTGCTTTTACCACTTGGCACCAGATGGGGAATAAATTTTTGCAAGTGAATTAGGACCTTGTTTAACTTCCAACAGAAAAATGAAGAGTTCTAGAAAAGTTGATGGACTGTATTCAACTTTATGATGCAGAAAAACAAACTGTTAACTTATAGAAATAATACCCATGTGCTGTCATGACTTGTTCACTACTTGTCTTCAGGCACTGAGTATTTGTATTGGGAGAGCATGCTGGGTCTACTGCCAGTGTCAGTATTTCCTTTATTTACTTTTGATCTTTCATGTGTTTGGACTATAATGCCTGACAAGTTATATCAGAAACTAATTGGAGTAAATGCTGATTAACAAGAAATGAAGAAAAAATGAAGGTCAGCAGTGTGGGAGGGAAAGCAATGATAGGCTCACTGAGGTATGCAGAAAACACAGGCAACAGAGGAGGCAGGGAGTTAGCAACAGATGGTGTTAGGGGCTGCTGCAGCCTTGGTGGGCCCTCAGCTGCCATCAGCAAAGCAGAACTGTTTCTTGTGCCAGTGCAAACAAAAATGTCACACGGCTGTCCTTGCTTCCAGTGCCTTTGGGCATGTCTGGTGGGTGGCTGGAGCCCACTGGCTGTGTCGGCAGGGCAGCTCCAGACGGGGATTGTACAGCTATGTTAGCTTGATCCCATGTCTGCCTTTCTGCAGAGTTTGTTTGCTTGAGCACAGCTCTGGGCTAACACTTCTGCCCATCACATATCTCTGGATTGACTTGCATCCGGAGACCTTTGAGCACAGCAGGACAGACAAGTCTTGTATACACTGCCACAGCTACACTGGGCTCTTCAGTTTCCCCCAAACCAGTGTAGACCATTTGTACCTGGCTTATCTGAGGGGTGACTTGGATGAAAACCCATGGGGCAAGTTTGTTCCTCTTGTTACCTCTAGAGATACAGTGCTGGTTTACCTTTGTTCTAAATGACAAAGCAAAAGGGCAGGAAATGGTGTAGCCTCTTAAAGTATTAACAAATGAAGGAATAAAGAGGCACTGTGATTAAAAGGATGAATGAAAGAATCTACTGCAATCTGTAATGAGAGATACCACTAGAAGGAATAGGTTTAGTTTCCTCTGACTGTGTGCCAGTATCTCTTTATTCCTCTTATTTTATTTCTGTTTTCCCAGTGGAATGTGAAGAGGAAGTTTTTCTTTTAACTGCATAAGATACTTCTATCAGACTGTTAATAACCTGGGAGTAATGACATGGAAACTGCTGTTGGGCATTTTCTATCGCCTTCCACATCTTTAAAATGAAGCATAACAGAGCCAAATTTTCTTCTTTATGTTGTCAGCTAGAGAATTTGCCAAGGAAAGAAAAAATATTTCTCTCTTTTCAAAAAAAGATCTGAAATAAAAGAGGTGATGAGAACTTTATTTCATTTGCTTCCTTTCCTCAGCTAAGAATTCAATTTTAATAAAAGTATTAAAAAAAAAAAAAAGAATAGCCTGTAGTAGCGGGCAGTAAACATTCTCCACTTGAGTCTCCTTCACTTTACTGTGGTTTGTACTATATTATTTGGCACTGAAAATTATGAAAAGTTCCTCCACTTCCTCAGTTTTAACCTAGTGTTGTTCATTTTATACTGAAGGACATGTCAAGTTGAAGAACAAATTCTGTCCTAAGAATGCTGCCAAACTGCTGCTCAGCTGTTCAAGTCCCTTCTGTCAATGAAACTTAGACTCAAATACCTGGCTCTTCCCTTTAAGCTCCAAGACTCACTACACTTTTATTGCTGCACACTTGAAACTCTGCAATGTGTAGTCACTTCTCATTACCTCACTAGGAAGCATATATGATTCTTAGGCCAATGAGCTTAGTCTCCTAATAACACAGGCTATCCTGATGTACAGCGCTTTCCAGAAACTTAACAAGGTCCTCAGCAGCACTAATCAGAGATATTTTCCCTCTTTCACTGGGCAGATATTCCAGCTCCATTTTTTATCTATCTCTGCTTTTGGAAACACTCTCTTGACTGAAACAAGTGTTTCTCCTACCCTTCTTGGTATTCTCACAATGTATATTTCTACATTGAAAATAAACAGAGAAACACTAAAGAGTTGCTGGATTTTACATAGCTGAAGGCAAACTTTATATCCTGAAGTGGATGCCCAGGTGACTTGACACTGAATGTATTTCAGGACTATGACTAGCTGTACTGAAATAGGCTTTGCATAGCCCGTATATTCAGATAATTGACAAAACTCTAGGAGTCTTAACAAAATGTACCACAAACCCTGGAGAAATCATGAGATGTGTTCTGCTCCATCTTTTAAATATTCCTGTAGGCCGTAGATACCTTAATGCCCTCTATAAGAGCTGAACTGGATGCGGCAAAAACAATATATTATTTTAGAGGTTAGAGGATTTTAGCAATGAACAGCCTTTTTTGATTTACTCATGTATAGATTTGCAGAATGAAATTGTTGTGTATCTGAGTTGTGTAAGTAGCATAACAGTATGTGATCAAAGAGAAAATATGTTTTTCTAATACTTAACATGTCAGGACAGATAACTGCAGATTTAGATTATATATTGCTGTATCTCATTCAGTTTTATAATGTTTTTAGTAGTGCAGTTTTAGACAGATCTGTGTGATCTGAATGGCTAAATGAAATCCAGTGGCCAGAATATTAGAAATCAAAGTTTTTTATATGGCTGCTCTGATAAGCAGACATAGAAAAATCTAGGCTTTTTGCTACAAATGACATTTGGAGGCTGTATCTAGGAGAGGGGTTAACACAGATGTACAGCTGAGTTGAAAGTACTAGGTTAATCTTTTCAGAAATATGTTCAGAAAAATATAAAAATATAAATATATTTTTTTCCTACTTAAAGGTAGATACATTTAAAAACATTTCTTTCTTATTGCTACCACTTTATTTTCTTAAGGAAAGAAATATACCTCCACTGTATCTACACTACAGAAGTTCTTAACATTTATTTGTACAGACTTAGATTTGGAACTTCCAAGACCAATGGTGTAACCATTGAATCCAGATGCAGGGACTTGGCCTTGCTTTTGTAATTGTTTCTGTTATAAACCTAAAACCCTGTTTCAAAGTTTGGAATCTGATTATAAAAAATGCTTCCAGAATACAATTTGGCATCTAAGTTATCAGTCAAGAAACGCTTATTGCTAGTTTGATTTCAATGTGGCTTTTTGAACTTACAGATGTGCCTTGAGAGTTTTATCAATGCTTTCAGACACTGTAAAGATTTAAATACCTTTGTCTAGCAAATGGAAATCATCACACCGTGTTTTGGAATGATAGAATCATCCTTAGCTAAAAATACAGTAAAAACTCTAAGTGGTCATGAGTTTTTTTCCTAAATATTAAAGCAGTTACTTCATAGCAGGCTTGCACTAAGAGTAAATTGCAGCTTCACAACGCTCGAGTGAACCTGTTTTCATCTAAAGAAAAGGAGAATTATCCAACTTCCTCAAGGATAGCAGCTACACTGTGAATAGTTAATGAGATAAGCTGCCGATTCCAGTTAAAGAGTGGAATATTGGCTTCTGTCTTTTTCAGCTCCTTACAGATAAACTGAGCCAACCCCAGCAGGCTTCTCTTGTGTCAGCTTGTTTGAAGACTGCATGAAGAATAATTTCTCCTCACTTGGGGAATGTGAAAATTTTGTCAAAAGCTTGTCAAGATCTTTTATGGATTATAGAGCATAAACAACGCAGGGACATGGAACTGGCTCCATGCCAAGGGTAAAACATTAGCCCTACAGGCAGTGAGGTCTCTTTTAATCAGAACCTTGCCTCTTTTCAGCGGTAGTTAAGTAAGGTGGTGAAGCCCACTTGGCCTGCTGAATTGCTTCATCTTGGCACACACTAAGTTGCACCTAGAGCAAAGAAGGAGCTTTCTGGTATCATTGTGTTTTCATTGTGTTTTATAACCTCTAGCTACTGAAACAATAATATAAAAATGCTCTTAAGTCACCTTACGGAGTGTGGCTGACCAATAAACCCTTAAAATGAGAGAAGGCTCAGAGAAGATGGACAAGGACAATGCGACTGTGAAATTCAGCAAATAATGCGAGGTAAGACTGACCTCAGATGTTGCAAAGAAACTGACTTTATTTCAACACAGAAGAGGACTGAAGGGTGACCTTTTGTTTAGATAACCAGTATCAATAGCTGAGTGTTTTGAGCTCCCTGAGTTCCTTAAAAGAAAGTGAATGACTTCCTGAGTTAGGCAGACAAACACGGGGGGAGTGAATACACAGCTCAGCCCAACAGAGAGTATGAAAACTAGACAACTAGTAAAAGAATTTTAAAGAGAGGAATGGGCTTGACCTGTGGGCCTAATGAGTTTTAGCTGTAAAGTGAAACGATGCTACATCTTGTGAATATCAAGTGTAGAAGTCAGTTATGAACAGCCCTCTCTGCCAAACAGGCTCATTGTATTTTAAGATTTTCATAAAAACTGCTTCTTTTTAATGAGTGTTTTTTCAAGGAAGAGCTAATAAAGAATTGATGGATTTTGACCTGATATCAAAGTTTCTTGCTTGGAGCATGGCTGCCTAGGATTAGTGCTTTCCAATTTGTGTGGCTGAAAGGAGTTCCATGCTGCCTCCCAGGGATTAAATAGTCTCTGGCATATTAAAATTTATGAAGAGAAGTTAGATGTGTTATGGTGTCTTCAGAGTGGAAAATTATTTGGCCAAGTCTTTAAAGTAATATTTAGACATTCAGATAAAAGTAAAACCCATTTTTTAAAGGTTTATTTTCACTTTGAATTAAGGAAATCTTTGTACTTCAGCCTTTTTTTGAAAACCAGAAACACAACATTTTGGATCGGGAGCTTCACACCATCAGTATCCGAAGCTGTGGATTTTCTTTCACAGCTGATATTTTAGGTGTTTGGTTGTCTTTGATTCTGACAGAAACGCAGTTTCTATGATGTAGGTATTAAACAGTCTGCTCTAAGCTGGAAAACAAACTGAGGCTGTCTGAATGAAGTTGTTCTGTGAATTAATGAACACATCATTTTTCCATGATCTGTTCAATTTTCACAGAATAACAGGACATTCTGAGTTGGAAGGGACCCACAAGGATCATCAAGCCTAACTCTCAAGTGAATGGCCCATGTGGGGATTGAATCCACAAGATCAGAGTTACTAGCACCATTCTCTGAACAACTGAGCCAATTAACATTTTTCTGTTTTGAAATCTTGACAATTTTCTCATGGGGGTTCTGAAAGCTGGGGAACAATTTTGGCCAACCAGCAATAGATTTCTTGTTCACAAATAGCTTTCACAGAAGTAATTTAGATACCTCTGTAGCTTAATGAAGCACAGGATTGAAAACTAATAATGTAGTTATTATTAAAAACTTTAAAAAAGCCCTATTTTGAAATATTTTTATGAAGCTCCTGGTACTTCCGTTTTACAGATGTCCAATGCCCAAGGTACCTGCCATTGGCAGTACAAAAAAATGGACATGGCCTGTTGCATGCCAGCCTAGTTGAACCTTCATTACACTATCTTATAAGTCACCTTAACACAGCAGGTATTTTTAGAAGTACAGTGAATGCAAAGGAAATGCTGTCAGGATTCACTACTGTTAGAAGGTAGTGTAGTACAGGGATGCTAAAACTAAGAATCTTAGGAAAACATAACCAAAATTCCAAGTCTGTAGAATTTTTCTTTGGCAAAACACTGAATTAAGAAGTTTGGAGACAGAGACAGTGAAGAGTCAAACAGAATAATATTCAGGAAGAATAAACAGAATATGAAACCTGAGTATATTCTGAGTTTAAACTCACCAAATTGGAAGAAGACCATAGAAATGGAGGAGAAAGATGTGTACAGGGGCAAGACAACAGTTGTCCATATGATTTTGCATTGTACCATGAAAGCCGCATTCCAACTGACTGGAAATTTTTTTAAAATAATATTGCTTCCATGGAACATGTTGATTTGCTGAAATTGCAGGAATGAAGACATATTTCATGTTATTAAGCTAAAATTAAACTTAAATTAAAATCGCCCTGCCTAGCTCCTTAGTAGAGTTCCTCCTTCAAGCTACAGGATCATCAGCAGACCACCTGGAGGGATATTTATGAGCCAGAAACATGGAAGCCTTGAGAGGCCTGATATCCCAAACCTTTCTTGCTTTTTACAGCTTACTTGATAGTATGTCAAGTTTTTTGATTGTGGGGGTTCTGAGAGCAATTAAATGTCCAAAACTCACCAATCCTATGGAAGCCTACCTGCAATATAAAGCTTTTGGCTATTATAAATTGGTACTGGAAAATTTATGGAAAAAATCAGTACTTTTGCTTGGACTTGTAAGTCCTTGAGTTGTCAAGTACTATTTCTTTATTCAAGAGATATGCTTCAAAACTGAAAAGTCAGACTGTAATGTTTAGAACAATGAAAATACTTTTGTTATATAGAAAAGATCAGGCATTCCAGGGAGCTATCTGCACCCATTACTGCTGCTGCTGACAGTCTTGAGAAAAAGCCAGAATTGTAACCAAACCCAAAGTAATTAAAACATCGTAAAATATTTTAGTTTGAATAGTCCCCGTTGTTGATTCCTTAATGTTCAAACTACTTTCCATAAACCCTGCATTTTAGAAGTCAAACCTGATCAACATCAGGGTTTGCTCTTATTTAATATTCAGAGTATAAGAAGCTAGAGTGTCTTCAATTTTTTTAAACTCTTACAGATTTCTGAATGTTTGCTGGTGAAGTCTTCTCTGCATTAAAGTCAATAAAAATTCAGTTATGGCTTCAATATACCCAGGATCACCTCACTTTGATAAAGGTTTGTTGCTGTTATAACTGAATAGCTCCCAACTTCTGTTTTTGACATGTTTTTAATCTTAAAAATAAAATAAAATAAAAAAAAAAAAAATAGAGAATATGATAGGCATGATTAAGCTGGTCAACAAACCCATGTTTGTGGAATATCTGTTTAATGATCTTCTCCCTGTGGATCTCTACTATTGCTTAATGGTGCAGTGTTCTCATATGTGTAATGTACCCAGTGATTAAATTCAGCATTTAATACAGGTATGTATAATATGAGTGGTCAGATGGATCAGTCCAGTCTGCCCCTTTTCTATTTTTCTGTCTAGTTAGGTACAAATTCATGATTTTAGGAAGTATATATTCTCTGAGAGGAAACTGAGCAATGGGGAAGTGTGGTGGAAGGAGGGATGCTCATTCAAACACTGCACATTAAAAAGACAAATGACAGGAGTGCAGCTGTGATTTTTTAATATTTATTGCTCTTTTTCAAGGGGATGGCAGCATAGGAAAGGTGAATAAACTTAATGGAAATCAAATATAAGTTGAGTATCATGAGTTGTGAACTTTAAGGATATCACTGTGTGTTTATTGAACATTGTTGAAATATGGGAATAACTGAGTTAACTTTTGACATACATGAAGTAGCTACCTTCTCACGGGTTTCTATTGAATTATATCACAGTGGTATTTTGCATTCTCTCACCCATAGTAATCTCTTCTTGAACTATGATGCAAAATATGTACACTTTTCCAATCTAAACTCACCTTCTGTATGATTTTTATGTGCAAGCACCCAGCTTTGATTGCACTCCAATGCACTGCTGACACATGGTGAGGACAAACACTTCTGTTTCCTCAGCATACTTGACACCATAAAGTTGCTCCTGTGTTGCAAGTACAGTGGATATGGGAACAATGGGCCATGCAGGAGTGCATTATATATATATAAAAAAAAAATTATCTAGATGGGATGGAGAGAGCTGTGGAATAATTACACATTGCTTTCTTGCAAGGTATGTGAAGTCCCTGTGTTAGGACTTCCTTGAGCACTGCATTGTTGTTAGACCACTTTCTCAACTTTCTCGACTGAAAGTCCTGGATGGGTATACCTGTATCAAACATTAAACATTGTCTATTCCAGGATATAATTTTTTAGAAGACTGGAAAGACAGGAATGTTTTAAATATATTAATCTATTTCCCTAAGAATGTTAGAAACAGGCAGTTTACAATGCTTTGTGGTTTCTAATGAGAAGCATGTTCTGGTGGCATCACATGTCTGGAACTTGGGTCGGTGGCAACAGGGCCTCCCTTGAGGCTTCTGGTCTTAGCCTGGTATGCAAATTTTTATTGCCCAAACACTGACCTGGCTAGATATGGCTATTTTAAATAGGGGATCTGATAATCAAAGCAAATTGGTTACAGCTAAATTTTGCTGTGAAGGGTGTGTTCTCCTTCTTTTCTCCCTCCTTCACTGGAATTTGCATACAGGATATTTTCATGAGCAGCTGGAGGCAGATATGCATCTGTTTCGCCCATGCCCTGGGACAGCCAGATAGAGCAACCTGGAATTAAAAGTGGGTGCATGTTAGCTCCTGCCCAGCACTATGCTAACACAGTTGTTTTCCAAATTTATGCAACCACGTTAAAGACTGGGCGGTCTGGGCACATTCCCCCGGGGAGGCAGGCTTGTGGCTTCATGGCAGAAATTACCTTTATGCCTCGAGGATCTCCTCCAACGGGATTACTGCAAGAACAGGACACTCATCTTAACTTTGTTTAATGGGCATAAGAGGCAGATTTTCGAGTGCTTCTTTCCCTTTTGCTTTTTCAGTTTTTACTTAAGATGTGACACCAATTGTTTTGGGACAGTTTTCATCAAACAAAAGGACACATTTCAAAGATAGTCTATAACTTTTTGACCCAGCTAGAATGAAAGGGTCCATGGGTCCCACACAATAGAGCAGTTTGAGATAACTTTGCATACTGATTGTACAAATATTGTAATTTAATTAAATGACGTTAATTCTCATGTCCTGTAGACGATTTTTTGCAATTTAAAATTATTCAAATACATACCAACTTGGAATTTTTCCATTATTTACATATAGTATCTTAGAGTAATCTTATCTCTTGCCCTGAAGATTGTTATATTTATAAGAGACAAATAACTGCAGTTTAATTTATAAACAGAATGATAAATATATTATAATTCTGTTATAAACTTCTGAAAATAATAGAATTTCTATAATAGAAACAATGACACAATGTTTTCCTTCTAAGCTCCTTTTGGACTAGCCAGAACCAGCATAGAACAAATAAGCCTAATAAAAATGCTTTTAGGTTTATTTGCATTATACGTGGTTCACTTACAAATTTATTAATTCTGTGATTCTATTACAAGTACCAGATTGAAAGATTCTTGGTTTCTTATATAGCTGCTGAAATGGATGACTCAGTCTAAAATTTGTGAAGTGTCATTTCCAGATAGTGATTGAAAAGAAAAAATAAGGGATTGCAAAAGGTTAAATATCAGTACAAATACATTCTCTATCTCAGAGATTTCAGTTGTGTTGCATTTTTTATATGTGGATAGTTTCTGTTGTTTCTGAAACTGTTTCATCACCTGGAACTTAAAATGACTCTCATGGGAGACAGAGTACAGGGATGGGCAGTAAATAAAATATACATATTTGAAAAGAAACAAAATCATTACCAAATGGATGTTTTAGGATAGGTGTGAATTATGATATAGTAAAATTAATGTTCCACCCGTGTATAATCTCAACTATTTTTACACATGCCAGTTTATAACAGCTTAAATTTAAAGTTTAATAGTTTAATTTAAAGTTTAAATTTCCTATGGTTCTGCCTGGTTTAGGTATTCATTCACAGAAAACAGTCAGCTGAGACATTAATAACTGGAGGGAGACTTTTTTAAAGACCTCAGGATAAAATATGTTTCTGCTGCTTCCATTCCATAAGCCAGGGAAGCTGAATGTCTTTTGTAACATTCATTCACTCTTATTCTTTATCTCTCTGTGTAAAATATTTACATATTATGTGGATGTTTGGGAATAAAAGTGTATATATTCCACACATATTTGTAAAATACACGGTTTCCAACAAAACACAGGAAAAATATATCATGTGAACCAAGACTAAAAACTGGCAATAAAAGTATTTTCACAAAGGGTAGATTGAGTAGGAGTATGAAGACAATATCATTCATATATATTTTCCCTAGGGCAATTGTAACTACCAACTCTGCATTTTCTTTAAAAAGTACTTTGGCAACCCAGCAATATTTACTTAAATTAGATAACTTGTCAAATGAATCATCCCAGCATGATGTCTATCTCAAGTTGTTTTCCAGAATTCATAGTTGAAACTTGATTTTCATTTTGTACTCTTGATCTAATTAAGATTGTAATTTTCTTATGTGTTTGTGAAACACACAGGCAGTTGTAGACACACAATTTAGGCACAAAAAATGCCCACAATGGCGGCATTGCTTAGAATTTAAAGGACTTGACAGCTATTTTTCCAAAGTTATTTCCAGAAGATGGTAGTTTAATTTATGTCCTTGTCCTCTTTTCTTTTCTCTATTATTTTGTACTTTTATTTGAATTAAAACACTTGCCATTTATCTGTCCATTTATCTCTTTGTTTGTTTTGGTTCTGTTTTTATTTATTTGTAGTAGAAGCATAGAAGGTATTAAATATCCCACATGAGACTTGGGATGAACCCAAAATGCAGAAGTTTTTATTTCTAAACCATATGAGGCATTGAAGAAGAGTCAGTTCTTCTCACCTGAATAAAGTAATATTTACAGTAGGAAAGATTGCTTCAGAATGTGGAATGGGATACCTGTCATCCAAAGATGTGAGACTAATTCAACAAACCTATCTTTTAAAATAATGGTTTAAGTGTATTTGGCTTACATTTGTACTGTGGATTGAACAAAATTCTCTCCCAAGTACTTCTTCAACTTTGTTTTCTCCAATCTTTACTTCTGGAAGAATGTTCCTTCTCGTCCATGTAAGGAAAGGTTGAAGATGATCAAAGTCCTGGAGCACCTCTCCTATCAAGACAGGCTGAGAGAGCCTGGAGAAGACTCAACTCCAGAGTGACCTTAGAGCAACCTTCCATTACCCAAAGGAGGCCCATAAGAAAGCTGAAGGGGGACTTTTCACAAGATCATATAGTGATAGGACAAGTGGTATTGGCTTTAAAACAAAAGAGTAGGATTAGATTAGATATTAGGGAGAAATTAAGGGTAGTGAGGGTAGTAAGACACTGGAACAGGTTGTGTAGAACGACTGTGGATTCTCCATCCCTGGAAATGCTCAAGCCCAGGTTGGATGAAACTCTGAGCAACCTGGTGTAGTGGAAGGGGTCCTTGCCTATAGCAGGGGGGTTGATGATCTTTAAGGCCCATTTGAACCAAAACCATTAAATGATTCTATGATTTCTGTATCTGATTATTCAGAAAGAAAGAATTGAAAAAAAAGTTGTTTCTTCCTCTTGCATAGATTGATTGTTCCTTATTACATAGTTTACCCACTAATCTAGGGCACAATCCAAATAGGCAAATCTGGAAATGAAACAGAAAATGAAATATTCCTAATCTTTAATTCATTCTTGAAAATAAATGTTATGCAACCAGGCTAATTAAAACAAAATAAAACTACAAACAACTAAATGACTCACTGAGAAGCAGAACTAAGCAAACCAGCCTCCTCTTACCAGTCCTTCTCCCTACATCTCCTGCTGCTTAAAACACAATGCTTCACTTCCTCATGTGATCCAAGCAACCACAATATTTTCGGCTTAGTACCATAACTCCTAAGCACATTTTATTGCTCTCTAGCTGAGCAAGGGGTAGTGTGCCAAGCCAGTAGTTTAGAGATGTATGTTCCTGACTGGCCTAGCAACCACTACCTCTTTAGTGTTCCTTCCATTTTCCTTTAAGGGGGACACAGGGAACTCTAATCTTCTTACTGCCTTATTTTCATAGCAATATAAGAGCATACTATAGCTTGGATCATTCACCTCCCCCTAAAGTATTCTTTAATGCTTAAGAATTCAATAGGTTACCAGATAAGGGGACAGTGGAAATGAAGGGAATGATGGGGCACATTCAGATGGACATGCAGATGGGAATTATTTAGATATTAGATATTATTTAGATCTCTCTCAGAGACCCAGGTTGAGGAAATCAGTTAAGGTCATTTCCATTTAGTCAGATAAGAAAAGTTGCTAGAAATCATTTAGCATTTTTTGAGAAGAAAATAAAAGTATTTTAATTTTTTTCACTTGGAAAGATCATTCTTCTCATTTTACAATTGAAAAAGCAAGCATTCAGAATAAATTGTCCAGTCAATTTATTGTTACTCTTCAAAAGTTTCCTTGGTGTACATAAAATTTGTGATCCTTTGTGACAAGGCCAAGCATGAAAACAAAGGGAGAGAAAGTCCATGGGTAACCAAGCTAAAGCATAATAGAAAAACACCTCTTTAAGGGCTTTAGTATGATATTGAATATTTGCTCAGTAAAAATAACCCAAACCAGAAAAGTTTCTGGATGTATTTCTTTCATGCAAAGTAACAGTCTATAAACACCAAACAAATAAGATAAAAAAAAAAAAAAACCCAAATAAAACATCCAGTGTAGCTCTCCCTCCACCTACAGCAGTTTTTATAGCACTCATGCTTTGCTAGGTTCAGCTGAACCTGGTGGTGACAGTGTCTGGTGATGCAGCTCCAGTTATGGACTCCAAGAACCCTCTAGCATTGGCACTGAAAAGCCATGTCAACCTCTTGCTTCAAAAGTTCATCAGTGTGTGCCATTGATCAAGCAGAAATTATTTTTAGAAGATCTCTGCCACTGGGAACAGGAGGATCTGTGCACAATATTACACTATGTTAGATATTACTGAAGTCCAGCATCCTATTCAGTGGCTAAACTGGAAATATTGGCATGGATATTTCAAAGTCTCAGAATAAGAATTATCTCTCCTTTTTCCATTCTCTGAAAATTGTAGTATAAAATAGCTTTATTTATTGGTTAATATTAGGAAATCATTACAACTAAGTTCATGCCCACTTACTTAGAAACCTTTTGGGAATATTTGTGTTAGGACAATTTGAGATCAAAATTGTCATTTCATGTGTTGAAAAATGTGGGGCTTTTTTGGTAGAATCCAATGATTGCATTATTTGCTATAACTTTGCCAAACTACAAAGTGGCACATGAGAGTCCTTATACGGACAATTACTTTTTTGCCTTTTGAGAAATTTGGTGCTTTCTTGTCCATGGTGTTCCTTTTAGATATATTTTCTTCTTGGATCATTTTTTTACTGTTTTTTTTTTTTTTTTCTTCTCCATCTATAATTAAATTTGAATTTACATATTTCCAGGATATTTCATAGGTTACTCTAGAATTTTTAAAACCATATACATTAAACAGCTTCTCTTCCCTCAAGGAAAGATATTGCTGATCAATTCACATCTGACATTCTTGAAAACAGCACAACAGATGACAGCAAGAATGTAGAGAACAAAGAGCTGTTATATGGGCCATATTTTTTCTATGATTAGCTGTGCAGTATTTTATGTCTTTTCCAGCAGTGCTGGTTTATTGTTGATTCCTCTATCCATGCTTTTACACACAATTTTAATGAACTGTAGGACAGATAGAAACCACCCCACATTACCAAGTAATGTCATGCCTTTAACTGGAACAGAGATCATGACCTCCTGATCAAAACAGAAGGAAGAAAAGAATTCATCATTCAGATGTCTATTAGGGGTTTGCCTCTACCTCCTCAGACCAGCTGAACACCACAGTAAATTTAAGACCAGTAGAGGGTACTAGTGTATGTACACAGAAGAGAGTAAGTAGCAGCAAAGATGGCTGCATGAGAAATTTGGATTAAACCTGTAGAGAGTGCACTAGTGTTAAAGCAGTAAAACTAAGTCAAATATCTTTGGCCAGCCAGCACTGTTTTCTCAGCTATTGAAAACTCCTCTCAGAATCAACAAAATATATTCTGATTGAAAGGTAGGTTGCTGTAACCTGTGCTTTAGAAGACCACCATTAATATCAAATAAAAGGTCTTAATTGCACTGAATTAATATTTTTGAAATGGATTTTTCAGGAAAAAAAAGTAAATCTTGGAAACACATATACCTTTAATATCTTTTCAGTACTGTGGGTTTTTTTCCCTTTCTAAAATGAAGGGTGCATCTAAAAAAGCAGTGTCATATAATCAGAAGTATTGTCTTCAGAAATCAGTAGCCTAGATAAGAAGTCAGATTAACACAGTCATATTACTTTTTTCCCAACTACATAGCAGAATTTATATCTGGACTGTGTACCGTCTCTCATATTCATATCCAGACACCTAAATAAAACTTTGCTGATTTTTAGATTTGCTGAGCCATCAACCCTTACTGACAACAATGGGAGCTGTTATATAAATATTTATTTATATCTCCCCTTTGACCTTGTCCCCGGATCCTTGCCCAATAATCCCATGCACTGGAGCTTATTCAGCATTCTACCTTCTGAGCACATTTGAACAGCTGCTATTCATTAGAAAAACAACAAAACCTAAAAAAATCAGAACCTCAAACTTCAATCTGAGACGGATATCATTCCTTCTTTTCTCTCCAAATGAATGGTTTCCTTAAAATATCTGTATGTCTGGACCAGACCCAGGACTTGTAATAAGTTTCCTATGCATGGAGATATTATGGCCTTAGGATCCAATATCCTTTGCCCTACAGGGTGAGAAAAGGGGGCTTTATCCTGTTTGTACAATAGTATATGAAGAATTGAATCCATTTGCTGTTAGGGCTGGAATGAACTTAAAGTGTTTCCACAGAATAATGTACTTAGTAAAATATTCCTGTACATAATTTTGTGAAGTCTTTTGCATATAGTAACTTTGCTTTTCATCTTTGGATCTCTGCATTGTTGGATTTTAGGTGATTAGTCCAGACACTATTTATGCATGGGTTTAACCAATTAGATTCTCTTTAAAACAAAAGAATTGTGTTCCTTAAGAGTTCAGAAAACTGTAATTTCATAGAAGAATAAAGAGGGGAAAAAGGAAGCATATTAGAATTATAAAAAAATCTCAAGCAGCCAGCTAATAATTGTAATATTAATATGAATTAAAACCATGTCAGTGGAAGACATTATTTTATTCTCACTGTTTAGTCATGATAGCTTTGCAACTGGAAGGTGAAAATCACTGGTTCCTAATCGACTTAGAAAAGCTCAGTAGAGCTGTGATCAGGGCACAGTTCATGTACCAAAACATAAATGTCTTGTATCTCCTGGGGTTCTTCAGGGTACCTCAGACATCCCAAAGAGCCCTGCGTGTATAACATAGGAACCATAAAAGACCTGTATCTTTTTGGAAGTGAATCTGAAGGCAGGGTGAAGACTACTTTATAGTACCTTGGATGCCTCTACACTTCTCTCTTTAGGCACCTGGATAGGTTAATTAATTTATAAATTAGTTAATATTCATCAAGACATTCTAAGATTGGTATGTCAAAACTTTGAATGACAAAAACAAATATAATTTGAAGATTAATGCCAGAGAGCTGGTTTCCAATAATCTAAGTCATACTATCTTTAACACTCACAGTTCCGAGCAGTAAGACCAAATGGATCAAAGGGAAAACTCTGTCCTGTTTTTGTCAGCATGCGCTACAAAGCTGTGAGAGACCCCTACACTAGTTCCAATCTTATAATATTCCAAGGACATACTAGAACCTGGAAAATCTTTCTGTAATAACAGTTCCTGAGAAGAAGTAGAGATTTTTATTGAAGATAAGAAGGACAAGAAGGATAGGAAAAGTGTATGAAGAAAGGTAATGAGGAGACATATTTGAAATGGGTTATGACAAATGGCAAGCAGCCATTTATAGGCTTATTTTTACATCTTGGAAAAAGTATAGCAAATGCAAGCCAGTTTCTATAATTTTTTAGGTCTGCCAGAGAGAATTTTTTCCATGCTTTGCAAGCTTTCCCTTTTCTATTTGCAACTGCTTACCATCTGGGAATTTGTGGTTGTGAACAGTTAAAACTTAATATTTAAAAACACACATGTATTTCACTTGAAATTAAGATTTTCGGTAAAGTGACTGGATTCCACTTTTGGATAGAATGCGGTGAGATAAATATGTGCAATGCTTGGGGCTGGAATTCTGGCTCTGCATTTGGAGAGAAAGTTGGGAGTTTTGTCCAGCTCCAGAGTTTTGATTTTATAGCTAGTGATTAAGTTGTAACTAATATAATTTTTAAAAAATCTTTTAACACCTCTGCAACTTCTTTATTTTTTCATTAGTTTTAATTTCATGCTTTTACAGTATGTCTTATGGGATTAGTGACAGGATACTGACTATATTTCCTCTAAAGCTATTGGTTAGCACATCTCTGTGATACTTGTAAAGTAGAGGCACCGTTGAGTTGCACTAAAGAGTTGGAATGGGTGAAGGCAGCACAGACAAATTTCTGTGATACTTGGCTTTATACTTAGATTTGATGGTAACACAAAGGTCTGGTGTCAGAACTAGACTTGAAGTTCCAGAGTTAGATAATTAATAAATATCTTGGAAACATTTACTGAATGCTGTAGTTGCAGCAATGTCTTATCTTTAGTCATGTTGTAAATCACTATTTCAAATCCTAGACTTTCATCAGTTTAGATCAGAGAAATGGGTAGTTTTAGAGGACTATCTTCTGTCTCTGTACCACTTCATTTTCACCCCAGTTACCTCAATTAGAATAAAGTGGATCCCTGTCCTGGCAGATTTAGCAAAACAGTTAAAGACTGACAGGCCATGGAAATGAACCCACCTTCAGGTCATTGGTCTGGAATAATATTCAGGAAGTGTCTGAGCACTCTCCAGGATTTAAATGCCTCTGTTTGTCTTCTGCTCCTTTTTATTTCTCCTATTGATCTTGTTGTTAGATGGTTTTGGGCCTTTTATTTTTTTTAACTGCACTGTTGGCACGCCTTCAGGTCTGCCTGCCCATCTCCTCTTTTCCACTGTCTGTTTCACTAATCTCCATTGCTGGCTCATCTTGAAAAATTTTCTCTTTGCTTTTGTTTTTGTGTTTCTGTACACCTTTGTAAAAAAATCTCATTACCATGTAGAATTACAGAACTCTAATTAACACTGCCATTCTTCAGCCAAGCATTTCTTCCTGGCAAGATGATATCTGAGGTCCTTCATGCCTCACTGCCCTTAGACTGCATTATAGAAAGTATCTTCAGCTCTCCTCTGTTTCTACAAAGAACACGGATTTATCATTTAAAGAATCTGTCCAGATCTAAGGAGATCTCCCCACTTTTTAATTTTCTTATGTCACTCTGTTCTACATTTCCCAGTAATGACACTGAAGATTTAGTCTTTTTTTTAATCTTAAACTTTTTTTTCAGTTTTAGCAACAACTTTTTTTGCCTCTTTCCATCCAGTTTTCTCTGTTCATTATTCTTTTTCTTTCTCGTGTATCAGAACCCCTCCCCCTTTTTAATCTTTACCATCCTTAGAAATACAAATACGAAAATTACATCTTCCTCTTTCAATAGGGTATTCCATTCTTTCCACTTCTGATTTATCTATCAGCAATCTCTAAGGTTTTTCACCCTCAATTGCCCACTGACAAGAAACTTTGGGGTATTTTCATACTCTCTAAATTATGCTTATATTGGAATTTAGTCATGAAAGTGCCAGTCAGTGATGAATGCTGCTCACTTTGAAGAATAGTCCAAGCTGCAATGGGACAGGGTATCAGCTGCTTTAAATTCCTCTTCCAGATTCTGTTTGCTTTTCATCCCAAGATTCTAGGAAGTGAACAACAGGGGGTTGACTTTGGTGTCTTCTTGCTCTGTCACTCTCTCTTTTTCCCTCTCTTCCTTTCTCTGTTTTTCCTTGAATGTTGACTAAGATCCAATGGGATGATTGGAGAGCAGATAACAGCACTTGTTTAAAAACACATTCTTAAATACCCTGAGACCAGCAAGGACCTAAGGTTCAGATCCTCTGCATCACAGGCAAATAAAATCTCAGTATCATGGCATTAGAGAATGGTTGGAAGGGAGCCCTATAGGACATCAAGTGCAATATCTCATGTGGAACAGGACAAATGCCAGCAGCAGGTCAAGTCAGCCATGCTATGGTCTGCTGGAGTCTCCCATGATGAAATTTTCTTCATACATGTATGAATGATCTTGATAGATCTTTGCTGGATCCTGCTCTATTTCTTTACACCTGTCCTGAACTGGGGAGAGCCCAAAATTTGCTAGATTATGCCAAGCATAGCCCCACTGGCGCTGTATAAAGGACATACATAAGTTCCCATGATATTCTGGCCTTGACTGCCTTATGTTTCAGTTTTCTTTATTTGTGGTGAGAGTTCATTGTTGTCCTATTTTTAACTTTGCATTCATTAAAACCCCTACGTATTTTCCACCAGGGCCTGGAATGATATGTGTCCTCCTTCTGTCCCAGGTACAGGACTTGCTGCTTTTCCATGTTGAACTTCATGGGTTTTCAACTGGCCTAGGCCTCAAGTCTGTCAATATCCTTGGGCTGAAGTTCTGTGTTTGGCAGGTCAGCTACTCCTCCTTGTTAAGCACCACCCACAGGTTTCCTGAAGGTGCACTGGGCCAGTTTAACAACAAGCTTCCTTCCCAGCCCCTTCTCTTGGCCCTCATGCTGTCAGACACCTCACCTCAAAAGAAATATTCACTATCTGAAGTAACAGCAGCTGGGGGTTCATCTGACTCTTACTTGAATCTACTTTTTCCTGTTGAGCAGCTCTAGCCTTATCTCCATGGATCATTCAGCTTGTGCTTTGAAGAGGTATATTAGAGCCTCAGTCACATTTTGAAGTAGAATTTAAATTTCACCTAGATTTAGACATTTCAAATTATATGCCTAATCTAGTGTCTGCAGCCAATCCCTGTAGCCCAGAATGAAAGGCAAAATAATCCTACATGGTATTGCTTATATGCTGTTTTGTGTCTTGTTTCTGTGCTTTCTTTCTTGTACTTATGGGATGTGTTTAGCTTATGTACTAATAATGGAGATTGAGGTAAAATTACAGAAACAATAAGTATGTTCAGTAAGAGTCCTGCCATATAGCAGATAACTACATACAGATATTTTTCTCCCTTTTAGTATCTCATCTTATTTTTAGATTTTCCTGATTGGTCTGCTGGTAAGTGACCTGTTAGTTTGGGAAGGCACAGAGCTAGTAGAACTGAGATAAATATAGTTGTTACTGCATAAGAAGACTTTGAAATATGCAAAATAAAAAAGGGGAAACCAAATAGGAATTCATTAACTGGAAGAAAATATCAGCTGATAGCTATTGCCTTTGTCACTGAACATATAAATCTAAACCAAAAATTAAAGTGTTGGAAAGTTGTATTGATGTTCTTTACAAACCTAGCAATCAACATGAAGGAAGGACATAAAACCTCGGGACTGAAGGGAAAAACAACTGCTCCATGCAGTGCTTTCCACAGGAAACACTATTTTGTAATTCCCATCTTTTATGGGTGTTTTAAGTGCACTTATGTCCATAAAAAACTGGAAAAATGCCTTAAAGTGGACCATGACCTAAAAGTGGTTGAAGCAATAGCTAGTTCTTTAGCAGTCCTGAGACTCAGAAAAATTGTGCAGCAATATCTGGCTCCCCAGGTTTTCTGGGAGATGTATGCCAGTCAGCAGTGGTTGCACACAGGGGAGAAAATCTTGTCTGACCTAATTTTTCACCCAACACACCTGTTGCAATAGAAATCCTAATTTACATGTCAAGATTTCTGAGGAAGTTGTCTGCCAGCATCCTGCTTTCTCTATCCCACAACAAATTATTCACTGGCTGAATTTTCACTTTATTCTCTTTGCCAAAATATACTAAAAACTAGTTTTGTAATGTTTCAGTAAAATCCCTTTGGAATAAAGTGAAATTGTTGAGAGTCTCTGAATCCAAGGTTATGATTTAGCCAATTAAAAGGATGGAAGCTATTTAGGAAGTTTGGATCCAGGTCTGGGTTTAAATCCTGGCCACCCTTAAAACTGAAATAGCACTGGCAGGACAGTGACTTGCTTTCAGTCAGCTCTGAATTAACTTCAGAGTAGGTAGCAGGGCTGCAAAGAAAGGAGGTGTTTGCTTTGGATCTTTAGCCAGTCTTTAGGCAGCAGCTGAAGCACCCAGGCTCAACCCACAGGCAGATGTAAATTAGTATAAGTACTTAAGGAAATATAAGTTAAGAAAGAAACATAACATTCAGTCTGTATTTCTTGGGTGAAGAAGCAGGAAATCATACAGTTCAGTCAACTTTGCCAGGGACAAACCAAATTATTTATGAATGTGGCTTTTTCAAAATTCACCAAAGATCTCCGCGTGTTAGCATGGGAAAGAGGCATGCCAGAAATATTGTGTGGGTACAGAAAGCTCTTCCAAAAGGAGGAGATGCTCAGATGGCAGAGCTGTTTTTACCTTCCTTCCTCCATGGGGAGCATGTTAAGGCCAGTAAAGGAGCGTGGGGAAGACACGTGAATGAGAGAAAGAAGCATGGGAATGGGGTGTGATGTGTTTTCTTTCCCCCAAACCAGAACACATTCCCCAAGCTGCCTTGTGAGAAGGTTGGTTTGGCTGCTCTAAATGTTAGGAGAAGGAAGGAGGTTGTCTTCTGTGCTGTGACAGCTACCAGATCAGCCCTGGTCAGCAGCCAGCCCTGTACATCCCAGAGGAAGAAGATATTGCAACTTTACACTCTTTTCTCACTGCTTTTGCCCAGTTCAGTTTTGAAATAGGGAACTTCCAAGCTTACTTACCCTCATCAAGAAATCTCTTACCCAGAAGACTGTTAGCTCTATTGACTCTTTTCTTTGTATTTGCAGTCCTCAGATGTGAAACATGTTTTGATCTGTTTTATCATTAGGAAAATACTTTCATTTATGTTGCCCAGAAGGATGACAGCAGATTAACTTCAAGTTTGTAGGTGGAATTAGGTTTTCTAAATTTTATTTTTTAAAATGATTAGAGACCAGCAAAACAGGAAACAGATTCTTTCAAGAGTCTGTTCCCAAATATAGCAGGTCACATTTTCAAAAATGCCTGGAACGTTTTCCTGCCTTTTCATATACTTTGACACTTGAAAAACTATTTTTCCAGAATTATTAAAAGTTACAATGTGGATGTCTTTTTGCTCCTTTGATATTTGCCATTAGATTGTTCCTTAGAAAAAATGCTTTACTCTTTCTCAAGTTTATATTTGAGGACCAGAATGCACAGCTGTGTTTGTCATTAATTCCAGCCAGACAAGAATTTATTGAACTCTATCAGAATAAATTACTAAAAGATAATTTCATTGGGTTAGGCAGCAAAAAAAGAAATTTTTCTTTGCCTAATGATCTAGACAAGTAGTCTGTGCAATGGGTGGGGAACTGGCTGATGGACAGCACATGGAGGTTGGCAGTAAACAGTTCCATTTCAAAATGTCAGCAGGTCACAAGTGGGGTCTCCCAGTTGTCAGTATTGGGTCCAACATCTTCATAAGTGATCTGAAGGATGGGATCAAATGTACCCCGACAAAGTTTGCCAGTGATACAGAACTGAGTGGGGAAGTTGACATTTTGGAAGGGAGAGCCTCCCTGGAGAAAGACATGGATAGGCTAACAAGAACTTTATGAAGTTCAACAAGGACAAGGTCAGTGTCTTGCACCTGGGAAAACATAATCCATGTGAACAGCACAGGCTGGGATCTTCCCAGCTGGGAAGAATATCTGTGGAAAGGATCTTAGTGGAAAAACAAAGTCCATGTGAGTGAGGAACATGCTGCTGTGGCAAAGAAAGCCAACAGGATGCTGGGTTGGATCAACAGGGGCTTCACCAGCAGAGAGAAAGGAGCCTTTATCCCACTGTGCTCACCACTTGTTAGGCCACACTTGGAATACTGAGCTCAGTTTTGGTCCACAAAAGACACGTGGACAGGTTGGAGAGGGTCCAGGGAAGGGTCACAAAGATGATCAAGGGATTGAAAAACTTGCCATGTGAGGACAGGCTGAGATAACTGGGTTTGTTTGGCCCTGAGAAAAGAAGGCTTAGGGGAGACTTTTATCACCATTAGTATTTAAGACATAGATGTGAAGAAGATGGAGGCTTTCTATTATGAAAAGACAATGATAACAAGTCTGGGGAAATTCTGATTAGACAGAAAAAGAAAATTTTTGTCAAAGAGGGCAATCAGCCATTGGAATAATCTCCCCAAGGAAGCAGAGGACTCCCCAACACCACACACTTTTAAGATTTACCTGGACAGGGTGCTAAGTGTTCTTGTCAAGATCATACTTTTGCCAACAAATTTGCACCAGATGATCCTTGAGGTCCCTTCCAACCAGGTATTCTATGATCCATGGTTCTGTGATTCTTGTATAAACTGTAAAGTATTTGGAATTTGAGCCTGGGCAGAGTTTGGTTCAAATGTCAAACCCATTATTTCTGAAACTTTTATGTCAGGTATTGTTCATAACAATAACCACAAAATATCTTTTAATTAAAAGAGTGCAGAACTCAAAAAGAGTCTCCAAACCTTTTAAGGAACGTAGAAAAATAAATGATAGTTTAACTTTTGTATTCAAACAATTCCCCAGCCTCTAGCAAGACAAATAAGTTATATAATTCTGCTGCAATAATTACCACTCTTTCATTGCTTCCTTTGGATTGACAATTCAATACCAAAACACGGGGTGGTTTTGTACTTGCAAAACCAAAACACAATGCCTGAGGTTTTGCAAAAGCAAAATACTTCCTGGCTCATTCCATCTCATCTGAATTTGATAAAACACAGTCATTTAGGTGCATAAAAAATAATTCCCAGTGTAAACTTGCAAAAGTTATTTACAGTATTGGAAGATCTTCCTGGGGTCCTTCTAACCTGCATAATTCTATGAATCCAGAGAGGAGCTAAATTTACTCAGTATCATTAAGTCAGAATAACAATAATATTGCAAGAAAAGAGAGGCATAGCCTCATACTGTGTAGCAGCTTTCCATCACATTTGAGCTGGTTAGGTATAAGAAAAACCTAAGGATAACAGAAAACACAGAAAACAGATTAGTAAATTCCCAGATCACCACAGAGATGTATCAGAACTAATACACTGGCAATATATTGTGCTTTATACATTTAGTTTTTAACACATATTTTATAGACATGAAGACTTTTAATAACATGCTTACATTAGTAGTTCACTATCACCTGTTTTATGCTTTTTGTACCCTGACAATTTCTACATCTTTTTTTACACTTAACACAGAGTCAAGCTGAAGTTTATACCATTATAACAGCTATGAACTGAGCCCTTTAACAATAAAAATTATAACATAAAGCTTTCATAATCAGCAGTCAAACTCATTTGTTTACTTCTAATGTGACCAAGAAAGAGACAACTCAAAAGTAATTTAGGAGTTTAATTCTGCTTTCAAAAAATCATCTTAAACCTACTGAACACACTTTTTAAAATTCTTTATGCTTACTAAATATTCTGCAGTTTTATTCAGATGTTATTATGAATGCTTTCTCTTTATAATAGGGAGAAACCTGGAATATGTCAGTTAAATACTGAGTCTCAAAAATGTAGAGCCTTCATATTAGTATAAACCATAAATAAATATTCCCCATTGATTCAAAGCATCGCTGACATTCAAAGCAAGTAGAAGCAAACAAAGCAGAATTGAAGTTTTTATATCCTACATCAGTTTAATGTACCCAAATAATAGCTGAAATAATCAGAAAAAAATTTTAATTTATTACTTAGTTTTCTTGATAATTTTCATCTGTCTGGGTACTTAGATTTGATTTTAAAGATTTCCATAAAAGAATCTATTTATCATTCAGCTCCCAAAACAAATTTCTCCTGACAGTGATGTTATTCCATTGCTGCTGTTTTGTTCCAGAGTAGTTTGCTTTTGTTTAATGAAAACATAAATGTAACAGTGTCATTAGTGGATAATGTAAATTACCAGCCAATTAATCACATTTTTCATAATGTCTAAGAGGCCTGAGAAATACAAAAGCTTTGCACTCTTGAGGACCAACCACTACATGGGATTAGGCTTCATAGGATGTGCAGTCCATAGCAGGAGGGAGAATACCATCAGTTTCATGTGAGTGGGTTTCACTCACAAGTAGAGAGCTGATCTAAGAATCAAGTTTCACTTTTAAAATCCTAGTTCTGAAAAGGTATCAAACATATACTTAGTGCTGAGCAGATTGATTTGTTCACATTAGTTCAATGTATGGCCTTATATGGAGATTATCTGAATTTATAATGATATCCTTGGAACTGGCTGATGATGTGTATCACACTTGTTAGGACAAGGAAAGAATGAAGCAAATCTTTTCATTGGATGAGTTGTTCTTTGCTGCTAGAATTTAAAGAGTCTAGTTTTGGTCTAGATTTGTTGGTACTGTTAGACTGGGATAAGAAATGGCAAAGTGGTACTTAGTATTTTTGTGAGCACAGTTCTATTAAGAAAATATGCTAGTTACAGCTGTATTTGATGATGATTACTAAACACATGAATTCACTGCTAATAACTCCATATTTATTTGGTGTTCCCTCAGTGCTCTTCTATCCTATCATCTATACTATCATCTATACTACATCTATACTATCATCTAGTACGTAATAGAGGGCCACGTAATTGTAAAAATAAAAACTAAAAAATTTACATGGAAATCAGTTTGAAATTAGCTGGGTAGGAAGGACCTTGGCAGCCACTACAAATTGAACTTTATAGATTTTTTAACAGAAGTGAGCCAGAAATTCCAAAGATTATTTGCTTTAATCTTTGGAATTAAAAATAACTTTTCTGAACACAATTTATGTACAGAGGGTTTACTTAGTTGTAACAACATTTATTCTATTTCCAATACAATTTGCCATTTAGTGCATTTCCAGTGAATACAGTGTCTTGCTTTGTTTTCAGAAACCATCTCTGTGGTTCAGTTGTAACACCAGGCCAGGTTATCTTTTGGGGTTTGTTGGTAAAACTGATTAAATACTCTATCTCATTAATGTCATCAATTTGGAGCATATAAAGATATAAATATATATATATATATATATATATATAAAAAAATAAATAAATAAATAAAGATTTTTTGTTACCTAATTACAGGGGGGAAATTATAATTAATTAAATTAAAATTTGTAGTTTAAGAATGCATCACTCACTCTGGTGGGATTCCAAACTACCCAAGTGCATTAATAGTTTTACAGCATCTCTAGAATTCACACTCTCTCTTTCATGCTGTTGCCACACTTTCACTTATATGAAGATTGTCAGAAAATCTCCAAATGAGCTGAGCTAGCTCTTGGTAGCTCTACAAGGATATCAAAGATACTGTATCAGTAGAATTCCAAGAGAGCCTTGTCTCATATTTTACCTGTACTGTAAAGACAACAGGAAGAACAAAAAACATCACTTTTGTTTTAAATTAATGCCTTTGTTCCTGCTCTGAGATGTAGTTTTTTATTACTGTTTGTTTTGTTCTACTTCAAAGAGCTGTCTTTTGGATAAGTTTTTGGTTCCCCATTGCTTTCAGGGTTGAAATGTTAGGATGTATTTCCTGTGAATGACAAAATTCTTGGGCTAAGTAAGAACTGGTGCAGTATTGAAGCTGCATCTGTGGACAGCATTTCAGGCAATATGAACAATGCCTCACATGCTGAGATAGAGAGTGGAAAACATGAGCACAATTATGAATTGTTCAGTAAGAAACCGAACAACTTTTGTTAGAGTTCTTGCCTGATCAGAGAAGTGTTGAACAAAAAATCTACCCAAAATAATTTATGTGATGTAGTTTCAGACATTCTTACAAAAACCCAACTACTTTTGTAGACCAATCAGGAGAACACTGGTTTGAGGGGAATTAAAACCAAATTGGACAATAGAATGAAACAGTCAACCATCTCAAAAATAAGGTAAAAATCTTCCATGTAAGGCAAACTTCATTCTGCCTGCAAATAATAAAATTTTTCCAAGCAAATATTTCAAAAGCGAAATCCCCAAAACAAGTGCTTTTTTCTTCACTGTGAATTTTACTAGGATGACAATGTCCTGAATTCCCTTCCCATACGAGTACAAGAGAAAATGACACAAAGGCATGATTGTTCTGGCTTCCTCTGAAATTTCTAATAGTAGTGTGGTTGTAAAACTTTATTTATAAAATCCAGACTTCATTTTTACCTCCACTAAACTTGAACATTTAATCAGAAGGTTGGAATAAGCTTCATTTCAAATTACATCCTCTACCATTATCTGTAATAACTGAAATGTAGAAAGTAATAGAAGCTTTTATATAGAGCATATATTTTTTCAAAGTATTGTTTCTTATACCAGTAGTCTTTTTTTTTACACTGTGCATGTTCTTTGCCATTTCCTATGAGAAAATATCACAAAATCATTTAAAAAAGATCTAGTCCAGTCTCTACATAGTGCTACTGGCCAGTTGAAATTCAGCTTGCAAGAGGGGTGTGGTGAAAACTAGAAAGACTCATAGTTCCTTCATGCACTTCACTGTTTCTTTCCTTCCATCTGAAAAAAAAAATAACTTAAAGTCATTTAATTCATCCACTTGTGTTATTCCAAATCAGGTCTGCATTAATTTAGCTAATGTAAAAAAGGAGAAGGGAAATACTTGCAGAGGGAAGTACAAGTCCTGTTTGAATTATCTTTGCTGGTGCGTGTTGCTGTGTGCTGCTGTGTTAAAACCACTTTCCTTCTTTGGCCTCCTCATATGCCACTTATACTGGCTTGTCATCCATGATAGGATTGCCTTGCCTTTGAAATTGCCTCTGCATGAGTGGAGATTCTGATCCAGATCTACCTGTATGCTTTGACTGGTTTTGATAATTTCCCATGCATAAAATGGTCACAGGCAAGTCTTAACTACTTGGTTAAATAAGTAGCTTTATGGCAGGTTTGCTTTACTAAGGTAGTTCAAACTGTGTAAAACAGTGAATTTAGTCCAGTAAATCCTAAATAAACTCAGAATGTACAGTTATATATAGCTAACATAGTCAAAGTGCAGGATACACTGCACTAAACCTTACAAAGTAAACTGAAGAATAATTCACACAATACTGTGCAATTCTCTCCTCACTTCTTGGCAGCTGCAATTCTGATGGTGTCTTTACTGGAAATAGATGTTGCGTCAAGGCAAATTGGACTCCTAGTGAGTAAGAATTAAGTCAGTGCTAGCCAGTTAAGTAAAATGAATTTTTTCCAGTCTGATACTTTTCACTGATTCAGAAAATGGTTTTCAGGCATAACCTGGATATGACATGCTCCAGGAGGTGTTCAGTTCCAACCAAAACTACAAGTGTAGGGCATTTTTTTCTCATAGAGGAACAATAATGATATTTTATAATTTACTGCCTTTCATACAGATAGGTGGCAGAGAACTTCATAGGCAAGCTGTTATTCACCAGAAGAAGGAGGAATTTTGTGAAATACATCTCTAGGAGTAAAATAACTAATCCTGAAGAATGGGATTTTCTTCTTTATGCATACAGCATATAAGATTCTCTCTCTTCCTGGATCCCTCCATCATGCTGTCTCAGGGAATGTACAGTGTCTGTGTGTCACTCACAAAGAATTTGAATCTTTTAAATCACAAATACCCATCATTAGATGGTTCTGCATGAAAGAAATATCACAAATCATAGAAAACTACTCACTTGTATAAATTTTGATTGAGTTTTAGAAAAAGGACAAGGGATCAGGAAAATATGGCATCCTAATTCCTCTGTCTGTCCCCAGCTTCATTTATGATGTTTCTCCATGACTGTTATGATTTGTGATTTACCACAATAGCTGAAGTAGTGCATCTGAGCTGTCTGCCATCTGAACATGCTTAGGAAGAAGTATCTCTTGGGGCAGTTGGGGCATTTGACATTTCTACTTTGTAGAAAGTACCTTGCTCAGATTTAGTTATTTTACAAGCAGTGCATTGACAAAAGATTCACATGAAGGTTATTCACCTTCCATTGACATCTATGAGCTATTTTGTTAAAAACGTGCTGTGAATTTATGAAAGAGCTCTTGCCTGTTAAAATTTATTAAGCATGACTTTGTCAGTCTCACCAATTACATATCTCTTTGCTGTAAATACCAGAATGATGTGAAAAGACACAGTCCAGCAACTTAATTGTAATTGTTTAATCTTCCCATTTTAAAAAATAAGAACAATTAAATTAACACTGACAGTTTTAAAGTCTGAAATTTCAGTGTAATACTTACCAACAGTAACCAGTTATCAGGTTTAAGATCAGGTGTCTGGAAATGCACAAATATACAACATGCAAATATTTTCAGAGAAAGCAAGCTGGCAATAAAACCAAAACAAAATCAGCAACAGATTAGATGGAAGATACTGACATTGGAAATATATTTTTAAATATGTCAAAACATTTTCCTAATGGCATTATGCTTTTCAAGGACTTATTTTTCTTTATGACAGCAGTGATTTGAAGTAATAAAAAATATGAAATATGTGGGAAAAGAAACAGATAAATGTTTTATTCTAAAATTATTTCCCACCTGAAACTACATTCCACACTTGTTACTTTGTCCCTGGAAGCTGCTTTGATTGTTATAGTTTAAGATAGTGCTGTACACACAGAAATAGTTTTAATGTGCACATTTTAGGCCACCAATTATCACACCCAGATGTCACAGAGAAGCCACAGCTGGAAAGAAGCTGAATCCCTAAGGAAAAGGGGTTCAAATGTGGAGTTACTCAAGTAAGGCAATGTCCCAGGATTGACATCAGCTCTGTGTCAATACAAGAAAATTGTTAAGCTTGATCCAGACCCAGTTTAAGCCTAGACAAGAACCTAAAGTTTCCAACTGTGAACTGGGCCAGAAGGAGCAGAGGAGGATGTGCTGAAGGGTCATTTAAGGATCATGTCTATTATCATGATGTGCTGCAACAGAAATGAGCAAACAACATCTCTAATTACAGTGTCAGGCAGCTATCAGCCCTTCTTGTGTGAATAGGACCATTGCTTTTCTATAGATTCATATGTCTGCATAAGTCTTAAATTGATATTTTAAAGAGATGTGTTTCTAGCTCTTGTGCAAGTAGAATTACAATCTTTTGGGCAATAAATGATGAGAGATGAGTAATTTGCTCATTACTCACAAAGTAATATCTATATCTATATATAACTATCTATATCTATATCTATATCTATATCTATATCTATATCTATATCTATATCTATATCCATATCCATATATCTATATCTATATCTATATTTAATCTATCTATATCTATTCATATATAACACCTACATATCTATACATAAAACAGTTGCAGAAACTGGCCCTTGTTGTCATGTCACTTGCTCTCTCTCAGTGGGTAAGGAGCTAAATATCTATTCTCCATGCAGTTTGGGAAAAATTATGCAGAAATTGCAATGCCTGCAGCTGGGGCTCATCTGTTAATGCCCCTCAGCTAAAGTGGTGGTGAGAGCTTGTCTTTGTTCTTTTCCAGTGCAGCAGAAAACAAGCTCATTTAAACCACAGGTGGCTGACTATCGCCTATAGCCCAAAAGGCAGAGTGAGAAAAGTACTAGCTGTGGTTTTGGAAGAAAGGCTATGGCACATACCCACATATGATTGAATTTTCCATGTTTTCTTTGGCACTGGAATAAAGGAGTGCTTTGTTTCTGACTACACCTTACTTTGGCCACATCTGTGGGGAGTACAGTGGACCCTGTACTACAAAATATGCTTAGATCTGTGTGGTTGAATCACAGGATCTGCAATAAACAGAAGAAACAATAAAAACAACATAGACAAACATAACTATTTCTAAACAAAGTGCCAGTCCACTTTCACTGAGTTCATTTGCTCCTGTGAAGGGAGAGGAAGTGTGAAATGCAAGGTCAGGCTTTGACAATTCAAATCTCAGTGGATATGAGCCAGTTCAAGCCGCAGGTAATTTGTCCCTGGAAAAATAAGGTGCCAAATTTAGATGTGACAGACATTATGTTGCTTTCACAGCCTTAGGCTTTTAAATGCTTTTATTATAGAATCATAGAATATGCTGAATTGCAAGGCACCCATCAGGAACATTGAGTCCAGCTCCTGGCCCTGCACAGGACACTCCAAGAATCATACCATGTGCCTGAGAGCATTGTCCAAATGCTTTTCTGAACTCACACAAGCTTGGTGCTGCAACTACTATTTCCTAATTTTTTCCTAATAGCAATTGAGAAAATTCCACTACTAATTTATTTTGTCATTACGGACATCAATTATACAAGCAAAATTTTCTGTCATACTATGGGTACTTTCTGCAACTATTTTTTGTATTTCTGGATTTCCCCCAAAACATAACATTTAGTTTTCAAATGCAATTGCTTTTGAAAGAAATAGAACAGAGTTCTTTAAGGGCATAATTTTGTCACATTTATGCTTTTATTCCATCTTAAACAAATATTAGAAAATATCTATAGGAAAATTACATCTATGGTTACCAACATATGGAAGCTTAGAGCACTGGAAAGATTACAGACAGTTAAATAAATAAAAAACCCCACAGATTTATAAAGTGCAGATTTGCAGAGGTAACAAAGAGCACAAAAGTGGATAACAGTCATTTTGACTTGATATTAAAATCCTGTATGTGGTTGCTATTTATGAAAAAATCTCCTGAGCCAATAAAAGCAACTCTATGTCAGTGACATAGGTGACTTGCCAGAGAAATTCAGGGCTCTTCAGAAAAAGCTGTGCTACAAAATATTTTATGAGAAATGTGAAGCCTATCCTGTTGATGGTTCTTTTTATAGTGCAGAAAAGTAGTACTCAATAAAAGCGGACTTCAGGGGAGATCTTTTTGACATTGCAATGTAACAATGGAGAGAAAACCTGACTTTGAAAAGCTTTTAAAGGCCCCACCTTCCAAACATTCCTCTAGGTAATACGCCATTTATGTCTCTGTCCTCCTTCATGCTATAGGAACAAGCTGGAAAAAAGTATAATACTTCATTACATACTTCAGAGGGCTAAGAAAGGAAATTTCTTCAGTTACAGGCGTCCATCAGTTGGAAAGAAGGAGACTATCAAAATTATCTCTTGCTATAAAAGGAGTTATTCCCACTCCTTTCTGAACTCAATATACCTTTTCAATAATTTGCAGGCATTTCTCTACTTAAAACTAATTCATGACAATTTTTTTTCTAGTTGAGACTGATAGAGAGGGCCCTGTTGCTTTCATTGTCCATCAATTAGTGCAATATGTTAAAAAATAATGCACATTTTTCAGTAGGCCGTCCTGGAAGTCACTTTTATTTTTTCTGGCTTCACCATTCCCTACATTTCTTCCTCCCACTGAGGATATATACACATATATTTTATTTTTTTTATTTTATTTTTATTATAGCCCTCATCTGCTCCTTCCAGCTACATAAAAATACATCTTTACAAATTGTATCACATGTAATTATCTTCTGCCAGTGTTTCTGCTCTGTTCCTACACCTTTGTATCATTGCTCTGCATATGCTAGTTGGGGTAAATAGCTGTCATCTGCATGCTGATTTCTTCCTTTTGGGATCATTAATGAAAATGAACAGGAACAGATGTATCATCATTAGACACCTCTCTGATTCAGTGTGCTGCTGTTAATCATTAGTCAATGTTTATAGACATTTAGCCAGATTTCAAAACACATTATTGTGTTTGCAGCCAAGCCAAATTAAACTGAATGGATGTTTCTAGTAGTTTTGCATGAGGCAAAGTACTAAATATTAATGGAAATGTAGCAAACTCACAAAAAGCCCTTCCTCTGAGTGGTGCAAGTCTCTGGAAGGTGTACATGGAGCAATTCAAAAGGCCTTTTATTCTTCAGGTGGTCTTTAGAAAAAGGAAATCTCATTATTATGCCTATTAACTTTTTTAATTTTTTAACTATCAGTAATCTAAAAGAGAAACATCTTGGAAGATAATTTCTATTTTTCACAGTTTTTCAAGATGATTAAAATGACACAGGTATGGAGATCGAAAGAAAAAAAAGGGATTATAGATGAATAGCCATTTTTAAATATACAGCTTTGAGATACAGTCTGTTCATTACTAAAAATAAGCAAAAAAACCCAACTGTGTTGATACTGGTCACAGGCAAACTGAAAAAATTACATGATAATCTGTGGCAACTGGAAATATGCCAAAGCTCAGTGGCTGAGTGGTGCTGCTGAGCTGCTTACTTTTCTCTGGATGAAAGTGTGAGGAAAAGAAGTTATTTTTGTAATTGGAAGTGAGAGAAGCTAAGCTAGGTCATTTGAATAATGGGGAGGAAAAAAAGAGACAAAATGGAGGAAAAATGAGGCTACCATCTGGGTGTGGTTTTTGGGGTTGAAGCAGAAAACTGTGAGATGCCTATTTCTTCTAGGAAGGGAAATAGCAGAAAATTTATCTCTCCTTTCACCAGATGGAAGAGAGAATGAAGAACGACTCAGGAAATGAGAAACTGAAAATTTCTGAGTAGTCCAGGATGCAGAAGAGAAAAACAGAAAAATATATTTTCAGAAATTATTACAACCAAGTCCTACAGCAGGATTCCCCTAAGTATCATAGGTCAGTGTTTTTCCACTGCTTTCCTCGCTATGCTGCTTGTCTGAGACCATGTTTGTCAATTAGTTTAATTTGAATAATTTGTACAATCTGATTAGACAATTGTCAGGTACAGGTCAGCTGAGATATAAAGCTTATATAGTATAATATATATGTATTTGGTAGAATAAAATAATTACAAATAAAAAAAAATTAGTAGACAGAGGCTTAATATATTGACATTAAAGAAATAGTTTAAATTGTCATATTGTGATTTTCCAAGTGTAAAAATAGAGGTCTCCATTCATTCCAGTGTGTATACATGGAAGAAAAGAAGTTTCATTAAAAGGACTTGACCTAGGACATTAATCCTCATAATTTCAACACTATAGACCACAAGGAGAAGAGTTAGGAAAAAAAAATAGCAGGAAAAATTTGTAAAGCTTCATTAAGAAACTGAGACCCATTGTGTTCCCCAGACAGTGATCTGATAGTGAAAAGATTTCTGTGGGATTTTGAAACAAAATGAAAACTGGCATGGATAGCAATTTGAATGTTTTAGGCAATTTGCCTCTTCTGGTAGGCTCATAAAAGTTAGAGAACAACCAGAAACTTGCTGTTTCTGATAAACAAAAGAGAGATGACTAACCTGATGCTGTAGGAGTGACTTCCCTTTTCAGAGTCTACCCCTCATGTTAGGATGACTTCAGACACAGGTTGTATAACTCCAGCTGCTGCATTTTACTCCATCCACTCCTGCCAGTTAACAAAAGTTATATAGAAGTTTATTTAAATGTAGCCTTTGAAGTTATACCATAGATCGATATGATAAACAGAAGTTAGAAAACCAATTTTATCTGGCAGTTTTTCTGCCTGCGCCCTTGTAGTTTGAACATTTGGAAAAGTTTTTCTCTTTGATGAGCAGAAAATGATGCATTTGTTTTGAAGATGACAAGGCTCAAGGCTCAGTTATTGCATATAAATCTCATTTCAGGAATATTTTGGCTTCTGATAATTTAAGCAAAATTTTCTTGGCTTCAAGTGGATGTTGACCTTATGAGGGATCAAGTCAGCCTTCCTGTTGTTACTTGCAATGAGCACATATTTTCTTTGTCTCTTCATACTCAGGATTTATCTGACTACCACTGTAATGAGAGGGGGTCAATGTTGTGATTCTAAGCCCATGAAAAGTAAAATTTACTTGGAAACCCTTGACCATCTTTTTAATTTTTATTTCTGGTGTCTAGGAAACAGTAACCTAAAGGGGATCCCTTATTTGAGAGATTGTAAACTTTCTGGCAATATTTAAACTACATTGTTTCTTTGCTAAGTGGGAGTTACAGAAACTTAAAAGTACAGGTTTCTTTGGCTTACTGCATAAATTAAGAGAAGTTATGTTGAAAGAAGAAATAGGAAGAGCTGTATAGGAGAGGTGTGGCCTCTAATGCAAGGCCTATGGGTCATTTGGACTCTTGAGGGAGGGAAGACTGCAGCCCCGGTGGAAATTCCTCATTGCAAAATGCTGTAACCCACCACAGTACACGTAAAACTACTGGGGCTAAAGTGAATCATAACTTTCTAAACCTGAATGTTCCAGAGTGCAGTGCTAACAGTATAGTGTGTGCCAATAACAAGGGATTGGAAAAAAACCCTCATTTCTTCTTCAGGGGGGTAGAATATTTTCCACAGTCTCCTAGATGGCCCTAGCTTAGCTTAGAAGTGTGGTCAAAAGAAGAAGCATCTTTCAGTTCTAATAAAAAACAGCTGGTTTTTTTTTCTCCTGCCATTAAATAGTGACACTAACTTGTAAATATCGACTTGCAGAGACTGCAGAAAATACACTAGTAGATAGAATTTGGACTTCTGATTAATGAGACATATTCTTTATGTCTTCATGATGGCCATAATTATACTTTGAAGAAAACAGGCCACCTCCATTTTCCTGGAGTAGGATTCCATAACTAAAACCTACCAAAGCATGTCACAGCTCCAAGTTGTTCCACTAAATTCCCATTTCCTCTCCATGGAAACACAAGAAAGAGTACCTTGAATTGCTGAATACCATGTTTGTATGAAATTTTCCCCAATTCTTATATCTAAATGTACCTATATGGAATTGATGGATAACTGAATTCAGCAGCACTATTCTAATTACAAGCATTTCTCACTAGAAAAGCTGAGAAAGAAATCCATACGCAAGACAAAAAACACCAGAAATTTCCACAACACTGAGTTTTTTCCAAGGGGCTGTGGACTGACTCAGGGTGCAATAATCCTCCTGAAATCCATAAATCCCAAGTCATTTGTTAAAGAATTGTGTCTTCTAGCCTTGCTAGGGAAGAATGAAAAGCCCTGTGTGGTTAAGCAATCTGAGTGAAAGTACAGAAAGCCAGCTAGCACTTACCCCTAATAAAGAAAATTAGTCAGTGATGAAAAAAAAAATCTTTTAATTTGGAAAATTAAAGTGGAAAGACTTTTCATGACCTTTAAACCATTTTTGAAACAAAATTTTTACTGTACATGTCTTTATCATAAACAATAAGCAATGTAAAACTTTTGCTTAAAACAAAACTTTGCTGGGAAATCTTAGAACAAGCAATAAAATATTGTGTAAAAATTATTTGAAAAACACAACATTTCAGAAGCATCTGTAACTCAATTCCAGCAGCTTCCTGTGTTTGCTTTTAGAACCAGCAGTTTCCAGTAAGCAGTCTATTTTGGGGGAGAGAAAGCCCTCTCCTGAAGTTTGTGGGCAGGGGCAGCTGTTTGCCTCTTTGTCACAGCAGAGAAATGAAGTGTGTGGTGGAGCCCTGCCGTCTCTCTCAAGCTGCATGAATGAGCAAACACTAACGTGGCTTTGGCACCTGTACAGGCTGTATCCCTTCTTCTTCTCTCTTTCAAAATATAGGCATCTGCCAAAATTCATGGCCTGTTCATTTTTGAGAGGTACAGGGCAGTTAGTGAAGAGTACACAGAATAATGCCATTAGAAGAGAGAATGAACAACAAAACTGGACTACACAAAGAAAGTTGAAACATTTCCCAGCCACTCTCCCCCAGTTATCTCAATGGGTAGAAGAAAGAATGGGAGTTTTCTGTTTGTTTTTTGCTTTTTTCTTTGGGTTTTTTCCCTTTCTTTCTGGGGATGTTTGCCAGCATGCCATTTTTCTGTTGATATCTGCTTCAGTCAAGTGTCTCTTTCCAGTGTCTTGAAGATTTAAAATGTCTTTTTATCCTCTATGTTGAGTAATCCACTCAATTATCTAGCAAGTCAGACTAGGTCGTTTGCTGTCTGTTATTATTCCAGCTTTTGCCTTTCTAACTCCTTTCAAGTTATTTACAGCAGGTGTTTTATCTTTTCCATTTTCCTTTTTTTTTCTGCTTAGTTTCTTTAAAGGGATCTTTTCACTTCATCCTGTCTGAACAAGTCAGTCATAATCAAACTATACAGTGACCTGCAGTCTACTTCATCACAAAGTCTCTTTAAGCAGCACCCTTTTCTCTTGTTCTTCAGTCCCTGGTGGCTGTGTCTTTGTTGGCCTCATAAGGGGAGTGTTACACTGCCTGTCAGACCTACCTCACATGATGACATTATTCATGGTTAGCTCTTGTGCTTGACATTGAACATGTGAAGTGCCACAGAATTTGGGGTGAAAATTTCACAGGTAAACTATGCCTACACCACAGAGGTACCAAGCATATTATAAAAACAACCACACCATCATGAGTTTTCCACAGGAAAGTTTTTTTTTTTACTCCAGTTTCTCCTGAGACCCATTTTCTTCTGCATTTGCTGATACCTGTCACAAGACTGATTGGACTTTGATTTTTTTCCTAGCATATCTCCCCTCAAGCCTTCAGCTTTCCTGGTTCTTAACTTTCCTGCTGACACCCATCACTCCTGCTACTTGTCAGGGTTATACTTATTACCTGCCTGTCAACATGGGAAAGTGTTTGAGTCTTAGCAAGGTATAAGGTTTTCCATCACATATCAGTCAAGGAACTTATGTTTAAAATGTCAAAGGAAAGAGTGCTGAGCTAATGACAGGCATCTGTGAATTACTTAAATTTAAGGACTGTTTTTCCAAAAAATATCCTTTTTTAACCACTTAATGGAAAAAGAAACCCACACTTTGCTGTTTGCTTTGCTTTACAAAGTAAAAATAATGTGTATATATATTTTTTTGGTATCATACAATATACAATTCAGAATTTGTTTGAAGGAGGACAGGGACTGGCAAGCTATGGATTCAGTCCCTTGTGTAGCTGGCATTGACAAGGGGAAGAGTTCATGTTACATTATGCAAATGCACTGCAAGTGTGTGCCTCCTGCTAGTCTGACACTCCCTGGGAAGATAATCAGGGAAAAAAAAATGCAGATTGAAAAGAAGGAAGCATAGAGGTAATGCCAGATGAATAGGGGACAAACTAGGACAGTGTTCTGAATACTGATTATTTCACTGATACTTGTTGGATTTACTCCCTTAATTTTTCTAAAGCCATTAAAAGAGTGCATTCAACATGTGTATCTCCAGACAATCAGCTGGGCAGGCTTAGATCTTCATTTGTTTTTCTTGTGGAAATTGCAATATCAGTTGTTGACAAGCCTGGGCTCTTTCTTCTACTTCTTCCAAAAACCAAGACCAATTACAATAGGATGTTTGGACACTGATGTTAGTTTTTGTGCCTAACTTTTGGCACACGAAACACTACAAAACTTGGTGTGAAATTTTCACAGCTAAACTGTGCCCATACCAAAGTATGAGTTCAACTTTCATCAGGGCCTTACAGCTTCAATTTGATTTCTCCTTGGTGGATCTTTCAGCAAACTTCATGTTGTCTCAGCTGAGATTCTAGTGAACCTGTATCTGCATCATTCACTGCCATTAATAGGCTAGGACTGCCTATAAAGGGAATTTAAATTACTAACCTCTTGTGCTACTATTTACTTTGACCTATATGTTACATTACTGCTCATTTTAGCTCCTGTGTTACATTTCTGCAATCCCTCAGACAGAAGATCTGGGGCTGGATGAGATGTGGGGTTGAACCACGTGTTTTAAAATGATGAGTTCTCATTGTCTTTGTGAAGGAAAAAAATGATCCTTCTTCAATGATACTTGTGTATTTCTGAAAAAAAAGGTGGGTTTTTATCTTTGGAGTGGGTCTTCAAGAGATGGTAACAATTTGAGCACAGATAGATGTGGATTACAACATTTTGGGTTAGCTAGGAGAGTCCTACAGCATCCTCTGTATTAGGAAAGAGCAGAAATGTCTCACAGGAGAGAAGAATCATGTGTACCTTTATAGAAATGCCTGTATTTATATGATATATCATACATGGAGACAGGCACAGATGCGTACAAAGGCAGAGAAAACCAATGCAGTTGTTCTGATTAATGATTTAAGGATCAAATCCAAACCAGATGAATGTTTTTTTTGTTTTTTTAAATAATTTATATGTTCTTTTTAAAGACAAAGTGTAGGAATACTTCACAAAAGAGTAGCTGCCAGTTTCTATTCAGTTGTAAATATTGCTGTTGTTTCTCAGGTGAATGTACTATTTCATGTTACTACCTTTCTGCAAATTAGATTTCACATTTTGAAAGGCATCTATTTTAGAATAATAAAATAAAGAACTAATGGAATCTAGGCTTTGGGATTTATAGATTATATTTTGGGCACATTTTGTTTTGTAGTTATTTTTATTTAATGGTTATTTTCATCTGGTTAAAACCGTAGCTTTTGACCAATCTCAAATATTTGATTGGCGAAGCTATCAAAGAACCCCCAAAACTATTTTAAGGAGGGCATTATCGTTTTGAAAGGAAAAATTCTTTGTGATGCTTATAAGAAATAATCTGCCATTTAAGTTAGTAATACTGCTCAAAGCAGAGAAGGAAGTGATGTAAAAAATGTCCAGAATACAGAGATAGATATCTTCTTAGGGGAAGAACATGAGGAACGCCAAAACTGATTAATATGCCTTTATTAGCACATTGCTTAGGTCCAAGGTGGGGGGTCTCAGTATCCATATTTTTCGTATACAGACATTAAATTAGACTCCAAAAATTTCTCTTTTTCTGGTTTTAACATTTAAACTGCAGTTAAAACTGTGTTCCTAATCAGCTTTTAATGGGGTGAATTTGTTTTTTTCTGGTATATCACTAGTGGGTAAGTATGACACTTGCATTTATTTGCTGAGTATATTCAGTTTGGAAAACGTGCAAATAATTGCCAGATTAAGCCTAATAAGCACTAGAGAGTTAATTCTGACCCGTTTCTGAGACAAAAATATATGCTTTAAAAATTATTTACAGAGACAATTGCAATTCCTTTCATGAAAAATAATAACACCTTTTGAGAAAAAGATGAGTAAATAATTGGAGTCTCATAACATTTATCCTCTAGCAAGCATGTCAGAATAGGCTATTTTTATTCCAATTCCTTGCCTACATTCTCCTGAAAATGGGTTAGAGCAACAGCTCAATTTTTCTTCCTCTAAGTATTATATTTTGTTTATTAAATATTTCCTGTTTCAAAAATTTTGCCTAATTTTCTTTGATTTTCTTTGGTGCAGGCAATTTCTATAAGGTATGTTTATTGCCTTCTTTATCATTTAAAAAGAAAACTGACTTAATTCTTAAAAATCATTTGGAAAAAAAAAAAGCTAAATATTTTCATTCATTTTCTCCTGTTTAATGTTATCTCTTGTTTTTCTTTTTTGTCTCCATGCTTTATCCCTGTCATTCTACAGGGAAAATAAAAATTGTAGAAACATTGATTAAAATAAACTTAGAGAATTTCCCTTTTCCCTGGACCTTTTCTGTGGAATTTATAGCAGGGAAGAATGATCCAGTCTTTTCACCAGCTGCCTTTGTTTGGTGTGGGGAAGGGAAGGTCACATCTGGAGGTGCACAGTGATTTTATTTCTCCAAGTCTCAAACACCATGGAAAGATTTTCACTCTATGAGGTTAAACATGCTTAAAGGGCAATCTCTCAGCTGCTGGCAGAAATCCCTGCTCTGAGAGATGTGTGATGGAACAACCAACCATTATCTACTTTCGATGCATCCAACTATTCACATTTTCTGCATGTGGCTTATAATCATTTTATCATGAATTTCTTGAGTGATAGGTCAAGAAAGGCTGACCAGGTTCTGATTTTTGGCTTTGGGGCTATTCCAGTAGCTTTCATCTTGCAGTTCATATTTTGAAACTAATTTGCAAGTAGCTTTCACAAAGAAGATGTATCACAGGCATTTTTCTTGGCTGTACTGAGATAATATCAAAATGCAAAACAATAAGCCTGGGTTTTATGCTGTCTAGATACATTATGTTTATAATTATTATGACTTATTCATGGCCAATTAGGACTTTAATATGAACACATAACATCTCCCCACATTGGATTTGGAATAGAATGCCAAGTACTGGTCTAGACTTAGAAATTTTACTGGCTCACTTCAGTCTGTTAGTTAAGTGATATATTTTGCTGATGGAGCTATGCTGGAAGGAGGCCTAGGAGTTCTACCAAGAAAAGGTCTCTCTGCCAGTAGAGCTTTCATCCTTTTTTAAAACAAAAGCAAAACCTATGGGGAAAAAAAAAAATCTTAAATTTTTTTTAAGGTTTTGGCTGCTGTATCTCCACTAATAGAGTTTTTTTCCACTCCCTGGGGCAGCACAGTCCTGTGTGCTGATGGAGGCAGACAGTAGACTTGTCTGTAATCTTGTCTGACCTTATTCCCATAAATTACAGTGCACACTGTCACACCTGTTTTAAAAGCCATCTGGGCATGATGACTCTCCAATAACCTGGTAATTGTATATTAAATGGTTTTACTGCAAGGAAAAAGAAGTTTACAATTTTCATCCAAGCCTGTGAGTGTCTTAGTTGCAGCTGAGTGTTCCTTGCTTTTTGCTAAGATGTTACACAGGAGTAGCCAAGCAATTCAGTCTCACTGAACCTGACCTCTGTTTTGCTGCTAAATCCTGTCAACCCCTCCCTCCCACTCATTTCAATTTTAATTTGATGCAATTAGAGCTGATTTTACCATTGTTTTAAAGTGTCTAGACAATCCCATGCTCATATAAACACTTGAACACTTCACACCACTGCCTGTATTGTCTTACCTTTGTTCAAGTTTTGGCAAACAAATGCTGCCCCAGAGCTTTGCTGGATCAGATTTCATCATTTTGTCTGGTTAGGGCCCAAGCCAAGTAATCTGTACCCATGTAGCAGCTGTTATCCTTCTCAGGTCAAGTAAGGTATGATTTCCTATTTTCCTTAAGCTAAAAAATGTGTGTTGAATCAAAACTGGTGAGAGAGGTGAGCACAGAGTCTACACAAGGGTCTGTAAAACACCTAAAGCTGTAATCTTAGATTAGTATTAATTGTCTGATAAGGACCATACATTTGATTACTTTGTGCATGAGTCAAACTAGCATTTTATGCATAAGATACCTAGTAAATAAGTGCTCTTTAAAAAAAAAAAAAAATTGGTATTTCCTACTTTAATTCAATTTCAATTTTGAATGGAATTCATCTTTTATTTCTTATTCTTGTCAATGTTTGTTTTCTTTGTGAGGAGGGAAGGAGAGATTTAGATAGTTGAATGTAGTGATGCCATTTCTGAAAAAAAGGATGGATGACTTTGCTTTCTGAAAGATTGCCAACAATAACTAGATCAGAGACTGTTCACCCTCTTCTTCTTGAAAGTGATTTACGAGACAGTATTTAATGAGGTCAGATGGCCCTGAGAAGAGCAAACCCACAGTGAAGCAAAATAAGCAGAAACAATAGGAAAATCTTAGGAAGTCATTTAAGACAGAGAAACTAAAACCCATGGTGGAAGAACAGAGCATTCAGAATAATATTGTTGACTAATTCAGCTCTATTCTTTCTCATATACCTCTTCAGAACTTCAGGTTCATTTGCCCAGTATCAAATGGGTACAGAATACTGTGTACCAAAAATGCCATACCAAATACTGCATTCATAATTGTACCAGCATGGTTTCCCATATTTGAGCCTGAAATGGTACATAAATTTCTCATGCTACTTATCATTGTAGTAAAAAAAAAATCTATTATTTTTATATTATAAAAATAGATATCTTGTTTCTGTTTTGATTTCATATATCTAATTTCTGAGGTTTTAAAATTTTAGTTTTCCCAGTTTGTATTTGGAATTTTCATGATGAAATAATGATTTTTGTTCTGCTTTAAATAATGTTTGCTGCTTCTAACATTACAAAAAAAATAAAGCCATAGAAGACAAAGTCCAAGATTATATTCCAATATTCCTTCAAATACTTCTAAAATGGAAAGCTTACTCTTCAATCCACCTTTGAACTTGTACTTCTCTTTGAAGACTCCCTCTCAAGCATATACTGCAATAAAAAATGAATACCCTCCACAAATATATCAAGAATGAAAAAAAAACCCAAACAAAATTGCTCTGTTTTGTCATCTGTAAATTCTGAGTTGGCTCAAATTACATTCTACCAGTTTGTGAAGGGAGACAACTTTTTGCCAGTTGTGACTGACTCAGATGCTAGATTTCTGAAGAACAAAGCAGACTTGAAGTCAAATATAGGCAGGAAAATGCTTTCTAAAGCTATTGTGAGAGAAAAAGTTCTTTTATAGAAAAGGTGATTCTTAAATTATTTTTGTCTCAGATTAAGTGTTTTCCTTTCTTTCATGATATTCTCTAGTGGATTTAATTGGTTTTACTTTTATGGTATGGACTAATTAAGAGAAATAACCAACCTTCCCTGTGAAACTCCAAGTCCTTTCCTAGTTTTCAATACATTTTATCAATATAAAATCGTTTTATTATTTTATATATATTATATATATAATAGTAAAAATATTTTATTAAAACTTTCCAGGTCTGAAACTGTCTTCTTCCTTTCATTAGCATTTTTCAAGACAGGGAGGAGTTTCAAAGTTGCTGTCCTAATTGAATTTAAAATTTGATTCATATTCTTCTATCTTGTTTCCTGCTACTTGACTGCCTATTGAAATTTCTGTCATCATACTGACTATAGGATTTGATTTTTCATGAATTCACTGCTAATTTACACAGACACCATTTTCTAGGGAGATCTCTGAAACTCATATATATGTATATGTATATATATATTCTATATTTGTGTGTGTATAATATATGTATATTTTTTTTCTTTTTTAAATAAGGTTTACTATAGCAAAGCAAAGAAAATTCTGATATAAATTGTCTGGGACATCATATAGTTTTTTTTGTCATTTCTTTTCTATTCATACTATGGCATGTGTCAGCTTTAGTCACACTGGTGTCCTACAGATCAGCCCACTGGGATAATCATTCCTGTTTGCTCCCAACATCTGGCTAGCAGCAGAGGCAGATAGATACCATATTAAAGGCATGTCTGTGCTGCTCAGCAATAGAGTGTATAGCTGTAATGGAACTTGCTCCTTGATCAGGGGCCACACGGCTGTGTCATCCTGGCAGCCTGCCTGCCTTGCAGAGCAGTGCTGGGAGGCAGAGACCACAGATGGCACAGGCAGTGGCTGCTGCAGTCCCAGACTCTGAGATGTGGAGGGGGAAGGCTGCACAGCATTGTGATGACCAGTCCCACACAGAGAAGGGCAGGCAAATAGGCATGTACCTGGTTTGTAGTGACAGAAATGCAGTGAACCTCATGCGATGGGGTTGAGAAAATTTTACTCTTCATAAGGTTTGCAGAGGAAGCTGCATGGGCTGACTTCAGCCCTAGATTCTGGCAGTGATCAGGAGTTTGGGCTGCTGCTGTGACCAGGTCAGTAGATGTCCAGCTGTCCTATATCAGCATATGGTGCACCACACCACTGATGAAAGGGCTGAATGGCTTTTAGTGCTCCCAGGGTGAATGGCATGGTTGGAAAACTAAAGCTACCTCATTTTTAGTGTGTCTGCTGCGTAGATCTGCCTTCGGTATGCTCTCAGTCTTCTTGCAAACCTCCAACATTTTTTTCTTCTCACCCTCACAAAGCTTTTAGAAAAAAACTAAAATGAACACCAATATACAATCAGAAGGGAAAGTACAGAGCCTATTAAGAGTAATGGATAAATACATCACTGAGGGTTCTGGTCCTCAAAACACAGTTGTCCCCTTCTCTAATGCTGACTGCAGCAGCACTGCTCAGGCACAAAGTGGTCTTGATAGGAAATGCACTGTGGATTTTGTTTGCACACACCAGTTGTCCTGTATTGGGGTCATCCTAAGACCACAGAGGTACTGTGGTGTCCCACAGCAATACTGTGGGTGTCAGATGAGCACTGTCACCTTAGTGAGGTCCTGCACATCAGCCCACCAAAGTAACTGAGCAGAGTTGCTAAGTACAGCTGGACAGAAGATGTATATATATTGATACCTTAATTTTTACAGCATTTTTTCTTTCTCCCTTCAGTTAATATAGTTCAATTATTCTAAGTCTCTTCATTGACCAGTGTTTTTCTCATGCTATTTAGATTTCTCTTCTCTTAATTATTAGTGTTATCTTAGCAATGCTAAATTACCTCAGTCATAGACCTTTAGTCTCCAATATACCAATTTCCTAGGACTTCTTTCTTCTTTTTATTATAAGGTTTGGTAAAGTCTGTCTAAGACAAATTAAAATTCTTCAAAGGCTGACCTACTATATCAAATGCTACTGACGTCACTATCCTTAAAATTTTTGGATAAATCACTTTTAAGTATTTTTCATGTTTATGGGCACAGCATATTGAGATAATTTTACTTTAGGAGATCATCCCTCCATTTGTCAGTAAGTGGATGAAACTTAATTTCAGATGGAAATTAATTTTAGCTGTAGTGATTACAGATTTACATCAGATGACTGTCTGATAAAACACATGTAAAAGACAGAATTTTTCTCATGGAAAAAAGAAATTTCTTTCAGAATTTGCTTCTGAAGAGTCTTCTTCTCCCTAGATAGACTGGTAAGTGGCAGGCCAATACATCTATATAGTAGAAAGCAACCTGAGAAAGTTAAAACAAATGCCAAAAACCCAAGATTTGCATAAAGGCTACAATTTAGACACACCCTTGTTTATAATTGACCTGATACCACACAGCACATTATGGTTGTTTGGAATAGGCTTCTTCCTTTTTACTGTGTTCACCTCCACGTTTCATTATACATGAAGCAGTTGCAAATATTCTCTATATGCTTTAAAAAGTTATTCAAGAGAGAATCATAGCACTATGGGATGTAATTCTGTAAAAGCCACAGTTGTTATTCAACGCCAGAGGATGTGCTGATGAGTCTGACCCTGCCCAGCCACAGCTCCTACATTCCCTGCAGAAGGGAATAAAGTTCCTGTGGTGCACATAAAAAAATATGCTGGGGAAAATAATATGCGTTATTCCTGTCTCAGGCAAAGGCAAAACAATTAGAGAGATTGGTTTTGCTCAAGAACCTGGGTGCATTTGGTGGGTAATGTGAGAGGATTGGGAAGTCCAGTGCATGCCTCAAGGGGATTTGATTTTGGATTAAAATAGACAATTAATTAAATAAAGTCAACTCAATGGACTTTTGGGAATGGACCACAGACTAAGAAGAATCATATGTGTGTCTGTGTGTATATGTATATCTATAAATCTCAAAAGACAGGAAAGGAGATGGGTTTAACTCGGATGTATTGGAAAATGTAGGACCTGGGCATGACATGAATGGTACTTGCCAAATGGGGCTAAACCATGGCACATGATGTGGTTTGGCTTTTGTTTTGTTTTTTTCTTTCTTTTTTGCAGTGCACAAAAAATAAATTTAGAAAGGATTTCCTTTCTAGCCCATATTTCTTTTAGGCAAATACCAAGAGACAAAAGGAGAAACCAACAAGGAGTCAGGCCTCATTTGTTTCCCTCTTCATGGAATTACCTGGGTCTTAATCACATTTATTTGGGGAGAATAAATGGAAATAATATGAGGAGGTACTCAACCTTCATCTATTTCCAAGAAAATCATATTGGGACATAATCATATTATTGAAGATTTGGTTTGTATTGTAAGTATTTCAGGGAGTTCTGAGTATATGAAAACAGGATTTTATGAACTTTCCTGATTTGCATATTCCACTGGAACAGCTATGATAGTAATAAAAATAATAATTCTTCTTAGCTTAAAATCTTTGAAGTGGAACAAAACACTGAATGTTCATTGTGAAATGCACAGCTGATTATATTTAAAGAATACTATTACATGATAGGTAAAATTATATAAAATAGGACAGAAATTATTATTATTAAGACATTTTACTAAATTAACTAGCATTAAAATGAATAGCATTTTACTAGGAAGAAGGTTTTCTAGAGCTTGTCTCTAGAGAATAATCACATCAGGATGGAAATTACATTCAAGAAGAAAAACACATCCATGTGTGTGGCTCTCTAGGAGTGTGTATGAGAGTGAGATTAAGAAGGAAAGTTAGCACACTGAGAATTTCTTCCCACTGTCTTGCATCCACATTACAAATATATTTCTTGCCTGTTGTGCAGGAATCGTGGAATTAACTCTCTGCTTTTCTGCTCTTACACTCCCAAAGAGAAATGCAACGGATTTTGGATTGTTTGTTGGTTTGTTTGGGGGTATTTTATAATAAGAGAAATATGGGATTGAATCTGAAGATTAATTAAGCAAAACTTCCAATAAGAAATTGAAATTAATGACTAGAAAAGAGCTAAAATATGAAAATGTTAACTATTCTGAACCAGCTGAGATGAAACTGAGAGAATTTGAGTTAATATCTATGTAAAATAAACAAATATGCCTTAAGAATCTGCGCATGAATGTAGTGCTTTTAAAAGTACAATTAGTTATTATTACTGGCTGAAGTCCAGAAAAATGGAACTACACACTGTGCAAAAATCTTGACACAGGTGTGCCTTTATTTTGGTCCACACCACCTTAGCAACCCCAGCTTTCTCATAAGCTCAAAGTGCCAGTCAAGCCCAGGTGGATGTTCATTGAGATGTGAACAGTTCAGGTCAAAATGACTATATTAATTTCCAGTTGTGATCCAAGCAAAGATTTGGTGAACAGAAACAATTCAGTACTACTTTAACTAAAAATATATGTTTAAATAACCAGCAAGACCTCGAGGTTACATAGGAAGAAACATTCAACACTAATTTTCTAGAACTGCAGTTTAAAAAGGGAAAAAATAACTGATGTAGGTTTCAGGCCTTCAAAAAAAACACCAAACCAGTGTATCTGGTCAATACCCATTTGCTTTTGCTGGAGCCTACCCACAGTCTTTGAAAAGTCTCAGCACTCTTCTGGATTTTGGGGCCCTCACGGGTGAAAAGGATACTGTGCTATATTTCAGAAAAGGACTGCATGTAGTGGAATGTTTCTTCAAAGAAATCCATACTACTGAAGTTGTGTAACTTTTCTCCTATGTAATTGCATATCAAATCACAGATGGTTTTAGAAGAATTGCTGGGTATGCTGTGTTCAGAATGTGATGGTCGTATCCTGGACTCCTCTATGTCTGCTCCTTGCTATTCAATGTAATTTGAGTTTAAAGTATAAATTCAGACAGATAATTGCACACTTTTTGCCAATAATTCAGTGTACTTCACTGAAACAATAGATTTTCTATTTGATTAATTTTAAAAAAAAATAAAAAATCATTAACATCCTTGGTTTTCATCCAGGTCTCGGGAATTGAAATGACCCTCAAGGTCAGTTCCCTCACAACTAATTTTCATTGTTTATGTCTATACTGAAGAGGACTAAATCTGAGACAGTCACCTAGAAGTGAGCATTTGTAGGATGATTCATCTGCCATATTTTTTACATCATCTGAAAGATGAGATAAATTAAGCTCTTACTCTTCCATCAGATGGATTCCATTCCCAAGCTGGACACTGGCTGCCTACATACAGGGTTTGGATCATATGGTATCTAGGAAAAGGGTACATGGTTTCAACTTTAAAACTGCTTAGGGAAGCAACTAGTTGATCCTGAATATGACCTGGACTTGATGTATCTGAATTTCCTGAGTTCTCCTGGACTACAAACCAGGGTACCTGTGTCTGTGAGCTTCAGTGACTGATCCCTTCCTCCCCAAAATGTAAACCCCCACATTCTTTTGGCTCACTCCTGTTTGCTGAAAACAGGCTTGTGAGCAGGGTCCTACAACCATAAAAGCAGACACAGTCCTTGCCAAGTAAGATGAAGATTTGTTTTAAGTCAAATCTGGGCCCAAGCTTGCATCTCCCATGAGACTGGAGGTTATGTTAGGAGACCCTTGGCAAAGCTGAGCTACTGGTTCAGACAAAAATGCAAGATTAATAAGTGCAGAGAGAGTCTCTACATAGGAGTTGTCAGACACCACTGAAGAGGACATCTTAGCTGCAGTTGCAGTCATGCAGGCTAAGCAGCAGCAGCGAGACCAGCACTGCAAAAAGCCCCAACCACTTTACACTTTGTCTGAGTGGTATTTCTTTATTTTGTTGAGTTTACTCTTCCTTTTTTCCCCCCTGATAAAATTCATGAAAACAGGTGAAAATATTTTTTTGTTGTTGTTGTTAATATGGGAAATGCTATCAGTGCTGTTAGGTTTTGAAAGTTGTCAAACCAAAGATATGCAGTGAACTAGAACACTGGCTCCTCTTGTACCAATGGCTTCTTATGCAAAGATATGGACACCAGTTGGTAGAACAATTTACTGTTTCACAAACACTTGGAACAGGCTGTTTCATACTTAATGAAAAATGACACCCCTGTACTGAAATGAAAATGAACACTGAAAGCTTTCCAGTGGACATGCAATCAAACAGCAGGTAGCAGAGAAAAAGAAATGCTGTCCTTGCAAAGTAAATTCAATTCAGATGAAAATAGCATTTCCTCCAGAATTCAAAATATTTAAAGGTGTAAAAGTTTCTTTGCAGGCTTGAAACCTGATACTTGCCTTTACTGACATTCACAGTACTGTATTATGTCTTTTTTCTCCTGATGGTTAGCCTTTTACCTAAAAGCAGAACATACATATATATATATATATATTTCTCTGAATTTTAGTCCAAGGGAACTTATGCTTCAAACAAGGGATCTATTGCAGCTGGAAGAGGAAATCCTACTCTATTATTTTCAGTCCCCTGAAGTACTAGAAATCTGACCCCAACATGGAGCAGACCTTCCTAGGCTCTGCATGGGGAGTGAAGCTGGAAGGGAGTTCCCTTGAGTGTTAAACTTCCTTCAGTGTCCAGTTGAATAAAGAGCAAAAGAAACTACATGTACAATTATTTTCTAACTAATGTTGATATTGTTATCTCTACACATACTGGCAGGAATAACACCTATATTCCAACACACAAGCTTTGCTCTAGTTATAGTGGCAATTAGTGACCTTCTAGCATGTTGTATACCTCAGCATGGACCAGGCATACCTGCAATAGTATGGATTCAGCTAGTTAGACTGAAGCCTGAAAGGAGGCTGTAAAATTAGTTCTGCTATAGCAAACAAGGTGTTATAAAATATAAACTTACATGTACAACACTCTGTGCTTCCCATATCTCACTCTGAAAATGAAACTTGGATGTTGCTGGCATATCTGTCAAATAGAGAAGCTCCAACTAAATGAGCTTTACTTCCCCTTCCCACTTGGAGTGATATAGTGATGCAAGCAGCCAGAGGTGTGACCTGGTTAAAAGGGGGAAATTACCAAACAGCAGACACCTGCTGGATTGCCAACAGAGAAAATGCCTGCCAGCCTAGGAGCTCAGAGCCTGGGAATTGGACCCATGAACCAGTAGAATCCTTGAGTATCGAGGGTGGCATATTTGAAGTGCATCTCGGTATCTAGAAACTGATTATATCCTCAGATACCATCAATAAGTGAGAAAACAACAAACTATCATTGCAACTTATCACCCAAAAGATGAAAAATAGTCTGGAAAAAAGGGAAAACACCCTAAGAATGTAAGATTTCATAACTGCCATGGGCAGCTATAACTGCAAGGAGAGAGAAAAAGCCTGGAAAATAAAAATTTCTTGAGGAAATAAAATAAATAATAAATAAAATAAAATAAAATAAAATAAAATAAAATAAAAAGTTCTTGAGGAATGGAAAGAATCATTCTTTGACTCTTGTGAAAAGTAAAAATCAACAGCACCTACTGGCTAATCAAAATGGTGGTGTCCTACATTCTCTCGTATTTCTATCACATATAAATGATTTGATTTTTATTAAAAATGGAGCTTCTCTCATTCAGAACTTCCTACAGTGCATGTACATTCCCAAACTCTCCACAGGAACTTCCTGTGATATCTTGGTTCCTCACCAGGGACAGTTCTGGCTGACCCTAGACTTCATGCCAGGGATCATCTTTGAAATGAGGCTCTGTTACTCTGTTGGAGCCCCCGGGCCCAGTTCTGGCATCATCCCAGTCTGTCCTCCCATTTCTGGGATCAGTTTGATCTCCTCTCTAGGATAGTCTGGCCCTTTTTGAAGTCTGTCTAATGCACTTGAAACCAATATTATTATGAACTTATATATATATGCATACACATAATTTATCATAAATACTTCAGTGATTATATTATCATTTTTGGCTTCACTCATCATCAGATGCCTCTTAGGGTATGACATAAGCTTTGTTTCACAGACCATGAAATGCTAATTCATGGTATCACTATTACAACAAAGAATAGAATGTTAATTACAAAATATGAAATTTTATACTACAATTAATAAGTTTAAGAGGAGAACTGAAGATGAAATGGTGCTATTTTCCTAATAGTTACTCAAGTCACTTTTCTAATATTTAGTCAAGACTAGTGACTATTTCAATTCAGTGAGTCTTAAAACCAGCAGAGAGAATATTATCTGTAAGTATTGGCTAAACCCTCTGAAAAAAATGCCACCATGCAATACATAATGTTTAATTTTTTGTATCTGTGAGATCCCGTAATCTAATTTTTTGCTAACTCCTAGCAGACCACATGAGGAAAAGCATGAGATCAACTGAGATTTCTGGTAGGGGAATTTTTATTTTTTTGAATTTATTTTATTCAGAATATTCAAACAATTTCTTTCCCAAAAGGTGAGAATTTTAAGGCTATTTTTGTATCTTAACTACCTAATTAAACAGGATTTAGATAGCTAAGTATTTTCTGCAGTCTGGTTATTCCCTTCAATTGCAATGTTAACTTATTTTTTCTACTTTTAATGTTCTCTTTCATACAAACACTAGTTAATTATTATTTTGGAGAGACAGGAAGTCAAGATCGGGAAAATTATGGCTAAACAATAAGTTATTCTGGTCACTTGATAACAATTTTAATGTAATAGAATGTTTATTCTCTCATTCAGAGCAGATTGCACAACATCATGTATAATGAATAGCTATAAATTGCCTTTGAATCTAAGAAAAGTTGGAGAGTATCATTGTTTTCCAGTTGGTAATAAAACATTAATTTTGGTTCATTTACAGTTGTTCCAAGGAAGAAAAATTACTACAATCTTATGGCCACATTCTTCATTTTCCCCACACTTGGCACAAATTTTGCTGACATTTTAGCAATAATGAGTGCTTGGCAACATATCTTCAGAAGGATCAAACAATATCTTACAACCAGAGAAGCTCTCGTGACAGATGTCCAACTGAAAGCTTTGTCCTGGCTGACAACATAAGCATTTATTGTCCAGTTAAATCTAGGCTAATCTACTTAAATCTAAATATTTAAATTGAGAATTTTTGGAGGTCAGTCAGGATTTTAAATATTGAATGCTTCTCTGCAGTGCTATGTTTTACAAGAAATCTCTCCCCAGGTCTTCATATTGTTTCTGTTGCTAGAAGGAAAGATTTATTTTGGAAATGGAGGGCAGTTTCCTAAATCTTCATGTCTGTTTTGGCTCCTCATCTGAATGAACAGATAGATATTGCTGTACAACTTAGTATGTCATCAGTTATGCAAATCACATTGTTGTAAATATTCATAGAATATGTACCACATAGGTTAAGGGTGCAATATATCTTTCCCTCAAATAGTGTCCTAGTAGCATTTGTGCTAGGGAAAAAATGCCATAATGAGGGGTTTCCTGAAGTTCTTACTTACAGAAGTAATTAAAACCCCCACAGACCTCTACTTTCTGAATTGGAATGGATGTTGTTAATTTTAAATATTCTAAAAAGAAGAACATAGGAAAAACCTCATAGGAATTTGTTTGAAGACATCTGGTGTCCCTGGAGCCATGTTGCAGGAACCAAATTCTATGCTAGGGACACTGAAAGCCCTGAGATATCCTTTTCTGGCCTTTTAGCACTATGCATGAGGTCCAGTGGTCCCAGCAGGTCCCAGTAACTAACCTGAAAGGAATTCTGGCAGAGAACAGATGCAGATGAAGTATTTAGATATTTACACAGAAACTAATCACCATTCTCCTTGTCCCAGTGAATATTTAAACATTTTCTGTGAAGTAGAAGATGTAGAAGATAAGTAAGAAAATCAGGGCTTATCCGAGAATACTTCCATTTTATTGAATCATATAGTCCTTGTATATTTTCAACTGGACACAGTATCCTAGATCCAAATACTAATAGCCTAATTCTAGATAGCACTTAATGATCCCTATCAACAGACTTGTGGAGAGAAGGAAAAGGAAAGGCAGAGGCGTACATCTGCTGTATTAGTTTGGGCCTTTTCCACAAAGCACTGTTTGGCTGAATGTATTCAGAAAACTCCATTCAAATTTATGGATATTTTTGAGTTGCTTAAATCCACATTTTTTAGTGAACAAAATATAACATAAATAAGTTCCAGCTCACTCTTTAGCCTGTCACTAGAAGTATCTGACTCTTCAATATTTCCCTAAATAGATACAAGGAGTAAGTATCCAGCAGGGAGGACAGAAACAAAGAAGGGAATTGGTGAGAAATCAGAAAGAAGATCAAAGTTGGTTTTAGATCTTGTTTTTTTTGTACAAAAGCTGTCCCATGAATAGGAAATTGAAACCAAGTGATTCAATAGCACTCATTTCAGAGGTTGTTGTGTACACTTATCTAAAAACTTCAGCATTGTGGAGTCATTCTGGGCAACACCACTTCCACTGTTTTCCAGGATTTCATTATAACTGTAGGCATTTGTATAGTGGATTCAAGGATAATACACTAGGAGATCAAGGAGAAAGATAAACTTAAAGAAATACACTTTTGAGGCATTTGTAATACACAAAGGGATTAAGTATCTTAGTGCTGGTCAAAGTCTGGATAGCATTTTCTCATAACCTGTTTGAAACTCTGTTCTGTTGTTTTGCTGGAGTCACAGACTTACCACATTGCTCAGTATTTCTGTTTATATCAAAGAATCTTTCTGGATCACAAACTCAGACCTGGTGGCACCCAGTGGTTAAAAGGAACAGGAATATATATCTTGCCTTACAAGAAAAAAAAATTATAGAAGCAGGTGCTGGTATTAAAATGCTTGATATGGTCTGAGTAGAGCTCCCTGCAATGAGAAATGCCACAACTAAACCAGCACTGCCACACATATTCAGTCAAGTTCCACATCTGGGAAGAAATTAAGTAAATCTCAAGTTCAGTTTTTCTTGATCAGGGCTCTTTAATAAGCAGAAAAATTTAAATATCAAGGAAAAAATATTTTTCATATGTGAACTTTGCTTTTGCATCTCTGTATAATATTTCCAGATTTTTCTGTTAAAAAATGAAAGGAGTCAATAACAACAAAAGTAATTTACTGATTGTTTCATTTAAACTGGGTATATTTCTGGAAAGAAATAAAGATTACAACCTAGGTAAAATATCAGGTTTTAATAATCAAGAAGGAAAAAAATGAATAGGCAAAACTCAGAGCATATAATATGAGTACCAGAAGCCAGTGCTATGAGAAGTATTGGAAGGCAGCTGAACATCATATGCTGATGAATAAGGGTAAAGATCTAAATCAATTTCAAACTTATGTGAAAGATGCCACAAAGGTTAATTTACTACAGAGATGTTGCAAGAACATCTGTTCTACCAGTGAGTCAGGAGCATGGAAAGAAATACAGCAGCAGCCAAAGGAGCATAACTATTCTCCAGTGCAAAGAAGAGATGGGGGAAAACTAGGAAAAGGAGGAGGAACGGGAGGTAGAAATTATTAGCAGCTCAACAGCTCTTATAGCTCTCGACTTGAACTCCCTTATACAAAGAATAACACAAGTTCTTAGGTCTTGAAGAAGGGTACATTGCCATTTCACTTTCATTCATGCCATTTAATCTGCCTACAGACATTTTTACATTCAAATCACTTCATTCATCCTGCTACAAATAGTGCTTGTTTGGCAGTTTATTTATTCTACAACATTACCTTGAAAAAAAAAAGTTTTTTAGGGCATGCTGTCTTAGGTAAACTCCTCTATAAGGGAGAATTACAGACAATTCCTGACTGTAATGAATTACATGCTTGTGCAAAAGAGAGCTCATTCTTGGAGTATCCAGTAGACTTTCAAAATGTTTTGCACCTCATTTGCTCCAAGGGATAGTAAACATTTTGCCATGCTGCTCTACAAAAATTCAGAATTGTGATATATAGTAGCTTATCCTGATTAAGGTGATCCATGTTTGTCAGTAAGTAGAAGAGAGCAATATCAGCAGCTGAAGGATTCTTTGGCCAGGGTAAGGGACAAAGCTAATTTTGAAAGCAGGCACAACACAGAGAATAAGTTTTGGAGAGGAGAGATTATGGTGTCTAATTGTTTGGATATGAATATGATCTGAGTATCTGATCTTAGATATTGTCAATGGTGATCTACAGCTCAGTAGAGTTGCCCTTTAGTTTCAACTTCATAAAGAAATATCAAGGGTTTTCAGAAACCTGGGGCACTTTAGGCTACCATCTCACCTCCTGACAATATGAACTTGCCTAAGAATCAGGCTGCCTGAATGTTCTCAGTGAGTTAATGTACTCTACAATAGGCTTCTCAGAGTAGAGAAGACTTCATTAAGGACAGAACAATCTCAGAATTTCCTGAATACATTTGGAGTCTGATGAATAGATGGTGTAGAAGTAATATGTAACTGAATTGCAGACCTATGCTTTGATTTTTCTTTCATGTAAAATATTGCCTTAAGTGAATTAATTGTTTAAAACAGAGTTTAAATTGTGTCAAAACAGAGAATTTAAAATTATGGACATTGCCCAACATGAAAATAATATTTCTTTATTATGCTATTACTTTCAAAAGAAGACACTTCCACATAACATAAGAAATAGCTGGAAGAGAGACCAGAGGACAGTCACTTCCCACAACATATATCTCAGCCAAACCTGAGCAATACTTATTGCTTATTAACTTACTGTGATCTATATTTAGTTGAAAACAAACGTTAAAAGGCAGAGGAGAGAGTTATGCCAGCCCTGAGATATTATCAAAACCTCATAATGGACTAATTTGCTATTAAAAACAAATGTGGTTATAGATTTCACCTGCATTAATAAATGTAACTCCTATTTTTTGTATAAAATAATAAACATGAAGCCTTAATATAGTCTGTGTATTCAGTAAGAAGCCGTGAGTTATGTCTCAGAGACACAATTCTCATACAACAATTTTATATTTTGGTTATATATTTTGACAGATGTTTGTAATTTCTAAGCTGTATGCCTTGGAGAGCTGTCCAAATCATTGTATTTTTCATGGTTCTTTTCCGAGAGCCTAAAACACCAATTTGCATCTTTCCATCCAGTACTGTGGAACTGGCAGCATGCTTGTCTGTCATTCCCTGATGGAGAAGAACAGAGAAAATGCAACAAAATTGTGTCATTCTGTGTCAAGGCAATGTCTGCACCTCCCTATGAACACACAGCCCTAGACAGAGGTGCTTGGAAACAGCGCTGACCTAAAGATTTGCAGTCCTGAAAATCCCAGCTCAGCTTCCCACTAACCCTTAAAGCACAGCAGCCTGCAGGGACTGCTGGCCTTGGCTTTATGTTGTTCACCACTCAGCAGTTCTTCAGGCTTTGTAGCCCTGAGCTGGGATGACATCTCTCTCCAGCTTTCAAGTACGGACACCATTTGACAGGACTGCCATCCAAAGTACACTCTTCTATCCATAGCCAGGCTATTCCTGGACAGAACAGTGTGCCAGTGGATGAGTCTTTTCAAAGAATATGTGGGAAGGAGGGCACCCTGTTTCCGTGCTGCCAGGTTCAGGCTGCAGCCCAAGGCCCCGCTATCCTTCCCAGCTCCTAGAGCACAGGCTGTCCCTGCTCCAGCGCTGCTGAGCCTGGCTGGACAACCCAGGCTCACACCGCTGGGAAAGCCCTGGGACAGGAAGAGAGGGGAGCTCCCCTGGGGCAACTTCACAGCTCCCATTTTCTTGGGAACTGCACCTGTGACCAGATCCTCAGCCTAGGTCTTTGCCTGAGGTACACCACAGTCTGTGACCAGCCTTGTATCTGCTGTCCATCACCTACTGCCCCGCTGGACTTCACGCCTGACTGTCTCATCACTGTGGTCTTGTCAGGCATTTGCAGGGCTCTGGGCTGGGCATGGTCACAGTCTCTGCTTTGAAGATCACTGGAGCACTTGGTGTTAAGCAGTTAATGGACAAGGAGATAGACCTGGATACCTCCCAAGAAGGGACTTCTGCCCAGGGTGAAGTTTTCCAGGCTCCTCTGCGGACTGTGTACAGTGTGGTAGTGGAGAGACGGTGTAAGTACCTCCTAAGGTCAAGGAAGACCTTATATCTGTTCTGTTATACTGAAAAAACTTCTAGAATTAGTTGGTTATGAAAGAGAGAAGACCTATGAGCCCCAGAGAAGACCAGAGCTGAAGGAATCTTTGCCTAAGGATTTCCTCCTCACCAGAGGCAGGTGAGAGTGCTGCTTTTGGGTAAATCTCCCTACAGCATTCAAATTGTTTCAAAACACAGTGTGAGACAACCCTTTCTACATGTATTTGTCCTGTACAGAGCTTGTGTATCTGGTAACATGATTTTCTCTTCCTACTTAGGATCTAGATATTGCAATACCTTCTGCTGCAGTCAGTACCTAAGTCTCGTTTTGGTTTCATACCCTTATTTCTGTGTTAATAACATAGCATTTGAATGAGAACATGGCCACAAACCCTAAATGTGATATCTTTATCCTCTCTTACTCACACAGATGAGGATTCTAAGATGAGAATTTGGAGTTCTTACTGCAGCAATGAATGACATAAGGCTGTTTCTATTTCCCTGCTCAGGGAGGTGCCTGCTGCCTGGGGCTGTGGCTCGCTGGTGCCCCAGGCTGCAGTTCCTGGCTGAGGGTGGGATGGCCCTGAGTGCCAGACTCTGCCCTGCTGTCCTGGGGGCTCCCACAGCACTCAGGGACTTCCCAGCCCCTTTGGGGCCCTGGCAGCCATTGGCTAATGTGATGTCAAACATCTGCAATAGTTTCTTCCCCCACTGGAAAAATATATTTTTTAAAAAAAAAAAAAATTATACTAGAATCAAGGTTATAATTAATTCTGTTCAAACCTGAAACAGACAGACCCCTTGGAATTCTATACAGAAACTATACCCTGCATGTAGAAACAATTGAGAAATTTCTTGGGTGTCTGAAATTTTGCTGCACTAGATTTCTGCTCTTTTTAGAACTGCAGATGGTTATTTGAGTCGATTGCACTTTAGAGCTCAAAATTAGGAGAACCAAAATAAACGTGTGCATTAGGCCATTACATCCCTCTCTTCTCAGTTCCCAGGCTGTGATGGCCCAAGTATAAGGAAATTAATCAAATTTTCAATACTGCAGACAATGTCAATGCAAAGCATAAGCAGGGAAATGAGCTGTGCGATTACCTAGTCTGCCTCCCTGCCACTGCAACATCATTAATGTGAACATGTTTTATTCATACTGCCTCCAGACTCAGACAATATCCTATATCCTGATTTCCTAGTATTTTAAACAATGGGAGTTTTGCCCCTCTGGGGAATAATTGAGCTTAAGTGGCCTTCATTACAATTTTTTAACTATTAAATTAAATTTTATTTTACTTGCACTACTATTAAATTGAAAAAGGGCATTTTGCATGAAAAATTATATCTTAAATGAACAATAGAGTTGCTTGGATTTTACTTCTGCAAATTTGGGGAAAATCTCTGAAGAGAAAAAACTGAAGAATTCAACATGAATAAGAGCTTAGGCTGGATTTTATAATAAATCTGGTTCATCAGAAATTCAATATGTGACCACAGTGTACCATTTTTCAGATATGTTTTTTGAACCTTTTTAATAAACTTTTAATTCAATGTTCAGAAACTGCAGCATGTTTTGGCGTTCTGAGAAGTAAAATGTGTACTTTTGCAAAGGTATCTGTGAGATAAAGCTGAGTATGGATAAACTCTACTCTTGAAATATATTAGAAGAAAAGAAAAATTGATTTTAAATGTTTACATGGAGTTTACTAACATGTCTATTAGAAAAAGAAAATGGTTTTTACTTGTAAGCTGAGCAAATGTATTATAGTATCACTGAAATGCAATAAAAAACCACAATGCATTTTATAGTCACATTTTAGAGCAGAACCACATGTTAAGTATTTACATGAGAGTCTGCCACAGTTCCTGGGCTGGGAGTGTTTATTAGGTACCACTGGCTTGATTCTGCTTTCCTTGCATCTTGTGTAGTCATTTACACCTGTGCAGTGATGCATTCCACTTCACATTATGGGATCTTTATGAGGTTTTGTCAGCACCAAGGGGTCATAAAGTCAGTTAATATAATCAATGAAGAATACTTTCAGACTCTGTATGGTGTGCAATCAACTTAAAGGTCTTTTATCGCTCCTCTTCATAAGCTTGTAAATACAAACCATAATGCTATAATTATAGAAAAGGGTGGTTGACTACAATATTGAAATATGTGAGGCAAGTGAAAACTAGACCCACTGAAGGAACAAGTCTAGTCCTGATCTTCTGATTGCATTTTCCTGCTGCTTCCATGTCCTGAAAGATTCCAAGTTTCTGTTTGGTTTGGGGAAGATAAAGTGGTAGGAGAGGCTGCACATAGTCTTTACTCCTAAACGCTAGCTGAGCCAGATCATTCCCAAATGGAAGAATTTAATACATAGCCTCCATATTAATCCAGTAACGTCTTATCCCTTTAAAGACTCTGGCTCAGTTTTCCTTCAAACTCATTCCAGAGTTTTTGTCTGTTTGCCTCTCTTGCCAACTTTAGAAATTCTATGTATTATTTCCAATGGTGTCTTAAAGTAATTTGCAATCCCAGAGTAATAAAAGATAAATATTTTTTATATCTTGTCTTCAAAACTTTTTATGCCATCAAAATTTCCTGAGAAAATTTTGTTTTAATGTTCATATTTATATAGAAGAGACCATCAAAGGTACCTGGTAGCCAATGACAGAGACAACAGAGACAAGAAGGGTGAATTTGTCTGCAAGGAACAGATGATTGGTCTGGCTTTCATGACTGCACCTTGCTTCTGAACTGCCTAATGCTTCACTAATGACTGATTTAAATTCAAGAACTTCTATTATAGCTGGACTGAGCATCTCATTTGACTTTGCTAAATTAAACTAACATTAAAACATACCAAGGGAGTATACTTGGACTCAAGTGAATGAGACAGCCATTTTTAGGCCCCTATTCCTTCTATAAGCCAGCTGTGGCTGGAAAGGACTTCACACAGCTGCTCCTGAATGTTTTTCCTTTTGCATATAGACCAGAAGACTCAACAGTGGAAAGAAGGAACAAACCCAAGATTTTTGCAGCAGTAAGTTCTGCAAGCAGGAGTTACTAATTTGAACTAGATGGTAAAACATTTTCTTTTGTGGTGAAAGCTTTGAGGAGTTGAAAATATCCCCATTGTTGACATTTCAATGAGCCCAAGGATCTGTGAGATTTTTGCATGAAAACCCTTTGAAGTCCTTCTCAGAACAGCAAATAGCTCAGGGAAAGAGACAAACATCTGAGGTGCAGGAGGTCCATTCTGTCATTCTTGAATTTGAAGCAGAGACAGAAGCATCAGTTATATGTATGTCACATGGTATCTTGACCACCACATTTTAGTTATTTGGGTTCCTTACCTCCTCACCAGAGGCCAGAATATCATTCTCTCAGTAGGAAGATTGAGCATTTTAAGAAATATTGAGAAGCATTATAAGAAAAAGAATATGGAAATTGTGTCAAAAAAACAACATATGGGAGGTCCATACTGATCTAATTTCTGCTTTATAACCAAAGCAAATGGAAAAGGAATATTAATATGAGAAATGAGTGAAAGCTGTTGGTATAATGTCAAATTTCTAAGAAATGTAAACAAAAGTTAGGCTGTGGTCACAGAAGAATGTCAAACACCAATACATCATAGAAATCCATCCTGATAGCTCTCAGACCTGTCTGTGCAGCTCTCCCATCAATGCTGTAAAAAAAATGAGACAAATCAGGGTCCTATGTAAGGGCTTTGAGACAAGGAAAAGGAGCTCTGGCTTCAGAAGAAGACAAAGGAGTAGATCCTCGCCAGTTCTGATATCTAATATGCAATCTGCTCTAGAGACTCACATGATGGCCAGCCCTGGTTCTGGAAGGATTTTGGCAATGCTGCCCTCAGAGTAACACCTCAAGGGTGGCCAATCTCTACTGCTCTCATGAGATCCACTCTTTTGACAAGCAGTAGATTAAGGAGAGCATCTTTCCGAGTCTGTTCCCTTACATCTGTTCTGTAAAATTGTCATCGAGATTTTGGGGAATCTTCTGGCCTGGGTTGTGTTGGTATATCTTTGCAGAGACTAAATCCTCTCAGCTGTTTTATTTAAACTTAAAACTAACAAGTTTTCTTGTGTGGATCACCTCCTTACTGCTTAAGCACAATTTCATTACATTTTTTGGCCTTTTAGAGTCCGTGAGATTTTTGAATCAAAGTAATTGCAACCCCTTCAGCTGTAGAATCACTCTTGAAGATGTAGAGTCCCAGGTGCTCCTGAAAACCAGTCAAACATTTGCATTTTTTGCAACAGGATACAGGCCAATTAGGGTGCAAAACAGTCCCTGATGATATCCAGAGGTTTGTTCTTTATACTGCTTTCCCAGTCCGTGTGGGTTTCCACAGCACTTTCTGGTTTCAGTGTTTTTCACTGCTCTCTGTTGAAGTAACTTTTGTCATTTGTATATGCAGCTAATAAATAGAAACCCAAATTGTACTTTCCCTATCATGTTAACTACTGAGGTGATTAGGGTTTTATTTCATTTTATTTCATTCTAGGTGCTTTGTAACAGATAAGTAATATAACATCAGCATGGACCATGTTTTGTTTCCTTTTTATTTTATCTAGATGAAACAGCATGGTTTATCAATAATTAAATTTTACTTCTTTTCGCTTCAAAGCACACTGATGATCCCTTTGATTTTAAGTGCTCGTAGTCTGGCTCACATACAACCTGTTTTTCTGTGCAGACAGAAGTTTAATCCAGAAATTTTCTTAACACCTTAAGTATTTATTTAATGTAGCTAAACAGGACCAACTAATGGACTGTCAAATTCAAAGAATAAACAATAATAAGAAAAAAGAACTATGCATTGACACAGCCAGATACTGATCATCATACAAGATTTACTGCCATAGAGAAAATTACATCAAAAAATTTACATTCAGACTCTTATAAATACTTCAGAAGTGTGCCTGTTTTTGATGTCTTTTCAGAGAAAGAAAGCCTCATTATTTTTAAAATATATTTGCAGGCTAGTTTGCCAAATAATAAGCTTTCTTACAACAAAAGAAAATGGAACAATGTATAAAATACTATAAAATTACCTAGATCTTTTTTATTTTAAATTTTCTTATAGTTTCCCAGAGTCATTTTGGGAGGGTTTGTATCATGCTGTGGCACAATACTCTGTATGAAAAATTCCTGTTTCAAGTAGAAAACAATTTTTCTTGACTGATCACAGCCACCTACCTGCATACTCATAGCATTTGTGCACGCTGTGTTCCACAGTTTCTAAATGTCATAGTGTGTCTTTCTTACAGAACTTGATGCAAATTTTTTTAATTTTTTCTGAATAATGAAAATATAAATAATGTATTGTGATTAATAAGGATGAGTATTTATCAGAAAAGAACGTGCATATTTTATGTTAGGGAACAAGTTGTCAAATTAATTGTGACTAATTGTTGAAAATCATCTTAGGTAAAAGGTGAGACTTTGACATAACTATTTGTTATCCTGTAAGATTTATCCACCTGAAACTTGACCACATTTACAGAAACAATCATTGCTTCACAGAGAGCTAGCAAGAAGCCTAGTCATTCAGCAAGGGATGACCGAAACAAAAGGAACTGTTTCATGATGCATGAAATATCCTGTCTGTGTTAACTTCAAGAAAAATAAAAAACCTGCATTGTAAATTATTTTTCTGCTATTTTCTGATGAAGCTGACTTATATCATTATCAGGTCTACAAAGAGACATGTCTTGAGTATTTTCTGCTGGCTGTGGAAAACAAACACTAGAAATTAAAAGGGACTTTGAAGCTACTAATAGCATTTCATTTTGCAGTTGCACAACACATGTTTTTCGTTCGTGTTGTACATGCTCAATGACTGCTGACAGGTTATTCACTGCTTCACCTTCTGTTGCATTTTGATGACGTGAGAGGTCCTGCAGTCTTTGGAGCTTACATACATAGAAGAAATATTGTCAACCAAACTCTTAATGCCCTCAGAATAGATGGAAATCCCCTATTTTTACAGAAATGAGACAGGATGTTGTAGGCATCCTAGCTAGCATAAGAAATCAGCATGCTGAAAAGGAAACAAAGACTTATTAAATCTGCATGGATTGCAAGTTCTCTGAGTGGAATTATTTTCACTATTCAAATAAAGATCCCTCTAAATACTTTCTGAAACTAATGAAATTTACTTGAGAAAAGGCAAAAGTGTTTAATTTTGCCACTGGGAATTCAGACATAAAGAAAAATATTTGCCACATTTTAAATAGGTTCCTATAAACTAACCGTGAACTGTCATCTTAGACACAAAAGATTTCATTCTTCTGTGTGTGAAGTCTCATAGTAACAGATTTGCTTACAAAATGTATTCAAAACTTAGTACAATAGAGATTTGAATAGAAAGAATGTGAATGGTTTAGGAGCTGACTGAAAGACATCATGGGTAGCAACATTTTCAAGTTATGTCTCTGCAGACATGATAGGCACCAGTTTGTGAAGGTGTGACAGCAGAAAACAATGAAATATGTAGGAAGTTTCTTCTCCTTGTGCATGTAGGCATGCATGAATCATATCCCTACTGTCCCTACTCCTCCCATAATACTGAGCTTTGAAGGAAAATTCAAGATATACAGAGATGGTGAAGAGAAAGGTCTTGATATGCTTTCTAATTACTGACAGTCCTCCTGGTATGAGGTACTTTTAAAATCTCCCCACACACTGACAATCTTGAGAGTCAAGGAAGAAAACTTCATTTGAACCTAATATGTCTTACAAAGAAAGCAAATACTTGTAAAGGAAGCTGGGAAATGTGGGCAATGTTTTTTTTCATGCAGAAGAAACCTCATGGGACATTTATGTTTCTTACCAGATTGTTTTGCTTCTGTGCTATTGTTGCTTGTGATGAGCTTGGTATGGTTCTGGAAATGAGAACTCCAAGCAGATTGTTATTGCTGTGTTATCTATGCAGATCATAGTAATATGAGTGACTATAGATTTCTAATGATGCTGATTGTCTTACACACTGTTAACCAGAGGTTAGGAACAGTAGTGAACTCTGGAATTCATCTACCAAGGCTTTGGCTTCAATAGGAGATCATATTTGTGTCTGTAATTCACTGCAGTTGTAGCCTTTGAGCATAAGTCAGAAGTTCAAGAATGGTTTTAACATGCATGTATAAATCAGCATCAAATAAAAAGAAAAGGAAAAATTTGAATGTTTCTGAAAGAGTAACTTAGGAGGCAAATATTGAAAGTGAAGATGGAGGAAATGCAGAAAATGGATTATTTAATATAAATCAGGTAGAGGAATAAAATCACATTTTGATGAAATCTAATCATTAAGACAAGAGTTGTGATAGGAGTAAATTTAGCTCAAAAAGACATATGGGAAAGTAATATATTTTCCACAAATAGGTAATAAGCACAATTGATTTGTTTGATGTCTCGGCTGGTAAAAGTACACTGTGCAAAAGTATTATTTGCAGTACAAAAGTACAGAAGTACTGCATCATTTTAAAAATGAAGTAGCAACTTGGTGTAATCCCATTTTGGAATATCATAAAAAAGTTAAAAGAATTTGACATTTAGTTATTTGCTCTGGAATTTCAAATTTAAAAACTAACCATCACAACAACAGCAACAACTTTCTGTTATAAAACTGGGTTTATTTGACTTAATGAATTATTTTGGAAAATGATGGTGAATAATTATCAAGTAATACAAGCTGTGGTTTTAATGAAGTTATTCTGTCCACAAGCCTCACAGTGAATACAAACTAGCTGCCCAGTGCGTGCCACAGAAATAAATTGCAACTGGCACAGGGAAAATGGAATCATCTCCTGATGCTTTCAGTGTTTATGGTGGTACATAGTTCAGTGCTAATCTCACCCAAAACACAGGTTGAGTGCTGGAGCAGAAGCTCATGAAATCTCCTGGAGTGCCAACAGTGCTCACACCAGATACTTGAGACACCTTATGTGACAATAAGTCTCTATTTGTGCTTAAATCTGACCCACCAACAAAATGCTCAAAAAGCCTATTAGCTTTTCTTGCTTTCTCTCAGATATGACTAATGCCCAGCAGAATAATCATTATTTAGAGAATTCTGTTAGCAAAATTTTAAAATCTGAAAAAGTTAGAAATGTGCAACGCATCAGTGTCTGTCAGCCTTGGTGCACTCATAAAGGTTCGTGTAACCATAACAAGGCTGATATCAAATATATGACTACAGCTGCAGAAACTAGAGCAATGTTTCAGCTGTGTTTTATGATATGTGTGTACTGCCCCAATTTTATTTTTTTTTTTAATCCTGAATTTATTATCATGGAAACACACCCATATTTACAGAAATTTAGTTCTAATATTTTTAAATTTTGTGGATTGTGCATACATATTATATAAAGGATGCTTCAAGTATATAAGATCAGAGGAGTGAAGTTCACTACAAACTTTTCTAATTTTTATCTCCCTAAACCAGATGTTCACTATTTGAACTTTTGGAGAAAAAATAATGTCTTTATGTTCCAATGTTTTGGATTCTTTCTTTCCAAAGTTCATGTCTGTATGTGTTTAGGAAAGAAGCCACCTTTTATATGATTTACCTAAATTACTCTGCAGACAAAATTTTAATAAAAGGTGCATTTTGAAATACACAAACCACTTTTTGAAGAAAATGTTTAGAATAGACTCCTATTTTGTAAATTCAACATAGTGTTTTCAATAATTCAGTCAAAACAGAATTCTGAACAACACAGTTTTCAAGCAAGCTTTAAGGGTGTTTCTGAAAGTGTCTTAAGAAGAAATACTGGCAATTCAAAAGCATGTCATTGAGCTTTAAAACATGGTATCCCTAGACTGAGTTAGTTGTTGTGTTGCTGAAAAAATTAAATTTTGTTGAAATAACATTCTCAATCAAAAAGTTATTTAGAGAAAAATTTAGAGAAAAAAGTTGAATTATGTGTATAGATATATGCTTTAGGGAAATCAATACTTAATATATTTGATTTTAGGGAGAAGTGTGAAAAATGCAGTGTGAAGATTAAGTGCTGTGCATTTTAAATATTAATGTAAAAAAGGCATTCAAACAAAAATGCTCCTTCATAGATGAAAAATTCAATAAAATAAAACTGTCTCTCAGGTACACTCTTTTGCTACCCCTTCAAGCCTAATATTTGTGGTGTAAAATACATACAGACATACTGTACTGTAATGCTGCAGCTGAGACCTATCAAGAAGCTCTGAGATGATTTTATCTAGACTATCCTGCTTTATTCTCCTATTGCATGTCTAGTAAACTCTCACTGATTTCTTTTGAAATCCACACTCTTTCAAATGCATTCACCATAAAAATGGAGTTACCTTATATAATTCTTGGCCTAGCCTCTAATGTACTGAAAACAAAATACATCATCTTTTCTTGGCAGAATTAGTGGTTATCTAGGCACAGACCCAATACTGCTCTTTTCTAGGCTTGGTTTTTCCTGTTTCCATTTTTAAACAATGTAAATTCAGTAGCTAGAATTATTTGGATTACTTACAGATGAACATAGAAATAATTTTTTTCTAATAATAGTAATAACAGTAATAATAACAATTAATCTTATGTTAGAAAACTTAGGGCATCATAGTTTTCTAACATAATAGGTATGGTAGAAGAAACTATATAGAATAAGAGAAGATTTTTGACAATGAGGGTGGTGAAGCGCTGACATGGGTTGCCTGGAGAGATGGATGTCCCATTCCTGGAAACATTGAAGGTTGGGGTGGATGGTGCTCTGAGCAACCTGATCCAGTTGAAGATGTCCCTGCTCATTGTAGAGGGCTTGGATTTAATGTTCCCTATCAATCCGAGCTACCCAATCATCCTAAGTCTACAAAACCAGCTAATTGACAAATCAACAAAAGTACATTAGTTCACTCAAAAACTGAATATTAAAGATTATCTATTTCATATATTGCACATTAAAAGCAGACAAAAAAAATCAGATTTTCAGAGCAATATGTAAAGAGATATGCTTTTTAACTAAATAGAATTATTATTGTTTATCATCCTGTCGTGCCGGCTTGCTTTTGGCTAATGCAACCAATAACATTAATAATGGAAATTAGAAAGGATTATCTTTGAATTATATTTGGTGAATAATTACAAATAATTAATAATTAATATGAAAATGAAGGAAACTCCACACATTTCATCAACAGAAAGAACTAAATGCACTTATATTTTTTAATGTATCCTTTACCTTCTAGCTACCATCAGATATGTGTGGAGAGGTGAGTAGAAATATCTTCATATGGCCTGCAAATAAAAATGTATAAGCTGTTAATTTCAATTCCCTCTGTCATAAAATCAAGCTATTGAAAACAGTCAAAAATTCAGTGTTTAATATCTTAAACCATGCAGAAACAGAATTCACGTGGTAACATTAAAAATAAATAAATAATTCAAATATTCATTAAGAAAAAGAAAGCAAACTTAAAAATTACAACAAAGGCATAGGTCAAATCTAAAAAAATCAGGTCTGACTCATCCTGCTGCACACTGAAAATGCATCTGATGACAACATGGAAATCAGAAAATTTAGTAAGCTTTCAAATTGTGTATGTATCCAAAAATTATAAACAAATCACTGCTGCAGTGTGTGCCTCAAGGCTGTTAGTTTCTTCACACACACCTGAAAGATTCTGCTGATGAATACTTCAACTCAAGTAGATAAATTAGTTTTCAAATTACCTATTTTTCCTAAAAGTTGAAGTTATATTATTTAGTATTGAATTTCTATTATTTTCTTCAAAAAGGACTACAAGATATCTGTGTCACAAAGTGCTAGCAGTAGGAGACATTCACGTGTCAAAAGCGCATGTGTCATTTCAGAAAGATGTATTATTCATGCCTTATGTCTTTTTTGAGGAGATGACCATGATTCTATTCCACAAGCTCAGTTTTTGGTTTTGCTTAAAATAGCTTCTAAATAAAAAAGTTCATCTTTCCTATCCATTTTTACTCTCTTCATTTTCTCTTCTCTCAATCAAAAGAGCAAGGAGCAGAAGGATGGAATCTGTCAGTAGAACCCAATTTAATACAAATCCCTTGCCATACCAGGTTCAATATCTGCAGAACTTCCACATGGCTACAAAAAACTAATCTAGTCTGGATAGATTCACAGGAAGCTGTATTTTCCATTGAGTAAAAGCCTTGGTGGCTTTTACTGGCATTTTCCACCAGACTGAAACCATTAAGGGGAATATATGAACACCTGAAAAACAAAGTGATTCTGAGACTTCCAGCTGTGAGTTGCGTAAGGACTTTTTACAATTATCCATTTTCTAGTTGCCAATTTCAAATAATCTGGTTATTACATTTTTTTCTCAAAATAATGATCAAGTTCCTTTAAGATTTAGAAAATGTTGTGGTAATGAAGAGACCACCCTGTTGGGTCTGTTGCACTGTGCTTTCTGCATTGAAATTTTCATCCACGCTGGAAATTTCTGTGTTGAGTCGTCACTGAATAACTACTCAGCCTTCATGAGAAGTCCATGAACCTTCATGGGGAGTCCATGGCAAGAGGTAAACTGAGCTGGGGACACTAGGTCTGTTGGGTGGAAAAATTAGAGCAGAGGGAAGGGAGAGTAAAAGAGCTCCAGGATGACTTTGCTTGAGGAGAAAGAACCCAGAATTAGAAGTCAAAAATTGAAAGGTGTAGAGAATATGCTAAACAGAATATGCTAATCTGTTTCAAAATAGCAGATGTTTTTCTATTTGATCACCAGTTTTGATTACAAATTCAAATTAGTACACCTAAATTGACCATTAAGTAATGTTAATGCAAATGTAAAACTAGTGGGACACTCATTCTGTAATTTAATTCAGAATGCTTATAAGAGACAATTATTTTCTTTTAAACTTTTAAAAGAAATGAAGGTTAGAAACAGGGATGAAAATAATACTCCTCATGTTTTCCTACCTGACATGGACACAAAATATTTATTAAGAACAGAAGAAAGCACTGTCCAATGTCTGTAATTTTTCTGCAGTATGATTTTATTGTGTTACTGACTCTGCATGTAACCAGTGTCAGAATACTGAAAACTGGTGTGACATTTCTATTAATAACACTGAAGATAAACTTTACCAGAAGCTATATTTTCTACTTCTGTCAAGACCAACTCTTCCAGATGAATACAGAATATTTATTGACTCATCCCACAGGGAAGCCTGCTGCCTCCTTTGGGGCCCAGGTACAGGATATTACTGGCTTGATTCAGCCCTCTGATTATTACCCACTGCTGATACTCCAAGCTGGCAGTGTTGAAAGAGGAGCATCAGGGCAATAAAAAGGGACTTTAGGGCATTGAGTCAAGTGGTTGACAGGACAGGAGCACAGGTGGTGCTCTGCTCAGTCCCTTTGGTGGCAGAGAGAAAAGATGAAAGGAACAGGAGAGCTTAACAAGTGCTCAACATTATCAACAAGTGGCTCAAAGGTTGGTGTCATCAGCAGAATTTTGGGTTCTTTGATTATGGGGCAACTTTTCTGGCATCTGGCCTGCTGGAACTGGATGGGCTCCATCTCTCTCTTAAGGGCAGAAGAATTTTAGTTTATGAACTGGTGAAACTGATTGAGAGGGCCTTAAACTAGGTTTGAAGGGGGAAGGGAATGCAGCTGGGATGTCTGGAAGCAGGGCCAAGGGTGGTAGGCCTGAGTATAGGGGTGAAATCAGAAGCCCAGTTGAGTTTCCTTTTTCCCTTTCCTTTTCCTTTTCCTTTTCCCTTTCCTTTCCCCTTTTCCCTTTCCTTTCTCCTTTCTCCTTTCCTTTCCTTTCCTTTCCTTTCCTTTCCTTTCCTTTCCTTTCCTTTCCTTTCCTTTCCTTTCCTTTCCTTTCCTTTCCTTTCCTTTCCTTTCCTTTCCTTTCCTTTCCTTTCCTCTCCTCTCCTCTCCTCTCCTCTCCTCTCCTCTCCTCTCCTCTCCTCTCCTCTCCTCTCCTCTCCTCTCCTCTCCTCTCCTCTCCTCTCCTCTCCTCTCCTCTCCTCTCCTCTCCTCTCCTCTCCTCTCCTCTCCTCTCCTCTCCTCTCCTCTCCTCTCCTCTCCTCTCCTCTCCTCTCCTCTCCTCTCCTCTCCTCTCCTCTCCTCTCCTCTCCTCTCCTTCCACCTTTCTCTCTCTATCTACCTATTTACCTTCTTATATTCAAGAAGTATAATTTAGTTTCTCCTTTTGCTATACAGATAAGGAAAAGATTTATTCACCTCACTATGATACAAGGGGAGCACAAGTCAAAGGAAGAAGGTAACAGCCAAAAAAAGAGTTTGAAAAAGAGACTGTAAATTACACTGGAAAAGTGAAGGACTTCCTTTGAGTTTATTAATTTGTGAGCTACTGATAAAGGCAAAGCTAAGAAAAGAAATGCTGGATCTGAGCATGTTCTGTGGAGAAGGGTGGGAATATGTACTTCAAAAGTTGTCATCTGGGAAAGTAATTTACCCTCACATCAGCTGTTTTCCTAAATGTAAACTGATGAAGCTTGTGGGAAACAGTTTTGAAAGTCCTCTCTTGCTCAGGTACAAGGTGCTTACAGATGAGTGACAGTTGTTATCATGGTGCATGCCAAAGGGATAAGGAAGTTACACAGTGCCAGAATCCACTGGGATTCTGTGTGTGGGATCTTTCTTTGTGTTTGCAAGGTCATCCCATATGTAGAAGACTCTATCTCAATCCAACACATTAGCTTTAGTAACCTCATTGCCACTGCTGCTTTACAGAGGCTTAGATGGGATTTTTTATACTAAAGAGGAGCATATGGAAGAGTCTGTGTCAGAGATGAAGCCATCTCAGCGGCTAAATCAACTCTGTTGCTGCTTGCTGCTCTCTCAGCATGTTTTAAGGTGCTTGTATCAATAAGATCAAAGATCATGGGAGAAAATGTGTCTAACATCTTGTGAAACAAAAGAAAATAGAAAGATCTGAGGAAGATTTTTTCTACCACCCAAACACAGATCCACACAAAGACAGGAGGAAATACTGAAGCATTCATAAAAGCATCTCTTCTGTCCTACAATCCAAACATCTGGAACAGCTGCCTTTGGCAATTCTCGATACTGACGTAGTTTCTTTGTTAAAAGTTACTCAAGATTCTCAAGTTTATCTTATGATATTTGAAATCATTAGGCACTGTAGGTTTTAGAAAAACACAAAGTATGACTATATGGCTAGGCAAGAATTTATAAGTTACTTGATTCATAGATTTTGATTGTGTCTTATTTTTTATGTTTAATTATTGTAACATTTATGTTATGTTTAATCATCCCTATTCCAAACTCTATCAGAATGAAGTTTGACTTTTGCTAAGATCTTGTTCTAAAGGAGTGATTTCGCTAAGAATGCTGGAGCCTAAAACAGGACTTCAGGTACTTTAGTCAGAATTTTTCTTCTGATCAATAAACAAATGGCTCTAAGCATTTTAGCACCCATATTCAACCTAAAATGTGACAGAATTCAGAAAATCAGTTGCTACAGTGTGATGAAAATTGAGGCCTGAGTCTTTACCTATGTTTTGTCTAGGGGGATTTTTTCTGGGAGTTGGAAAATTGAGTTTGGAATGGATTAAGCAAAAGCAAGACATGACGATAACAAAGTGTCTTGCAGACTCATTTAGCACATCCATTTGCTACTGCAACAGTTGTGATAAGGATGTCAGCCTCATTTAATTATTCAGGCATAGCAGATGAAAGTGTCCACTCCCAGTAGGTTTTTCCAGCCTGAACCACATCAGAAGAGTTGCCTGCATAAGTGAAGTTCATGACATTTCAGCATTCAACAGCCTCTCCCAACCAGCCCTGAGCAGGAATAAAGCTCTTCAGCTTGCCCTAAACACATCTTGACTTTAATTCATGGAATCTAAATACTTAAATAATTTTCAGCTACAATTCCATGACCAAACATTTAAAACGTTAGACATGAAACTGCACAACTCTTAGGAGCTAAAGTTGTTTTCCTTTGGTGTTAGTCCTTCTCTGCTGCAAGACAGGAAGACTGAGTTTTCTGCATCAGATTAAAGTTTGAGAAGATACCTACTGTGCTGAAAAGGCACAGTCAAAAGTGAGAGCATCTGCAATGATGTGATAGTGTACACATGGTGGATGAGAGATGTAGCTTCTGCCAATTATAAACATCAGTTCCTTAGCGGGAGATCCCACTGACAATATTAGTAGTTTTTACTAAGGAACAATTACATCTTCCAAGTTCTGTCTAGTGTGAAAAGATTTACATAAGAGAAGGTGAAAAGCTAAAGGTGGAACTTCATCATTGCTTTTTCATGGCTCTTGCCTATATCACAGAGCTGTATGCAAAAATATAACAGGAAATCTGGAGCACCAACATGAAATTTCCATTAAAAAACAGATCAAGATCACATAGATGCTTTTGTCAGAAGTAGTTTATACCACATTTAAACAACACTTTTATTTTTATACACCAAGGATGCTTATTTAGATTTGATGATGCTGAAAATGCTGTTCTTTTAAGTGACATTAGCAGAAAGACCATGCATGAATCAACTTCAAAATTAAGGCAAAGAAAAAGTAGAAGCAAGCAAACAGCAGCTAAATAAAATAAAAGCTGAGCCAGTGTTGTAGCTGATGAACTAAGTACTTTTAGCACATGACCAAACTGGAAAACTCTGATGAACTAACTATATCATAACTCTGTCATTTGCTAGATATAAACCCAAAGTAGATTATACATTGTAATTACATTCTGATGAAGACTAGACTCCTTCAGTGTAAACACATTACTTCATTTTCACTTTAAATCAGTGTCTTTTTGTTCTCCTTTCTATTTATTCCTTTGGAGTTCTGAAGCATCAAATCATCTATCTGAGCAGTTTCCAACATGAATCCCAGAGCTGGGGAATGATTTATACCAGAACCTCATGTATCAGCGTGAGTGCTGTACTTTTTCTCCAGAATTTTGTCATATCCTGTTTTGCATATCTTGAGTATAAATGTATTTTCCACAGGGGCAGGATATGGGTTGTTTTGATCCCCATCTGAAAGACACTCAAAAGCCAAATGAAGAAAAACAGACTCAAACTTCTTTCTGCACTGAGCTTGATAAATTATTCTAATATGCAGAAATCATAAGGGAAAGGTACGATGGTTCCGAGCTGAAGCAGTACCACCTCTCTCTATGTGGAAAAAAATAGATCTGAGCTTATAGAATGCTTCTATTTCTGTTTAAATTAATGATTTGGAAATGCCTATATGCATGAGATGATAGATAGATAGATAGATAGATAGATAGATAGATAGATAGATAGATAGATAGATAGATAGATAGATAGATATAGATGGAATTTCTTCTTACTGCTTTGGAAAGAATTACTCATTACATGTCTGTCCCTCATGAAAAAAAAAGAAATTGAGCATCTCCCCTCACCAATAGGATAGACTATATCTCCAGTTTTAAATTCAATTTCCTTATCTCAGTAGTTCAGACACATCTGGCAAATTGCAGACTGTGCAGAGCAAAGCTGCCCATTCCCAGAGGATTTGTCTGCACAGCCCTGTCCTCTGCAGCCATGGGCACCTAGAGGAGGCTGTCAGGAGCACAGTGTCTTTCTGCAGAACTAGGTTTGTATCAATGAACCAGGAGAACGCAGAGGCAGTGCCCACCTCAGTCACCTCCTGGCACGAGGGCCAGCATGTGCTCAGAGTCTGCACAGAGGAGCTGGGAACACAGCCCCTCACTGCACCAGCATGGCTTCTGCACCCTGCTAGCCTCCTGCTAGCCACTCTTCCAAAGCCAAGGTGAAGGGGACAGTCTAATTAATACCACCACTGGGTCTACAACCAGAGCTAAGCTCAGTTCTTTTTGTACCACAACTGCACCACTGCAGTCTGGTTCTGCAAGGGACTGACAGAAGCTCCACAAAGCTCAGCAGATTTGTTTCAGTGCTGCTCTGATTCTGTTGTCTGGAGGCAATGAAGGCACATGAAAAAGCCATTAGGCCTGATATGATCAGTCTAGATAGACTGTGGTTAGGCAGCAGGGACACAAAGCAGAGATTATCTGGAGCCAAAATACGTTGCCCACAGACAGTGGAGGTATTCAGGTTCCATGATCTCTCATTTACTTCAGATGACTGCATAAATACCAATTAGATTTCAAGTCACTTCTGTGAATAAAGCCACAAGTACTGTTCTCTCTTTCTCATTCTACTCCTGCCATTCACTTGTCCATGAGTGGCAGTGTCCCAGTGTGCAGAACAGGAAAGGCTGGTTTGCATCCTGGGACACTGGCCAATTCAAATACAGACTTAAGAGATCAGGATTTTTTAATTAGGTGCAATCACACAGTGTAAGGGTATATAAGGATCTCAAAATCCGTCTTTGATCATAATCTGTATAAAAATTAAGGTAAAAAATTTGCACAAAGTTGTTTTTTTTTAAATTTTACCTGCATATTGATTGGCAGCCTTAAACCTGGAAAGGGGGAAAATTGAAATTTGAGTCATTTATTAAATGGTAATTTTTTTCCTTACCTGTGTCAACTGTCAACAACTAAACTGTGACTAGAACAACCTGTTGTGTCTATTTATTCTTCAGGCTTTCATAACACACTATGCAAGTTGCATGTCTGTTCCCAGTGTCCTACTTTAAATTTGAGATCCTGCTCTTAGGCAGTTCAGCTGCCAGGTTTAAATAAACTCTATCAGTCCTGGCCTGGAATTTAAGTTTTTTCTCTCCTAATTACAGTTGGCTTACAGCATCTTCTAGATTATAACTGGGAGGCATTGTCTGGAAAAGCTGTGGTTGCTCCATCCTTGGAAGAGTTCAAGGCCAGGCTGGGTGGGGCTCTGAGCATCCTGGTCTGGTGGAAGGTGTCCCTGCTCATGGCAGAGGAGTTGGAATTCAATGAACTTTAAAGTCCCTTCCAACCCAAATTATGTTATGATTTTATGATCCAGTGCACTTTCAACAAAGATAATTTTGTCCCTTCATATTTTTTATCGCCACTAGTGGAAGACGAGGGAATTGTGAGGGGAGATGAGGGAAAAATGAGGGAAGAATGAAGAAAGAATGATTTTTTTTTTTTTCATTACTCCATGTCCTCAGCAAAGTATGGCAAGACTTACTGTTTAATAGTTCCCAGGCTGTATTATTTGGCCATATAAGGTTTTGAGGATTGAGATATGAGTCAATCCACAGTAACCAAGTCAACATTGAAACACAGTGCCTGCAAATTGCCAAACAGTGGTGGAATTGCTTTGACACAAATCTGTGGCACAATAAACACGTACCAAGCTGTGTCTCAGCTGGCTATGCAGATTTCAGGGTGATGAGCTTCAGGAAAAAGCCTCAAAGATGATGTCTAAGAAGATAAATACCTAGATTAACTCATGACTTGTTGTAAAACCTGAAGAAGTGAATGGCAAAAATATTACACTGAATATCAACTGCCTATGAATAAGTACATAAATAAAATCAGACAAATCAGGAATGTGTATAAATAGTAACCATATTTTTTGCTTTTCTTGTTTTATCCTCCAAAAAACTATTTAAACAAAACTACATGCTTTAATATCTGATTTTTCTGTGAAACACTTGATATTTTCATCATTAAACATAATTCTGTGATATTCTTTGATTCTAAAGGATTCATTTTATTTTCAATAACGCAAGCATCATATTTAATGAACATAAACAGTGCATTTTAGCCCTGAACAAATGGGAATCGTAGAACCCTGAATTCCTTCCTGAGAAGCTGCCATGGGTTTTTGCTCTTTACTGAACATTTCACAAGATAAAAAGTTTTGCAATAGGATCTAATCCAAAATGTCTTGCCATGAATGGAAATATATTCCTTAAAATATTTTCCCCTTTTGTGACATTTCTTATTACACTGTGAAGGTGAAGGAATAAAAACAGAACACAAGTAAAAATTACTGTTTTAAGTCAAAATTATCTCTGACCATATTGCAATTGATGACTTTATCTTAGAAATTTTAAAGTTCAATTTCATTATTCTTTTCTGTAGTAATGATGAATTTGATATAGCAATGTAATAATTCAAATATGTGATGTAAAGAATTTAATTTTGCAGAATACTAAATATAGTTTTACTTGACTTGTGAAAAAAATAAGTCATTTCAATATTCATTATGAAATGAATGAGGTCATTTCTTCATCACTTAGCAGTGATTTAAGAGTAAGTAGAAGATAACAGGGGGAAAAAAAGGAAACACAGCACAGGCCTTTGGTTATTCTCAGTAGTGCCAATTAAGGTGAGGTCCTGAGCAATGCCACATGATATCTGTGATGCTCCTTTTACTGTGGAAAGTAAAGCTACTTGGGGAGGGATTAAGAGGCCAGCTTGTTGGGCAGAGGTGCTAGAAAAGCATTAACTGGCCATGAAGAGTAAATAAAAGACAAATTCATGGTATTAATTTCATGAAAAAAAAATAGCAAACACACGTTAATTCAGTGTCTTTTGACATCTCTTGGAAGCTTTTTTTTTGCAGTGTGCTTAACAGTCCACCGTTTTCCTTTATATTTATCTGAAAAAATATGTATCAAAACATCTTATTGTTTTTCTTTGCCCCTATTTACACATTTTTCATGTTTTCTTACACAGTCTATACATTTATTTTATAAATTTATTAATATATATTACTCAGTTTATATATTTTTATTATTCAGCTAACATATATATATAGATATATATACAGTTTATATTTGCTTCATGTCTAGCACAGATTTTATTTGATTTATATGGTCAATTTCACTGGAAGAAAAAACCCCAAGCACTCAGTATGCACTGATTGGGCCTCAGCTGCAGGTAAACTGGTTTTTAACAAGATTTGTTACAAGTTCAGCTCAGGGAATGTTAAGAGAAAGATCAGTACTAGTGATCTTCAGTCTGAAGCTGATGAACATCACATGAATGTTTTGGTTTTGATTTGATTTAGTACATGGGTAGACAAGGTCTGGTTAAATTTAAAGACAAATATATACCAGTCACCAATCTCAAAAAATGTAGGGTAGTGTATAAAAAAAATTAATATCTCTTCAGAATATTCATGATTGTTGACCTGTAGCCTTCTTGAAAAGTCTGGTCATTTCTGAGCTTCCAGACATGGGTGGGTTTGGTGAAACCCAAGAAACTCATATGGCCTGAGCATCAATGAACTTATACACATGTGAAAGATGCCTGGCCTGGGAATACGGCAGATATGCCAATTTTTTAGAAATCTGCAGAACAAATTTCAGATTCTGACTGAGAGACTGTATTTCTTTTCTACAGGACCCTGGTTAACAAGATTGTCTCAGAAAATAAATGGTGCAGCTGTTATTAAAAGCTGCAAGGAGAACAAGGTCTAACTGTCAATCCCTTGCCAACATCTTTTGGGCACAGGACAAATCTACTTTTTCAAGAGCAAGGCTTTGGTTTCTGTGTAGCTTTCACTGATTTAATAAAACCCAAGTGTGCAAGCTTAGCCTGAGATGTGTGAGGCCTTCCCCATATGGTTTCTGATGCTTCTGAGATAGCTGGGATGCCAGAATAGCTTGGGAGAACCCTGGAGAACCCTCTTCCACTTCATTTTACGGCTAGTGTGCCTATCCCATTTCCAATGTGTCATCTGGTAACCCCATAACTGATATTAGCAGTCAATTTCAAGGCACTGATGATTCAAATAAACTCTTCAGACTCCTATTTCATTGGGTGAAGGCTGCCAAAGAGAGAAAATAAATTCATATACACAAACACTTACAGGATGATGATGAGCCACAGTGAACTGGGATGATTTGCTAGTTTTATGATAGTCTTTGGATTACGTTGTTGCTTTGAGGAAAAGCAATAATATGCATAAAACAGCATCTGGAAGAGAGAGGTGAGTGGGAATTACCTCCAAGTCTGCTTTGAGGAAGCTGTGGATGGTGAAGTCGTCTCTCATTTCTATGAAGGCAAGCAAACAAAGTGTGTGCGGTCCTTAGATGAGCTCGTTCTCCCCCACATTAAAACTTTTACAGTGCTATTGTAGACTGGAACATTATCAAACTGGGCATTATTTCACAGGCTTTTTTCCTTGAGGAAGAGACTACTCCTCAGCCGATTGCAAGACACTCCTGTGCCACTCTGTGGCTGAGTGGCCTGAAAATCTTCAATAATAGATGTTTTTAATGGTTCAGAAGGATGAATTCTGAGTCCCCAGACAGCACACATGTGGCATAACTTGGGTATATAGCTATGTCAGAGTTAATTCAACTATCCTGATGCACTGATGATTTCTTTAATCATGAGGATGACAAACACTTATTATTGAAGACAAATACTAGGAAGAAAATGACTCATAACTCATAGAGTTAGTATTGTTGCCACCAGCTTAAACAGTGATAATTTGATGAAACACTTGAATTGGATTCAAATACTACAAGAAAGACCAGATGTTTTCTGAGAGAAATTACTGCAAACAGATCTCTATTTATAATGCAATCTTTTACCAGCAAGTTCTACAAAGTTTCAGTTGGTTTATTCCAATTTCTAAGGAAACAAATCTCTTGTCTTCAGCTGATTTTGTAGACTTTTTTTCTCTCCTTAGTGTTTCCCCTATTCAACCAAAATTAAGGTAGTCCTTTTAAAGTTAGTGGCACTTTCTGACAAAAGAGCTATTTCCATCAATTGAAACAAACTTTTGTAATGCCACACATCTTCAAAAAGAACTTGCATGTGCCTTGAAGTCCTGTAGATCCAGCAAAATATTATTTTTCTTATTTCCAGGACACCTTTTGTGACCTGATTATTCTTCTTGGTTATTTTCTTAAAAAGACTGTCTTTTTTGTCTGTGTATTACCCTGGAAAAGGAACACAGCAGTTACAAAACTGTGTAATTACTTAATCATTACTTTTCTATCCCAGTACTATGATCATACTGTACAAAAGTTGCCCAAGTGGAAGAATATTTTCCATTTCAGGCTCTAGTGTAAGATCACAAATGCACAACACATTTTGGAGGCCCTGTCCCAAAAAGAAAAAAACCACTTTTTTCCATCACAGCTGTGTGGAAGCTATAATAATCAAGATGAGTAAATTGTATGACACTTATTAATATTTAACACATGGTTGTCACTTAAAATTGTTGGTAAACATCTGATATCCAGTGAAATTAGGTACTAATGCTGTCATAGAACAGGAAATTACTCTGCTTTTGTTGACCACTGTTGTGATCCTGATCTGCAATGGTAGCCAAGATTGATAAAATAGCAACTTAGTGCCAAACTTAAGTCAGTAAACAGTACATTTTACTTTTTTCTATGCTTTTTATTTAGCTTGTGATTGTTTTGCAGAATATTAAGCTAATCTGGATATGTAAAAACAATAAAAACTGAGAATGTTCCACATATTCCTGTCGGATAATGGTTTTCAAATAAAAAATTAAATAGGTTTTGGTTAAGTGACCTGTGTCATTTCACAAACCTGATCATGCCTGATTCTCCCATATACTTATACAAGGATTTGTATCAGAGAACTGTGACACCCTTGAGCAATTGGCATTTTTTCACAATCACAACATATTTTTAGGCATAATTGATTTGAATCCATTTTGCACCCTTCATTCACTGCTAAGTCTTATACGATTTAACTTTCTACCATTATTTCTGTCACTCTCTCCAGCAGACTCCACAGTATCTCTTACTGAAAAAGTATTTTAAAAATACACAAAGTTAACTGCCTTTCGTTCTCCAGTACTAGAGTGTCTTGACTGTGTTTTGGTTGTTAAACCTCCAAATGCAAAACAGGAACCTTTTTAGACGGAACAACATTATTAAATTGCACTGACCCCCTGGTGTTGGCTCAACACCTCATTATTAAAAGTTTAATTCCAGACCACTTATATACATAAAACCTGTATGTATGAACTGCAATTGCTTTAAAGTCTTACATACTTCCATGTATGATTCAAAAAGTATTCATGCCTTTGCCTTTGTGAAGACACTCTGAGAACTCTACTGACTCTATCCACTGAGCAATGGAAAAATCTAAGGTTTCTTTGCTTCAGCCTGCCTACACTTCCTCTAGTAAGACATGGCAAGTAACAGACTGCCAGCTCCTTCCAAGTGAATTGCATTTTATTAGCCTAGTAGAATATCCCACTGATTTTCTTTTATTTATTTTGACTCATTTGGTGTTTTACAAAGGAAATCATCAGAATAATGCATTGGAACTGAACAAATATTCCTTTCTTTTAAAAATAAGCAGCCTAACTTCACCTACACAGAGGTAAATCCCTCCATGTATTATAAAAAAATGAGGTATGTTGGTATTAGGTGGAAAGGTAGCTCAAGCAGTGAAATTTGATAATATCAGTAACAATCTTTGTGGACCTAGAACTTTGCTGGCATTTTAGCTGACACTATAGAGTAATATTATACTAATACAGACATCACCCTTAGACAGAGATAAGGAGCTGGCAGGATAGTACTACTGGTCTGAGTAATCCTAGCTAGATCGAGGTGCCTGTCCAACTGAGCATTTACAGATGTGCCAACATAGAGAGTGTAGTTTGATCATGTAAATGGCCAATATCTAACTTGAGATAGTAAAAGAAGCAATTTTAAGCAAGGCTTCAAGTAAGAACAGCATTTTACAGGCATCACCTCTTGAGCTGATAGTTGCTCTGTATCCAATCACCTCTGTTTATCCACCCCCTGCCTGTGAGAGCATTAAGGGTTACATATATCCTATAACTTCCTTCATAACTGAAAAATATATTACAAATAGAAACTGGAATAAGCTCCTGGGAACTTGCCCACTCCTACTGATATCCCAAAACACTTGTAAGTTTATTTTATTTATTATTGTTCTCTACCGTCTCCAGCCAGCAGCACAATCTCGGTGGATTTGAACAAAGCTCCATCTTATACTGTAGGACATTTACAACTGGGATAACTCATGAATACTTCAAGCATGAACAAGTTTGCTGTGATATTCACTGTATGAATCTTGTCCTTCTGGCTTGCAGTTACCTCTTTTTTTGGGCTGTAGGCATGATTAAACAGCTATGACCATCATTTGCACCTTTCTTCTAGAAAATGTACAACATATTTATGATTTTTTTTTCTACTTCTGTTGCTCCTGAATTTAAATGTTGAAACCATTAATATTTCTCATCTCTCTTGGCACTGGTTTCCAAATTCTGACATTGACAACCACTAACAAGAATTGTTCTTGCTCTATATATGATTTTTCTGGGCTTCCACAGAGCCCTGTCCTGCACTTATACATCCCCGGTCTTCAGGGTTATATTATACCCATTTTTATGTGGACATATTTCTTACCATTGATTGCAGAGAGATTCTAGACATCTAGATTATAAAATACATTTCACTTTTTTGACAACTGAAGAAAGATGAGATTAACACCACTTAGGGTTTATATGCAGTTTTAATTAGTTTTGTTCTGCACTCACACATTCCACTCACCTTTTTATTTGTGTTTCGCTGCTTCTGCTCTTCTTGCTCTGTCTTGTGAATTTTTCTGAAGTTGTTAGATATCTCACTATTTTGGCAGCATTTCTAAATCTCAGACATAATTTTGTTGCCCTTTTTCCCAAGCCGGAAATGAAACTTGAGATAGTTTTAGTAAGGCAGTAATATAAAAGGGGATCTTTGTTTGGAGGTCTTCAGGGGCAGTTATGGAAAGATGTCCACAAAAGCCCACCCCTCTCAGGGGTGAGTACAGATTTATAGGTTTTAGGAAATTAGCATAATTGATAAAAGCACCAATGAGGAGGACAAGTGCTGATGCAATTCCCCCTCAGGCCAAGCCCCTTTTCTGGAGTCCCCCCTTTGGCACCAGCTGTGCTTTGCCCATTAGAACGAATCTCTTGGGGTTGTTCTTGGCCTTGGTTCCCAGGAAGAACCGAGATAGCGCTGGGGCCTTGCACCTCCCGGGGCTTGGAGCTCTGGAATTTGTTTTGTCTTTCTGCTTAGGGAAAGGCCATGGAAAAGCACTGGGAAACTTGTTACTAATACAATAGGTGACAGAGTTACAAGTATATGTGTGGAGAATAAAAAGAACATATAAAAGAAAAAAAAACAAAGGCAAAACCCAAAAGGCATCAATTTGACCTTGTGTGCACCCATCTCTTGAGCACTTTGCTTTTGGTACTTTCTGCTGTTTGATCTCAGCATTTCTACTTTATAGAATCTGTTTTCCAGCTGCCTGTCCTCCTTGATCTGCTGAGTGCACACACATAGCTCTTTCCTTGTTCTTCCAGCCTCTCTTAGGTGATTTCTGCATATTAATGCAGACTGACATAAGTTTTGCATTTGCTTAAGTCTTCACCTTTCAAAAGTCCTATCTGTAGTTTTGGATCTTAAATTCCAATTGCTATCTGATCTGTGATAATTAAATCTGGCAAAATGCCACAGTTAACATGGTTCCCATTAATTTAAGGTTAGACAGGAATGCCTCATTGAATTCTCCCTTGTTTCTGCAATTTCAAACGAAGTCTGACCTTCCAGATATTTCATTTTTTTTCTTGGGCATGCAATATGCTTTAAGGCACCTCACTTTTAGAGTTAAAGCTATCATTCTAGTTTCTAGTTTTATTACAACAAACATCAGTAACTTCAAGTCCAGTAAAATGGGAAAAACTGTTTCACTTCTGTATCTAGTCCTCTCTAATAATATTTCTTCTGATATCTAGATTATAGCAGTGAAAGACTTGTAAAATTTACAGACTTAAAGACAGTGTAGAATGACAAAAAAGCCCAGAAGACAGGATTAGGAATTGATTTTGACAGATTAGAAAAAGAGCCTGAAAAAATGTGGCACAATAAGAACAAAGATTTTACATTCATGAAGGAATAATCAACAGCAGAGACACACTGTAAAACAAACGTAGTCTTTCTTTGTGAAAGAATCTTGACATAAATATGAAGCCAACATGAGACAACTGTGACTATTGTAGGAGAGGCATAGAGCATATTGAGATACATATACAAAAAAAGAATTATAAGTAGTTCTTCAGTCAGCTCATCATTGTTACAGCCTTAGCTAGATAATGTGTCCAGTTTTAGACAGAGCACATGGGAAAAAATAAAAATAGATGAATCTGGAAGTTAAAAATCTGGTTATGGCAAGTCTTGTTTTGACTAAAAAAGAGAAAATTGAGGGAGGATATCATACAAGTCCCCAAGAAAGCAAAAACTGTTTCACATTACTCTGTCAAGAAGGAAGGAGAAAAATCTGTGTTTAGTGTTCATGGAGAAAAACAGGACAACACGAATTTCAGCTACAAAGACATTCCAGTTAGCTGCTAGGAAAAAAATCCTAGAAAAAAAAACAGATAAAAATAATAAAGTGTGCAAGGAAGTTTTGTTGCTTCAATCAATTGATATCTTTATAAACGGATTAGACAGATTATTTACAGATTCTTCTGAGAAAGAAGGTGGAAATATTAGAATTATCATCCAGCCTCAGCATATATTGTGAAACCCTATTTCTCTATAATGATGAAGTAAAAGTCAAGATCCAAGAGCCACTTTTTATGACTGTCTTTCACAAAATTAAATCTAACTGTTTATGTGAATATTTTATTTCTATTTTATTTCTTGCCAGTATCTTTTTTTCAAGGACAGCTTCAGTTCTCTGTGCTCCTTCTTACCTGAAAGTCACTCTGTCTCTCTGCCTTACCAGATCAGGCTCACCAACTGACCAACTTTTTCCTACATACTTAACATACATACAGACTTTAGGGCAGACTGCCTACCTTTTTCCTAGGTACTCTGGACTTAAGGTCTTACCAATTAGTGACACTGCCTTTTAGTTGGTTTGTTACCATTCTGAGCTGGCAACCTACAATTAAACCCTGAGGATTTTCAAGGGATGAGATTCACTGAACCAACGTCACAAAACAGAAGTAGGAAGAGGACTAACTAAACCACTTGAGAGAGATTCTGTGCTGAAGATGAGACTAGATTCATATCCTTTTCCAGTGTGTTTGTGTGTGATTTGGGGACTGGGAGAGGTTATACTGCCTAATCAGGATACAAATATTTCATAGGTGTAGACGCCCATAAAAAATTATTCAGAGAAGTCAGTGTTCTCTTTTCTAAGATACTGATGTTAAAGCAATAGGAAATTGTGCCCCTTACTCCTAAAAACTCTTGGTGAGAGGACTTTTTTTAGGAAATGGCAAGCCAGAATCCAATGCCCTCTTTATCTAAATTAGTAAAAACTGCAGATTTTGTTCTTCCAGGAAAAAAAGGCCTAACTTCTGGGATCTAAGTGTGGACATCAGAAAATGGAAAATATTTTTTTGTTTTATTCCAATGTCTATTCAATTAAAAAAAAAGTGTGAATGGTTCTGGGAACAGGGACAGAATACAGACATGAGTTGGAAACAGAAGAAAAGTAAACTAAATAGTACTGGAGTCAGGGATCAGGTCCCAAGGCTTCCTTTTCTTCTCTGTGTGCTTGAACTGCCAGACACTGCACAGGCACTGATCCCAGTATGGAATGGAGGGAAAGTAAGAACCTGTGTGCTCAGACTGGAACAGTTCTGAGTAGTTAGAGCACCAGAAATACAGCTATAAGCAAATTTTTAGGTCAAGAGGAAAGATTCTCAATGATTTCAAGTGACTTTGTGTTAGGTGGCTTTGGATCATGTTTTTTCTTGCATTACTGTCTCAGCCTTTAGTGACTAAAATTTAATTAGCTGGGACCAAAAAAAAGAAGTCCTGTTAAGAATCTGAATCCTCAGGTAAGGGCACAATCACATTACATGCTGGTTAGAATCTTCATTTCATCTCATCAAATAAATGGGGTTGCACAACTGCAATGAAAACAATATTTTACTTAGTTATGCAACTGATTTGTCATTGAGACTTCTTTCTGTCCATTCATATGTAGAACTGGAATGATTATTCCTTTCATGAAGTAAAATTGAAGACATGAGGACTTTGCATTATTGTTGCTATGAGAATAATTACAGAAGCTAAATAGTAAATTAGTAAGAAGTTGCATTAATATGGAGGAGTTCACCCATAAGATATTTATGCATCAAATGAAGAGCATTAAGTAGCTCATGCATCCAAAGTGCAGCCTGAAAACAGGAGCTCATACAGCATTCCTTTGCTTTTTATATCACCTTATATTCACAATGCTCTTTTTAAGCAGTGACTTCCACTGTTCAAGAAATTTTGAAAGTCAGCAAAGTTATATCAGCAACTGAAAAAGCAATAACCCTTGATATTTTAAATGCAAACCAATGCTCATGACATCTATTGAAGTGTTCCTTCTGTTGCAGTAAGCATTGCTATGCATACCAAGGGATCTTGTCATCTATGTGCCAGAAATCTGCTACATGTTAAAAAAAAACCAGGTAATTCTGGATATGCTATATTCTGTGAAACACTTTTTGCCACCCCAGACACATTTACTCCCAGCTTTCAATCTTATTAGTGGAAATTTTAACAGTTATAGGTTTGGGATTTTTTTCCTCCCCCTGCTTATCCCATACCCACAATTAGATATTTTCCAGTTGTGAAAAGTCCTCAAATGTCCTGGAAACAGATCAGGTTCTGGCAAACAAAAAGCAATCCCTAGAGACTGAATTTTCATGCTCAGTGGGCATAGTCCAATAAATTTGTTCATTGTCTGTGCAAAGAAGTCTGACAATGGCAGAATTGTTTCACGAAGAGCATACCACATGTTAAGTTCATAACCATGGAGTTGTCAGAACAAAGGCAACAAGTCTAAAATTACTGCAGTCCTTGCCAGTTATACACATGTATGATATTTTTTATACATGGACTGACTGAAGTGTCTCAGGGTCGAGTTCTTTCCCCAGGCACTACCTGTATTTTTCTGCTGCCAGACTGTTTAAGAGGGACCATGGTCCTATTTGAGTCTTTTGCATTCATATTGCAATCCTTAAATCATACAACTGCCCATCCCCTGCATAATGCTAATAACTGGTGCTGTTCAATCCACTAATAGAAAATGTACCATAACCCAGAGAAAATAAACACTGATTAGATACAACATACAGCATGTGAAATTTATTAGTGAAAAAATATCTCCAGATCTAACAAGAATTGGGAACACCTTTTTATTTAATCTCTAATCTGTTTAGCTCAACAACCAAACTTAATTGAGGAGGAAAGTTTCATGTCATGGTGTAATATTAAAACTAACCTGATACAAACAGTCTGATATAAATATATGTAATCCTTCGGCACTGATGAATGTACATAGCTTGACATAATTAATCCTGTCTGCCAACTTTAATGTGTAGGAATTACAGTTCACTCCCCAGCTAATAACAGGATCGTGCCATTTTAACAGCTTGTTATGAGCATGGTGTTCTACAGCAGAATTTCATTACTTCAGCGCTCTTCAAAGCTCCAAACTTTATTTTCAATTTCAGATGCCAAGAGCTAAGATGGGATGAGCAAATTTAGTATTTTTTGGTGTGTCATTTTTTTCTTTCTGTCCTTTGTGTTTTTATTTAGTCAGCGCTATCTAAATACATATTTTAGTGGTTCTTTCTGACATGAGCTAACATATCAGCATAGAGCAGATGCTGTAAGCAATCATCACAGCCACAATGACAATAACCTCTGCTGGTCACATGCAGGTGAAAAGCAGGTGGCTTTTTCTAGAAAAGAATTTTAAATCAAGAAAAAACCTGCAGATGAGCAGATAGGGAGAAGGGAAGGAGGGGAGGGGAGTAAAAAGAAAAGAAAGGAAAAGAAAAAAGAAGGGAAAAGAAAGGGAAAGGGGAATATTGAAAAAGGGGAAAAGGAAAAGAAATTTACTTTGTTACTTTCTTTCACTGTCTTACCTTCATGCCTTTTACATTAGGATATTTAATCTTTTTTCTTTTTCTATCTGATAGCTTCTTTCTAAGAGACCTGCAAACATTTGAAGTAGTACCATTATTTATAAATATATATACATATATATATATATATATAATATTATTATTTATTTTCAATGCAGAAAGAGCCAAAGCAATGCTGGCCTCCCGAATCAAGTAACACCACAGTACCTTTTCCCCCAGGGAGAGGTCCTGTTACGGGCTGCTGGGCCATGGCAGTGGTACCTGATGGGTCCCAGCTGCCTGCAGCAGCCGGGGCTGGATGCTGCTCTCTTTGCTGTGGGGGAGGTGAGGTAATACATGCTGCTCTGACAGCAATTGAATAAACCTGGCCCGAAGGCTGCCTGCAATGGTAGGTAACTGATAAATCAAATTTTGATCTATGCAGGGATGAATGGAAAAAAGGAGAAAAATGTTGAACTTTTTACCTCACCAGAGGGAAGGAAGGAGCTGATCTACATCTCAGATTCATCTGCTCTACAATATGTGAAGCAAAACTGTTACTGTGCAGGGCCTCATCACCATCTAAAATTGAGAAGTGATGCAAAGAGAATATGTGAACACAGCAGAGAAAAAACTGCATCTAACAGTAGGATATCTTGTTAGCCCCTACCTGTACCACACACAGCCTTGCTCCACTTTCTCCTGCTGTGAGCACTGTCAGTGTCTACTCACATGGGCCTAGAAAGAACCTTAGCAGCTGATTTTTGGGTCCCTGCGCTCATCAATGGAAAAATACAAAGATGCTGCAGACATGTTTGAGATATGGCCACAAGTGAAGGTCAGTGTGAGTTTTTTTCCAGTCCAAAGCACAAACTTAAATCCCTGAAAGAGTGTGGATTTTGATAACCAGCTTCTGAGTCCAGAGGACTAATGAGACAGAGCGTCTCTCATATCTGAACATACGGAAATAAAAAATTACATTTTTTACCCTCCTCCTGTTTTGACATCTCAGAATAGCACAGCATCCTTTCCTAATAATACAGTAACACCCCCCTCCTTCCAAACAAAATATCCAGAGGTGGAAACAACTGGCAGCTTCTCCCTTCCCTTCATTATTACAACTCATTCACTTCCTCTGGGAAACACGAAAGAGGAATGTTTTGCTAGGATTGCGTAAATGGGAGTTCCAGCTTGCTGCATGCGGGTCAGAGGGTCATCTCACCCTTCAGGAACAGCAGAGAGAGGATGGGGGAAGTTGGTGTGCAGTGAAACACTGAACTGAGGAGTTATTTAATAGGGGAAAAGATGCAAAATTTTTCACTGATCCTTACAGCAAACCTGTGCAAGTTGTTGGAATCAGAAAAAGTGGTAGAAACACATAATGCTGTACACAGACAGGTAAGCTAAGGGGTCAGTCTGGGAAAAAAGAGTGCAACAGGGAAGTAAATAAGTTGAGCAGCTTCTGGGAAACAGGGGGTAGAAAAAGAATAATAAAGTTCTGCTAAATAGCAGAGGTTATAGATTCATGTAAAGAAAAACTAAAAATTCACTGAAAAATTATATCTGGAGGAAAGGTCTCAAAAACAAAGGCTGCAGAAATTTGAGAATAAAGAGAAGGTGGCATTGGAAAATTAGTGAGTAATATTTCTGTTACTTTCTTTTCCCACAGCTATTCCCTCACATATATACCCTTTCCAATAGTCAAGTAACATTTGGTTCTTAAGGGAGTACAGTCCTCAAATCCTGCTGAGAACTTTCAAGAACTTGATGGTTAATATCCAGAGGATCCTTTGAAACTCCAAGGCACCATTTCTGTTAAGTGTACTATCCTACTGAAAAACAGCATTTACACTGTAATAGATGCATTTGCTAGCCCCACTTATGATTTATGTCTTGAGCAGTGTCTTATGCCAGAATTCACCAGTCTGTAACTCTCCTTGGGTAGCACTCTTGGCAACAGTTTAATACTTCTTACACTTAGGCTGTGATCTTACACTGAGGTTCTAACTTTTGAGACAATAAAGAACATGCAGAAACAGTAATTGATCTCTGTCCCTCTCATGAATCACCCACTCTTTTTAGGGGTAGTCTGTTTTCACTGTATTTGATTCCTTCAGTTTTACTTGTGAGAGCACAGATCATGAATGTGAGGATGCTGCATTGTAGAGGTCATCAGTGACTTAACAAAGCCTTAGTGACTAAAAGCTTCAGTACAAGTTTAGAATTGTCATTAATTTCATGCATTAAATTTTTCTTAAATCAGGAGAAACACAATAAATATTAAGGAAAATTCACTACCCTCTTTGACCATCTCACACTGTCAAAGGAGTAGCAGTTGAAAACTGATATGCTCTGCAAGTATGAATCATAGCATAACACCATATTTAGGGCCCTAAGTAAACTCTTTGTCTCCAGGATTCTCCAGAAAGGCAAAGGCACCGAAGGCTGTTCTGTTCAGCAAAGCAGTTAGTTGAACATAGAGATCAAGAAATAACCAAAGAAAGGTAGCTTTCAGTTAAAAAGCTATTTTTTTAATAGAAAAAAAATAAATTAAAAAATGCAAGATTCATCCTCATTTTAATAGGAGTCTCATTATGACTTCAGTGAATGCCACATGAACTTACCTGAGAAATATTAATGGATATAAACTGGCATTTTTAAAACTTCCACTGTGGATAAGATCTTGCTCAAAGTTTAAGAATTCTGAGAATGGAAAATCTGTGCAGGATATCCCTAAAGGAAAAGGAAAGGGGAAAAAGATTTTATCTGGTGTCTGAATTTTAGTAGCTTATATTAGAAATTTGCTATAATTTCTCACATGAAACCCATAAGGAAATGTAAAGGTACTCAGAAATCTTAATCCATACAGATAGCTTTTCTGGGTCCAATGGAATCATAATGTCAATACACATGAGGACTGAATATCTGCCCAAGTATGCAACTGTGTTTATATATACAGATATGTAGATATAATAATGCTAAATGATCTGCTGGTTAAAACAAATCTTTCCCACTCAGGATTTCAGGGATCTGCTGTTTTTAACACTAGCAGATGACTCAATCTTACAGGATGCTCTGTATTGTCAATTACTATTCAACTGGGATTATTGTGTGGGTAAAGAGAAGGGGTGGAGGTGGGAATTATGTATATGCAGCTTCTGCCAAAGAAACAAGATAACTTTTTAAGTCTTATTTTTGCTGTGATTCTTGAAGAAATTGTATCTATTATAAGTAGGCAGCAGAGTGATAGAACAAGACATTTGACTTGAAAATAAGTATTTACTTGATAAGGACCTCAAGTGAAGATCCAGCTCCAATGAAAGTATTTGCAATGCCTTGCAACTTCAATTACACCTTCAGCATAAATGATTCCCTGCTAAAATCATATGGCTTTCTCTCAAAATATACCTATTTGAAAACACAAAGCAGACTGCTTTGCTATTTTCATAACTTTAAAAACTAACACTGAACACAGTTCATTTTATCCAGAAGTAATTCACAGAGCAAGCACCTTTCATGGAGTTAGTTCATCACTTAGTGCTTCCCAGCCTTCTGTATTTTGTCATGCAAATCTATACAGCTCTGCCAATGGAAATGAATGAGATAGAAAGGGAAAAAAAATAACCTAATCGCCTTTATAAAAAACATTTTTTTGCAAATTTTAGCAAAATTTTTCAAATTAGTAAAAAAAGTAAAAAAGTAAATTTTTCAAATAAATTTAATGAGAAATGTAAAGTCAGTTATGTACAAGTGGAATATGTGTTAAGATTTTCCCCTGGGAAAAAAATCCAATTTTTCTGAGGTGTATGGTGGCCCCTAGTGGCCCCTACCTTCAGACCAAAATGTGACAGCTGTCATGTTTTAAAACATACTTGTTGGGATGACTTATTTCAAACATATTATGTTAGTGCAAATGACATAGTTATTAGCTTTTTTTATCTGCAACTGCATGCAAGTGCCCGATGCTTTTTATCTTCTGGAAAGAATGCCATAAATATATCTATATATATAGATAGATATATAGATATATATGTATGTATGTATGTATGTATGTATATTAAGATGCATTCAAATTAAAGAGGAGCTTGAATCCAATTCCTTCATTCAAACATCCTTGCAAAAGCATATTAGGTTCATTTTCAAAAGGTTTTAGCTCTAAACATCTTCCCTGCAAATAGATTTCTGATACTTCTTCGTCTGAGTTTATTGCAGTGTAGAGAATACATAGAAATATATGGATAGAAAAAAAACTCTGGTGTTTCCACGTCCAAAGCATAAATTCTCAAAATTTTTGGTTTTGTCTCATCTCCTAGAAGTGCATAAATCTTGGGGAAGCCTTAAATCCTTCGATATGATGCATTTTAAGGATTTTTACACCTCTGGTTTGAGGCAGCCCCAGAGTCACCCATGCTATGGTGTTGAGAAGCAGAAGAGTGTCACACAGCAAGCATGAGAACGTGCTTTGGTCTAGAGTTAACATTGCTCTGCAGAAAGCCACCTTCATTTCCTCTCATCCACTAATGCTGTATTCTTCACGTGTCAGAGATGCTCATAAGAAGAACAGATTACAGGTCTGTAACAACAGATCTTGCAGATTACATTACAGGATCTCTTCTGCTTTGGTTGGTTGCTTGTTTTATGATGACTGACAAGTACTTCTTAGTTAAAAATTCTTGAGAGGTGCCTAAGAAGATAATAAAGAACATAACTGTATGATCATTATAATATTGGACACTAAAACAGTGAAACAAATTGAGTTGGCTGAGCTGTGGGAACATTTGTGTTCAAAATGGATCTTCTTGTGAACACTATTATCTTCAAATAACAATGTGAAAATTCTTCCCAGGCTTTAAAAGACATTCTTTATTGCTTCCTGCAGCCTGATGAAGACCAATTAATGCTTTGAAAATAATGTGATATGTCCTGGACTGACTGTTACAGTGCTTTATAAGTAAGCATTTCATATATTCAGAAAATTCGTAATTTTTCTAAAAAACTGGTGGCTTCATAATTGGTGCTATATAAATCTGGCTTGTATATGCTGTGGTATTCTCAAAAAGCTTTCTTACTGAATATTTAGCAGATAAAATCATATTTGGTTATCTTGCTAGTTCAAATAAACATTACCTCAATTTCAGAGCTGTAGCACAGAAATAACTATAGCTTTAATTTCACAGTAGAATCATTTCCATGGCATTTAACATATAATGAATAATTGTGATACAATAAACTGGGAAATGAAATGTTTCTACAGGGAAACTCTCATCTGCAGAGACACTAATGGAATGTCACTCCCAGTGCATGCTGCATGGCAAATCATTTACTGCCATTTTACTGAGCTCTGATCTACCGGGAATTGACTGTGCCATATATTTCTGAAAGCTGTTGTTATCAGGAGACAGCTGCTAATGACAGTGGCATATAAATCCTAGAACACAGACAGAATAAATCCAGAAAGTTGCATGCTGACCCTCAGGAATTTCCCCTTCCAGTTTTCATGTCATTGTGGTCTGCAGACATCCCAGATCTGGGTTCATACTCTAAACCTTTTGGGTCCTTCATACTGAGACAGGCAGAGCTTTCTGTATTCCTTCTTTTCTTTACTCTCAGTCCTAATTGTTGGGTCTTCTATGTATGGAGTCCTGTCCTATTCATTTTGTGCCAAGCACTCCTCCAAGTTTTTCTTTTTAGAAAAGACCCTTCTGTTATGTAGTGTTACCTTCCTTTTCCACATATCTCTCCTAAAGTATTTTTGACCTTGCTATATCCCTATACACCGAAAACAGGAAATTTAAAAATCTAACAAAGAAGGTCAACAATTCACATATTTTCCCACTATAAATAAACCACATGATCTGACATTTTAATATAAAAAACCCGTCTGTGTGACCTCTAAAGCAAGACTTTAACTCATCAGGGCCCTTGTAGATTTGGATCCCCTTAAGGGATTGGAGAGCTTGATTGACTGGGATTGCTGAACTGGGATCTACAGTGCTGAGAAACTGAAGTTTTACCTTTAGAAACAAGAGATAAAACAAGTGGCGACTTGTTTGTGGCACCTTGGAACTTTATCAGCCCCTGCCAAGGTGGTGTAAATCAGCCCCTGGGAGGTGTGTGAGAGCTCCATCTTTCACAGTAGATTCATGTCTCTTGGAGCTTTTTACTTTGAGGCATGGGTACCCTATCTCTGGAAGCCCAGGGGTGGCCATGGCCACGTCCTGCCTGGCAGCTGCTGTGTTTGCTGCTGTTTGGGGGGTTTGGTCACCTGCAGAGCCCCACGCACAGGATGCTATCTGCTGCCATGTCTCTGCTGACATCCCCCACTCTCACACCACCCACTTGCAGAAATGGGTGAACATTTCTTGATTTTTTAATATTTTTTTTAAGGAACTTGAGAACTCTCAAGTTACATCACTTGTGAGATGAACTTTCTTCCTACCTGAGATTTGTTTTGTGTATATATACAATCAATTCTCTTTGTATATTAATCAGCTTTAGCATATGTCTGTATTGGCTATCGATTTCTTCATGAATACATCTTCCCAAGGAAACTCACTTTCAGACTCCAAAGCCCTGAGCACTGCAATGATCATCAATTGTCTGTTTCAACAGAGAAACTCTCCAACTATTATGAAATATAAGCCTTTTCTGGATATACACGTGTTTGAGATTCATTCATATATTCACTAACCCTTGTACCAAGTGAACACACACATTGTGTCACCCTGTACCACATTAGGAGGAAAGTCAGTAAATTATGTAACTTAAATTATGTAACTTGTAATTTAAAAAAGTACCGGTGCCAGAGCCCTGGTGTAGCCACCTTCAATTATTTACAAAAACAGACCCAGGGAGGGTCTCCAAACTTTTTTAAGGAACACAAAAAAAGCAGATTTTAGACACACCTTGAATGAAATTGAAACCACTTATTGCATTATAACATTGTATCTTCCAAATAAAAGATTGCAATCGACAGTCGGGAAAAGCTCAGATGCAGAAATTTACTGTTAAACTAGGTTTCTAGTGCATGCTGAACTATGTAACTCAAAACTGGTCTCTTACACTATTTAGGAAATGTGGAAAATGTTTTCTGGCATCCTTAAGTGGAAAATCAATCATTTTTAGTAAGCTTGCTCAGAAAAAAAATCTTGGTCTGAAGTGTCTGGGTGTGTCTGCTTATACATGAATTTTGTATTTGTAAATGTCCAAATTTAAGTGTCCAGTAACACAGGCACAGAAATACTAAAACACTGAAGACTTATATGAAAATCTAGCTTCCCCTCTTATTATTTTAAATATAAAATTTAGAAGTATTTACCAAAAAACCTTTGGGTCTTGACGAATTTACCCAGTTTCTGAGGGCAAATGCATGGCCAGGCTTTGTAACTTCCACAGCCTGCCATTTGCTATTATTTCTTATCAAACCTCTTAAAAATTCAAACTCAATTGTTTAAAAACAGGGTGGGGGAAAGATAAATATAACTTAAACATATACAACAAATTTTTGATGGCTTATATCTACTCTAGAGGAGGAATTTTGGGTTGTGACAATGCTTTGAGGTTTTCTATAGCACTACTGGTAAATAAATGCACAAAGCCTGTTTTTCTTCCCTGCTTTTCACCTGATGGTACTGTGACTTAAAATGAACAAGCAGAAAGTGTCAGACACCACTGAATCATGATGAGAGCACAGTGAACTTCCTGCTGAGTCAGGCAATGGCTATTCCAGGTGGGCATTAATATGGAATTAAATGACCATCAGTGCACCATGCCTATTTGAAATACCTCTCTATTAACTTTTGTTAATTTAACTATTTGTTGTTAAAAAAAAACTTGGTCACAAGTTGGAGTGCAAGGAAAATCCCTTGCAGCAAGTTCTTTGCTGGGCATATCACCTTCATAATTACTGCAGCAATAACATGAACTGCTGCTACACACCAGCAGCTTCACCCGTTCTGAAAGCCTTGTGCTGGCCAAGATCACGGTGACTGCTGCCACAGACAAGCAACCTCAATGGCAAAAGATGCCTGTGCATTGCCATACTTCCCAACTTAAAATCTCACTTCATATAAACAGTCAAGCCTCAAAAATTACATTTCATGGAAAATGATTTTGCAGTTACCAGTGTTGGCCTGGGAGGGTTGTGCGGATGAAAATTCAAATTCAGTGTCCTTAGAATGAAATTGGAAATTCAGAATTTACCTTAAGGAGAAACTCTGATTCATCATTGCTTAATTTAAGTACAGAAAAATCCAATTTGGGAAGAAGGGACTTATACTACATTTTTAGACAGGTATATATTATGCATGCATATGTAGTTATATATAATTTTTATATGTATAAAAAATTACCATAAATCAACATCTTCCTCTGCCATAACAAATGCATACAGTTGGGGGTTCATATATGCTGAAAGAAAAAACACATCTGTTTCTATATAAGACTTATACAGGGCTTCACTGCTCAAAATATATCTATGTCTTAACCCTTTTAAAATGTCTTCATTTTCATGCAAACAAACTAACTATATATTTCTTTTACATATTATATTTTGAGTATTAGTATTGATAAAACAGAAAAAATACGTTAATTTCTTCTCAAAAAAAGTTTCTGGCCTTTAGGAGTCATTTCTCATTCTCTCTCTCAGCTCTTAGAAGTGTGCAGTTTCTTAAAAATCAAAAGTGAAAACAAAACCTCTCATGAGATTAGAGTCTGAAAGCTGCAAATGATTTTATGAGCCTTGTACATTGATATTCCACAACTGCTGCCATACAACACCTCCACAGAGTTATAACAATTTCTTTCTGTCACTCTGTGGGAGGATGAAAGGAGAACAATGAAGATCACTTTTTTCTTCTCAAAAACACCACAAAATATTTATGAAATATTTACTATAAAAAATATAACTATTTAGCATTTACTTCTTTCAAAGGTAATCTCATAATTCCTGTTAAATCAATTTATTATTGCACAATCTGCTAAGGTCTAACGTGCCAAATATGTCAAAAGGTCCTACAACAACACAGAAGATGTTTGAGAACAGAAGCCAGTTCTGAAGAAGTGACACAACTGTCTAAGCTTTCTTCTAGGTTAAATCTCACCCAAGTGCTTTCTAGGCCCAATCTAACCTAAATCCTGAGCTTCTGCATTGTGTGACTCTGGCTTCTCTTGACAGAAACCTCATCTGTAGAGAACTGGAGTTCTAGGGTCTGCTTGCAGGGCTTTTGTTAAATTTAACCCAGGTTCTCCTACCAACAGACTACCATAAAAATGTGCTTTGTCCCTCTTGCAGAAGCCAGTCTCAAATAAATTTAGCATGCAGCCAGATGTATCAGGAAAGAATAATGGGCAGTTCTGGAGAGAGCTCTGGGTGATACTGAGATCAGTCCGCTTCCTCCAGCAGCTCCTACTTTACCATTACCTTATATCTTATCTGCTTAGCATCCCTCAGGACCTACTCCAGTGCTCCAAAACCTCACCATGTTGTCCATGTGGCATGCAGGGGCATGGGAGTGATCTGAAATAACCATGGGCAAACAAAAGCAGAAGGGGAGCTGAGATGCAGGGATGGCCAAATGCTCGGCAGTAGCACACACAAAAATTGGAAATGGCCTGTTCTCAGACCTGCTCCTTCCCCTTCCCATATGGACACAGTCAAAAAAGCCAGCTGGAACAGCCTGAGATTTTATGCAAAAGATCATCTTACAAAATACTGAGCTGTCATACCTCTGCCAGCAGGGCAGACCTCTACTGGGTCCCCCTGCTCCAAAACATCACCACGTAGCAGGCTTTTGAGAGAACTGTAGTTGGTAAGAAGCAAATTCACTTTACTTTGTTCTAGAAAGACACTGAGTAAAAAATAATAAAGCAATTAATTATAATTCACTTGTACATTCTGAGGCAAAATTAACTTAAGGGTCCTGAAACAGAAAATAAAAACAACCAAAAAAGTTCATAAATAAAGCAGGATGTGTTTGTGTGTGTGTTTTGAGTTAAGTGATATATTTGTTGCTTTGAAACAATTAACCCTGAACTTGGGGCTTCATCAGTGAGAGAAAGGGATAAGGCTGATCACAAATAAAAGGGAGGAACGAGAAAGAAAACATAATGAACAACTGCTGCTGCTGCAGCATTCCTCAGTCCAGACACTGAATCCAAACCTGAAACTGGATTGGAAAATAAATCAGCCAGCCAACACATGATTAAAACAGAAGGAAGAGACTGTAAATTCATGCTGCTCATTAGAAGTTTACTGTAATTGCCTTACATGCACAGTGGATAGAGTTTGAACCGGGAAGGTGACCCTGTTGGGTACAGGTGGGGTTCTACAGCAATCGGCACTTCAAAGGCTGTTTATTGAACAATTCAACAGGTTTGGGTGTGGTCCTGAGGCTGACACAGTACTGGAAAACACGGTGTGACTCCTGGCTTCTCATGTTTTCTTTTTCATCTATTTCTTTATTTTGCAAGACTTGGAAGAGTTTCTGAGTTTCTGTATTTCTCCTGTTTATACCTCTGCAGTTTCTACTCAGAAATGTAATAAAGGGACTGCTTTTGCCTGTAAGAAACTTCTCTGCTCTGAGGCTTTTTAGGTTTTTTTCCTTTTTTTTTTTAATAAAGAAATAAAAATGTTGTCTCTGTAGTTTACTGTAGAGAAAAAAAATTATTACTTCTATTTCTTTATTCCTAACTCCTTTCCCCCAACACCAGTAAAACCTGAAACACGTTTACGGTCCTAAAAACAAATATCTTCTATTTCTTCCTTGAATTCAGTTCATGCCATCACCTTGTCTTAGTAATGGGCCTGAGCTGTAAATGTAAATACAGACCCCAGATATCTTGGAGTGTTTTTATTTTTTTTCTGATTTTCTTGTTTTATCCTTTTTTTCATGTAGATGTCAAATCCATCTGGAAGACTTGCCAGACATTCCTCTTTAAATGCAAAGCTGTCTAAGTCATTCAGCTCCTTGATGTGTTTTAGATGTTTGTGTTGTCATTGTTTGCTACAGGAGAAACCAAAAATCTTAACCTCAAATCTAAGCCAAGTAAAAAGGCAACAGTATCACTTTAATATCTTAATTTTAGATCACCTTTTTGCATCTCTAGATTTAAAAACTTGTCCCATTTCTATATTATGCTTTTTAATAAAAATGAAAAGTCTCCTTACCACAATTTATTAGAAGAAGTAAGATTTTGTAGGGCAAATAAAAAGGAAAAAAAGTCAAAAAACTGATTATGAAATTCTAAAAATACCCCATGAAAGGCAGTGACAGAGAATCACCATCTTGGTCATTTAGAAGGTGTGGAGGAAAAGTGATGGAAATATGCATCTAATAAGACTTTGGCCACATCACTGGTGCTGTAATAGGGCTGTCAGTTTATGTCTTAGTATCCTTATCTTACTTCCCAGACAGTTCCCTTGAAGTGCAGACTCACACAAAGCACTGTTGAAACAGGCCAGGCTCACTAAGAAAAACGATCTGTGAGAATTCTCCCTATTTTCAAAAGAGAGTTTGATGTGAGCACATAATTTTCTTATATGAGCTGTGTCTACAGATAGGGGTTCCCATAGGTTTAAGGCTCTTGGCAAACCAAACCCACTTGGCAAAACTTAGAGCAATTGCCAAAATGGGTGTTGCCATTTCTTCATATTTAGTGAACCACTTAATATCAAAATATTCAAAACTGTAAAAAGAAAGACCAATGGTGATATCTTTTCCAGACAGATAATACATCAGTGAGCCTAAGTCTTCAGGGAATAATGATAGTGTCCAGTTTAAGATAAAACCAGCTGCCTTCAGTTTTTCCAGAAGTTCCAGGGTCTTTTTAAACACCTTTTCAAGAGACAGTACATCCTCTACTTTCACAGCACTGACCATGTCTGTCAAGAAACAATGTACAGTAGTCAGGCATTGACAGGATGCAGGAAAAAACACAAAAGACAATCCACATATTAGTCAGGAGAAGATAATGCCATATTAAAAAAAGATAGTACCAAAATTTGGCAATAAAATATTTATTTGTTCAAACACTAACACAAACAGCAAACCAAGTTGTTTGGAAACCAAAGTTAAGCTGTAGAAAGTTTGTTTCTACATTCTTAATACTTTTTTTTTGTCCAAATATCTTTTTAATCTAATACCTCCTTAAAAGATTTAAGGTGTCTTAAAGATTTTAGCTGATATGTACAAGACACTTCACATGGCTCTACCTAAAACAGATGGTAACAGAAAACTTTTAGATTGCTAAAATGTACAATAAAAGGTTATTACAAAAGAACAGTCTTTGTTTCTATATCCTCAATTTTTAGGAAAGGAAGACTAATGAAATCCAATTATATGCAGCTCAGTTCCTGGGATGAATGCCAACCATTTGAATTGCTCTGTCTCTTATCTTCTCCTTTGACTTTCAGGGCTTTGAGATTATGTCTGTGAAGAATTAGTGAGAAACTTGTATGCTTTAATTTAGCTTTCTATTTATTTTCTCTCCAAAGTGCTACCTCCAAACTATACCTGTTTTCTCACACTGCTATGGTGGTCTTGAACTGGTAAAAAAATATAGTAAATTCTGTTCTCATTTTATTATGGTCTACTTCCCTAATCATAGCAATAAGTTATACAAAAACTTCAACATCCATACAATTTATCTTTTCTTCCACATACTTTCTGAGACATTGATCCCTTTAAAAACAATTAGAGAGAAAAGAAAGCCCTCAGTTTAAAATTTTCAGAATCAGAGAACCACTTCTGTCTCTTGTAATAATAATCTGAATTCAAGAAACTTCTTTCTACTGAAGAAAGTCAGCACATAAACATCCTGAGAAACAGCCCATAAAACAAGGTATTATGTTCACTGAGCATCACTTTCTACAATTTTAAACAAAGGCAGTACCAAATGGCAAAACTGTCATTAAGTCTGTCTAGCCACACTTTCTTAACCTGGAATACAAACCTTTTTCCTCCAAAGAATAAAAATATCAGAACAATTTCATTTAATCCAGTATCACTAGAGGTTCTGTTGGTCCCTAACCACACACATAGTAAGGATATGTTAAAGTACAATGCAGCTTTGCAGAGAAAAGCACTAGTGTTCCTGTATTTATATGAACATCTACCCTGAGCCCTACCAAACTTAGTTTGAATAAGTTTAACTGGGAGCACTTCAGTGTCTTCAGTGAAGTTCAGCACATTTGCAAGAGCAGAGAACTTGGTCATGGAATGCAGATCAACAACTCTTGTGAAAATATTTTTAACAACTCATGAAGAGTGATTTTTATAGGGCAGCTAAGACAATTAGAAAATTAAGAGTCCCTTTCCATTAATAAGAGAGAATTACTGCATAATGACAGTTCAGGGATCCTGGGTGCCTTATAGAAACTACCTAGGGAACGCTCTCAGAAATCAACAAATGCACTGATCCTCAAAGGTAACTGTATGAAAATTGCTGGATTATGAAGATTGTAAATGTTCTCATTCCTTTTGTTATTCTTTTGGAGGCCTTGCTTTTTCTCTTTCCAATTTCCCAAGCTTCAATGAAGGAACATCAGAAGGTGAAGCAGTACTTTCTGCTAAAACACTGCTTTCTGGAAGGCTTCATATAAAACAGGCAAGAACTTATTGCTAGCAACAATATCCTAACAACAGACTGTGTTGTACTTTCATTCCCCCAGGTTTCCCCTTTATGTAGCCATGCTCATCTGCCAGCCTGCCATTCAAAAAGGAAAATTGATTAGAATATGATTTATAGTGCATCCACTGAGATCACATTCATTACTATTCTTGGGAGTTATTTCAGCAATATAAAGCAGGCATCATGCTGACTTACCCTACTCCATTATGCTTGGGGGTCTATTGTATTATTAAAGCAGTGGAATGTAGTAAAACCACACCTATTTTAATGTTCATATAAAATATTCATCTCTGTTGGATAAAGGTTTTCATTTTTAATGCATTATATAACATTCCTAACTTTAGTGGCAGAGGCTGCAACTCAGGCTGTTTGAATTTATTTATATTTTTTCAAATGAAAAGAGATTTTCTCTTTGGTTTCTGTAAAAACAAGCAAAACTATTGAGAAGTCTACAGCTTCTGTGCTCAATAAAGAGCAAAATGTTTGTTTAATGAAAAGGCAGTTTTCATTTAATAACTGGTATATTAAAAGTACATTTGTCAGTTCTCAGATATAGGGAAGTACCTTATTTCTACTCTGGAAAAGAATACAGATATGTATCATTTCCCAAGAGCCTGACTTCTGTAGGAAGGTAAATCAACATCTCCAAGAGATCTCCAGACCCAGAGGACCAAGGCCAAGCAGAATGCTAAGAGGTCATAGCCTCATCCCATCAGAGAGCACTGGACACTGCACAAGTACCCAGGTAAGAAGCCCTTCCCTCTCTGCTGAAGCCAAGGGCACCTGGGCTGCTTGCTTCTCTCACACAGCTTAAGGATGGAATGAGTTAAATAATCCCACTTGGCAACTGGACCACAGATGCAGAGAATCTAGAGAAGGCAATGATACAAATCCTCATATTGGGACAACTCATCCCCAAAATCCTGATCAGGATTTTGTAGCCTTTAAGCATTAAAGGCTTCCATTCAGCCAACATCTGACAAACATCAGGAATTAAACTATAATGATGTGAAAATTTATTACTTTCTTTTACCCTGTAATTGAGTCTATCAATTACAGATAATGACAAGCAAGGATTTAAAGCTAATGCTTGTGAAGAATTGGCCTCTTCTGTGTATCCTGTTTGTTTTCTCCATTGGTTTTTCCATATTTATGTGCCCCCTTTATGTGACTTTCTTATCTGTGCATGAGTGTAGGCTGTGGACTTTCTAGGGTGAGATTAGCTTTATATGAAACTTAGCAGAGTAGGGTCTAGCCAGAATTTGTAGCTGTACTGTAAGGAAAAGAAACATTATTAATAAAAGGATTTCATTTTATTGAATTTTCCAACTTAAGAAATTGATTTCATAGACTATTCTGTTTACCAAATGTAGTATAACTACAGAAAGATTTTTTTTTTTCACCTCTGACATGTATACTCCTGCATGTGCTGAGATTCCAGAAATATTATGATAAAGGACAGGTTGCTTTTGATTTTTTCAAGTTATTTAATGTGTTCAACCCAACAGGATAAAAGGAATTTTTAAATCCTGCAATGTATGTCTGGTTCTTTACATAAAACTCAACATCATACAACTGCATCTAAGGAATTTACAAGGTAAGGGGGAGTTTCAGAAACTTGTTCTGAGATAAAGCTGTCATGTTAGAAAAGAAAGATTGTTCAATACAAACACATGTGTTGGAAATGCAGCAGTATATCTGGAATATGTCCTCATAAATACCATTCTGTACTGACTGGGTGAAAAACTCTATAACATCAAAGGATGCTTTGGGAGAACATGATTTCTCGGAAAGAATAGATTACTGACTTTGGAGGTTAAGTCCCAGAAAAAAATGCCAAGATGAGGCAGGAAATTCTCGATACCTTTCAATGTACTCAGATCACCTAAACGTTCCTTCTATTTAAAAACAATCCCTTTTGAATAGGTTTGACTTGCCAATAGTGACTTTATACCTTTTTACTATGTATTCATCATAGTGGTCATTTCTATTTAAAAGGCAAATGACATGGAAGAGTCTGGTAACAATATGTCCAATTTGTATTTCATATTTTCTGCAGTATCCTTCTTGCAGAACATGATTTTGGAAAAGAGGTTGGTGGAGAGCAGGTCAAAAGCTCTGGGATGGGCCTGAGGAGCTGCAGCACAATGGGGTCTCCTCAGGGGCAATGGTAATATAAATAATAATAAAATTATAACAATTCTGCCTGCCAGGCTTCCTTCTTCAGGATATTACTGCAGCACATCTGAATGTGCTTTGACCTGCCTAGTGCTTTTTGATTCCCTATTCTGGGAACTATTTGTACCTTCATGCATATTTCTGAGTTTCCTTTAGGAGAGACATTAAATGATTGAACAGATTTAACTTAATTTTTGGTCAGCCGCAGTCAATGAATTGGTAAGTATTTCTTTTTACATCTTGGTTTCACAAAAGCTTCAGATCTGTCAAGATAAAATCCTATACAAAACTTTCCCTCTGAAATCTTAGGAAAGTCATACTTTTAGTCACTTACCTAAGTACCATCCGGATGCACTTGTTGTAATACTTATAACCAGAACCTACCTTTAATTAAAACCTCATTGTAACAACAGAGAAACAATGGGCTTTTCCACCCAGCCAAGTGAAACCTGCACATTTTGTTTTAAAATTCAATTTTCACAATGCCTTTTCCAGAGAAGACTCTTCTCTTTCCTATCCATCTTCCATTATTGCTGGGCTGGTGCCACTATCATGGTCTGTGCACCACAAGACCAAATCTGAGTTTTTGTAACACAAAAAAAGTGTTTCCAACTCCCCAGTCATTCCAGACTTGTATCTGACAGCACTCTGGAAGCACAGACCTTGCACAAACTACCAATAAAAGCTGACCTTCCCAACTACATTCCTTTAAAAGCCACTATTGTTCTCATTCATGATTGAACAGCTCAGCTTTCATTTCAAATGAAAAAAAAAAAAAAAGTCCAGGCTGCATTGAACAACTTCCAGACATTTCCTATACCCTCAGAGCATTTCAATACTATTGTAAGGCTTTTGAGTGTAGCACCCCTGAAATGGTGCTGGTTATTATTTTTTCCAATAGGACAAAATCTCTCTGATTAATGCCAGCGCAGCATTTCTAAAATCTTTTAAAAGAAATTTTCTGTATGTATTAACTTGCAGAACTGGAAAGGCAGAGCAGTAAATTCATGCAAGGCACAATTTTACTAGCAGACAAATAGATGATGGATTAAATCTGGTGTTACTTCAGCTTCTGCGGTAATGACCCATTTTCGTTGTGATCCCGAATTGTTTTTCTAAGTCACATTCTGGGCTTCAAGACAATACAAGTGGTTATAAATTATTTTCATTTTTCTCAGTGTTGTGCTAGAAAAACAATGAGCTCCAGGAAGATGTCATGAATGGAAGTGTTTTTAGCACAGACATCTTGGTAGCCTTTTTCACCTATTTCTTGGTTATGTTTCTTAATTTTTCCTTTTACTAGAATTACTACCTAAAAATAAACTACAAACTTCCAGTGTGCTAGACACCAAAAAGTGGGCATGGCCCCTACCCAGGAGACATTATGATGTAAAACACTAGGCAACTAGCCAGTTAAATTAGTGAGCTGTACAAAAACAAAACCAAAGATTTTTAATATTGATATATTTTTAGAAAAAATATAATTTGCCACAACTCCTTTCATACTCTGACATACGTATTTAAAAAAAAAAAAATAGGGATAGAGATTATTTATATTAAAAAGAATCACAGAAGGGGTAAGGTTGGAAGGACCACAGTGTGTTGTCTGGTCCAACCTCCTTGCTCAAGCAGAGTCATCCAAGAGCACATGGCCCAGGACTGTGTCCAAAAGGTTTTTAATCATCTCCAGTGAGGGAGGAGACTCCACAGCCTCTCTGGACAGCCTGTTCCAGGGCCTGGTCACTGCACATGAAAGAAGTTCTTCCTCATGATCTAGTGGAACTTCCCGTGCCTCAGTTGCTGCCCATTGCCTCTTGTCCCATTTCTCAGCACCACTGAGCAGAGCCTGGCTCCATCCTCTTGGCACCCTCCCTTCAGATATGACAGAGATTGATGAGGTCCCTCTCAGTTCTCTTCCTAAGGCTGAACAGGCCCAGCTCCCTCCGCCTTTCCTCATACCAGACACTCCAGTCTCTGAACCATCTCTGTAGCCCTCCACTGCACCAGCTCCAGGAGCTCCATGTCTCTCTTGCCCTGAGGAGCCCAGAACTCAACACAGAACTCCAGATGTGGCTTCACCAGGGCTGAGTAGAGGGGCAGGATCACCTCTCTTGACCAAATGCCTTTCCTGATGTGTTAGTTCATGAACACCTTGTTGCCTGACATTAATTTGAATTCTATTCATAATAAAAAACCTCAGCACACTGGTTTCTCTATAACACACTAGCAGAGGTGGAAATGCCCAGTATCTATGGGCAGGTCAGACAGACTTTGGTGCTTTGCTTCCTAGTGGAACAGGGAACAAAGTACTGATGCTTCCTTCCATAGTTCAAGGGAAAAAAATAGGTAGATTCAAATAAAATTATTTTAAAAATCCAACCCAGTGAGTAAGAAAGAATTTACATAACAATGTTAAGTAGGAAGGTATCTTCAGTCCTGCTCTCTGGTGTTTAAGTGCCTTTTTTTATAAAGAAAACCCTCTTAAAAAACAAAAGCCTCTGCTAAATGTGAGCCCAGGCACAGTTTTTCATTAAGAATGGTCCATGGAAGATACAAAGAAAGAGCACTTGGGCACGCTCCTGTACAGAATACAGTACCAATACTGGAGCAGTGAAAATCAACAACAACTTGGAGGGATTCAGACCCAAAACTCTCATGAAGCTGGGGTGGGAACTTGCCTCAGATACCCCAGTGAAGGGGTGCATGAAAGCTCACTCTGAGAGGAAGCAGAGAGATACAGTGAAGGTAGGAATCTATAGCACACTGACAGAGTACTCACCGGGAAGGCAGGAGTAGTGATTGATTCATTTTTTGTACCAGGTGCCAAAGCCCAATCCACATCCCCAGCAAAGATCACTCCTATCAGACACCCAAGGCTGAGATCCAAACAGCCCTGTGGTGAACTAATTTAGCTACTCAGAAATCAATCCCAGCACTCAGGAGCTGCCCCTTGTCATTGGAAGCACCTGTCCCAGCTATCTCTGAGACCCCACACTTTTTTTCCCTCTAATTAGCTGCTTGAAATAACACCTTTTTACACAAAATTAAAAAATTATCATCTCTGTTATCTAATGGTTTCCTTATTCAACATTTACATTTAAAGTCATAAAGAAGGTGTCCTTGTGAACCAGCTTTCTTCCAGAAAAGCAAATAAACTGGACTTAATTTCCCGTTTTCATTAATATTAAAGAATTCTAGACCAAGTTTAAATAGCATAAATATATGAGCAGGAAAGGACTTTCCTCAGTGGTACATCCACTGCAGAGGAGATAATATTTGTTCATATTTGAGAAGAAGAGAAAAAATTGAATGGATCCTGCACAAACTGGATAAATTTTCTCTCTACAGAAATACTAGGAAAGCCAGGACACACTGTTTTGGGCACAGTCTTATTTACTCTAGATACTTAGAATATATTTGTAAAATCAGTCCCTTGGACAACTCTAGCAAAACCATACTGATTGCAGTGTCTGCTGGGGCTGTGATGGACCAAATGAGCCTATTCTGTTTTAGTAGTGGAAATTGCATGTCTGAGATAAGGCAGCAGCTGAAGGAGAATTTTGTACAGCTCAAGAGCACATGATGCTGATGTAAGTTCTTCCATGGTAAGGAGGTGCAAGTTGGCTGGGGAAATCTGTACACACTGGAATGAGTAAGATCTGCTATCCTAATCATTCCAGACAAATAATATAGTAAAGCATTGTCTAGACCCATCTAAATTTAAAATGAGGTCTCCTTATTGTTTTTAATTTAGTGGATTAGCAGTGAGCTTATCCAAACATCCTTTTCCCTCTCACTGTTTCCTTCCCTATTGCCTGTTTCTCCTCTACAGCTGGGAGGAAGCACCTCTTAGCTCCACAGGACTGTCCTCTGGGTCACATTGCACTTGTCCAGGGAGCCTTTCCCCAACTGAAGTTGAACACACACATCTTAGAGGCGCTAAAAGACTAAAATATATAGACAACGGTAAATAAAGATTAGGCACCAGGAAGCAGGGAGAGATGAAGGAAGTATGTAATAAAATTCCTTTCCTGTCACCCACACCCAGCTCTCCTCTAGTGCTAGAAGGAAATGAAGACTCCCTTCCTTGTTCTATTTCTCTCTTTTCCCCTGCTTCCCTTCCTACCTGGACAGACATCCCCTGTTCACTCTGCCACTGGAGCAACCTTCAGCAGATCCTAGGACTTGTGCTCCCAGGTGAGTGGCACATGTGAAGGACTGGCCCCTTTCAGAAAATCCTGCTGATATTTGGCCAGCCATTCTAAACATAAAAGCCTGGAAGCCCCTAGTGTCTTCAGCATGTGCAAACAGATTCGCTTCTGAGTACAGGGAAACATAATTGTCTGCATACAGTAGGACATAGTAAGGAGAGGAGCTACTAAACATGGTATGAGGGAGTTAACTAGGAGTAATAGGATGGAACTGGGAAGGCAAACATTTGAATATATGGAAAAGCTGCCAAACAATGAGATCAACTCAGACTAGTGCAACGAGGTAGAGGAAACATTTAAAATTAGACTTAACGCTAGAAAATGTGCTGTGGGGAACAAGCCTGCCTGCAGAGATATGAAGAACCCTTTTGTCCCCACACCTAGCACAAATGGATCTGAAAACAGGCCCAATCACATCAGATTGAGAATCCAAAATCTGAGGCTTTATGGTCTTCAAGGATGAAAACAAATGCTTCATTTCAGGAAAGGGAATGAAATCTTGAAACTGGAGGACAGAGTTGAAGCAACACACTGAAAAGAAGATATGGTCAAGCAAAAATAAAATTGAAAAAAACCAGAAAATTTGGAGTCACTGCGACCAAATGCACTGAGATGAAATGAGGTGCAGTGAACAAGACCAAAACTTGCCAAAATTATTCCCACTGAAATCCCTAAAATCTGGGAAGAAAGCGAAACAAAGAGATGGAAGAGAAAGGGAAGAAGTGAAATTTCATTAAAAAAAAAGAAAAAAAAACCTTTTGAGGATGTGGAAACAAGAAAAGTGAATGGCATGACAGGAAGTGCAGAACTAGGGACGGAAGCTTGCCCATTTCATCCTCATTGATCATTAGATTTCATTCCCTTTCCTGAAAGGAAATATCAAAAGAAAAATATTTGTAACATATGTTATGAGCCACCGGAAACTGTAGCTGAGCTGATAGTGACGAAGATGGGAAAACCAAACAAGGGATATGAGGCCATCTTTGCACTGATAAAGGCCAGAGAGGACATGACAGGATTGTGATATTTATTTCCACACTCACCAACACCCAGGTCTTTGCCTAAAATATTTTTTATGCATCCAGCATTTTCTGGGTGGAAAGGGGGTGAAAGGAAAGTAAGATGTGTGAGATTAAAAAAGATTAAAAAAATTATGTCCAGGGTGTGGGAAGTTCAAGCAATATATTTTGCCTTTCAGTGCAAGGGAAGGAGAGATTTTGGGAAAGTCTGGCATGGTTATTTTTACAGCTCCATGACTGTTAAACACATGCTTTGTAGACACTGCTGTCTGGAAACACCCACCCACCAACTACGTATTTATTGTGAAACCAAGGCAATAGCAGAAGGCACCAGGGCTGCTGTTGTCAAGTCAGCTGGGAACACCAGCAATTCTCATGTCCTCTTAGCAGCCAGGTGATCCTGGAGCTCCAACTCAGCAGCAAAATCTCGGTTCTCAGCTGATACAACACTGCATATATGGGACTAAGAAGGCTTTAATTATCTGTCAGACATTGCTTCAGGACACAAAGATGCATAGATTTTTCCATTCTCCTTTTACTTGCAATCTCTCTGCTTAATCCCACACAGCAGTTTCAGTGAAACCCAATAGGTCACTGGTGGGTTGCTTCCCACAGCTCCTGTTTTCTTCCTCTGCAGACAGTCTCAAACAGAGCAGCTAAAACAGGTTTAAGTGTCTGACACGCAAATACCAGAAAAGAGTAGAGGTTTGTGTGGATATATTAATGGGCACATTGATTTGCATGAGTGAATAGTGCTTTTTAGGGGGTAAACAAGGAAATGGCCACAGCCATTGTTCCAATTTGGTATTTTTGAAGGGTATTCTGTTTTTAGAACTAGAGATTTTTATTTCTGAAAAAAAAAATATCTCTGTGTCTCTATTCTATACGATGTTGCAGTATTATTCCCTTATATATGGACTCTGGGGGGTGTCTTTATACTCTTGCACAATTTTAATGTACAAACCAAGAATACTTCAGTGTGTAAACACACACCCAAATGAGGCAAATTGAACTATTTCTGTTTCCAACCAGCTTCTCTGTCTTAGAGTCTTACAAAGCAATTACACAGCTGAATATAATGTCTTTGATGCTTTTTCATTACAAAGTCTTGGCTAAAATATTCTGAGTTTGTATTTATCTTCATTATTGTTATGGACTTTGGCAGCAATACATGAGGAAATTTAATAAGGTCATTTTCATTATTTCATCCAAATGATAAACATTTTCATCATGTGGCTTGGATAAAATGCTGTAAGTACAAAGCTGTGGGGAGCCTGATGAAATACTTATTAATCACAGCATTATAAAAAACAATGGTAGGTTGATATTAAAAAACCATTCAGGATTATGAAGCTGTGTAACTTCACAGTTATTGAAAAAAACCCCCAATAATATTTCCATTAATCTCAAACATTCTTTTTTCTCAATAATACTTTATAATCAAATGTATAGTTAAAAAAAGTCAAGGAACACTACAAGTTTGTATTTGTTTTTTCTGTAAGTAAGAAAAAAAAGCCAGTGTGTGTTCACCCCAATCTTTTTAGTTCTGTTTTTAGACAGCCTATAAATGCAATGAATTTGTCTTTATTTAAAAAAAAAACAACAACAAAATAATGTTACTGCTGCAGAGTACCTTTTTAGAAGGCTGCCCTAGGAGAGTTATCTCAGCTGTCCTCTTTATTAACTCAACTCCATCATATTTTTTGCTTTTTGTTTTAACATAGTTGGATGTGAGCACAAACTACATGGTGCCTGTTTTTTCTGCTGTTCTCCTGCATCATTGATAATACCAATGGATCAGTTAGAGACAAAAGAGGATTTGAAGGTCTGGAGGCTTGGATGGAAGGCTGAATTTGACCATTTAAGTGATCTTTGCCAAGTAATTTAATTTTGCACATCAGTTTTCCCTTACTACTGCCATTTGTAATATCCAGGGCACTGAGATTCCTGGGTAAAAAATACTTTTATTAATTATTTGCATGACTCACATCCAAGAGGTCTGGTCACACAGTAAACTCATCTGTATTGAACACAGTACAAAACTGATATGCACAGATATACAGAATGTAAAATTGTGTGTTAGGGGCAGAGTAACAATAATCCATAATGGCAAATAACATTAAGATTAGCTGTCTTTTATGACTCTAGCCCATGACTCATAGAAAATCCTGAAGGAAGCAGAGCTTTGAAAATTACCCAGATTGATGAAACATCCACTAAAAATTACTTAGTCACAACAAGTTCCCTGCTCACCAGCAGATTGTTTTGACAAGCTGCTATCTGGAATATCTGAGGCAAGGCAGCTGTTTCCAGTCATCCCCCTCCACAGTGAACTGTGCATGGAAAGTGTACGGCGAGAATTGTGAAGGCAGCGAGTGCCTACATGATATCTCCCTGAAGTGATCAATCATCTGACTTTTATTTCATAAGCTTTTTTTTCATTAATAAAGCTAAATGTCATATTCTATTATCCTAGTCCTTCCCATAAAAGGATTATAGCTGCCTAGTTTATCAGGGTTCATTTTTTGCTAACAGTGGGCAGATTTCCTTCTCTTTACAGTATAAGACATTAATCTTCATTTTTCTACTAATCAGTCCAAGGATTTTAACACTTAATACTTTATGCATGGAAAGCAAAAGAATTTGAGCATGATATAATTAAATTCTCTCTCAGTGGCCCTTGAAATATTTAACAGCACCACTTCCAGTGACATAATTACAGTAAATTGGAAGGAAAGCTTCCAGATTCCGTTGGATCTCCTGAATAGTAACATCATTCTTTATTCCTGAATCCACAGCTGTCAGCACTCTGGTTGAGATGTATTTAAAGAACCTTCAGTGAGTAACAATTACATACCCATAAAAATATTAGGTAGAAAATCCTACTTACATCATTGGTGATTTGTTGGATATCAAAGACTTCCTGCAAAATGTTTGAGTTTCCATTTAGAACACAGTATCCAGGATTTAATCAAAATAATTTACTAGATGTCTCTCTGCTCTACTTTCTCAATAACCAAAAGTACACAAACAGATATCAATTACAAACATTTCTGATTAGAGATACTTAGGGGACTATCCATGTCCCTGGCCACAGGCTTCGGAAAAATTAATACCATCTCAGGTCATTTAGAGGTAAGATTGAGGAACAGATATAGAAAAAAATTAATTATCAATGCAAGTTTTAAGCTGTCTGCCATTCACACAGATTGCCTTGGTCCTTGAAGAGTTCACCCTTCAAACTTGAGAGAGGGTCACCTGGTATGACTGTCAGAGATACTCTAAATGAAGATTTTTCTTTTTGCTATTTTCTAAAAGTAACTAATCCTCAGTTTTAATCCTTACACATACAGGATTGCACAGACAATTTCAAATTGAAAAAAAAAAACCCAAGAATTTGTTTAGTAGAATGTTCTCTTTCACAACACAAAACTTCCGTGCAGTGACAGCTGGAATCATTGCATACACCAAAAAAACCCTACCAATATCATCACTAAAAATAACTCTGAGAAGACACTGCTTTGCCATCTGCATCCTCTGCAAGTCCACTTCCTGACTATTGATTTATCAGAGTTTCCTTCCCTCCATGAGCAGCACTGACCATGCACAGCTTATTCACCAAGCAAGAGAAACAGATGACCTGCATTTCAAGGGACCTGACAGCCGAGCAAGAGCAGCCACCCTTCTGATTCACACCAGCAAATCCCTGTTCTCCACAGAGAACTGCCCTAGATTTTTCCTGCTGATCCAAGTATCGCCCAGGGATATTGTGGAGCAGAAATGGAAGTTTCTTGGCTGCTGTAGGCAAACATGATAGCACTCAAGGTTAACATATGTTTTTGCTCTATCAGCAAATGATCTCAGCTTCCACCCCCTAAATTTCTTGTTCTAGAGGAAAATCAGGCAAAATCAATGTAGCAGATATTTGAGGAGCAGGAGAAAAGCTATGTTTCCTTTAACTCAGGTACCATCAAGAGCTCCATCCAGCTCTGGCTCATCCTCTCCCCTTACTGCTGTGACATTTTTGGATAGGCAGGAGGCATTTTCCTCTCTGTCTTGCTCCACAGTGTGTTCAGGGCAGATTTCAAGGCTGTTATATGCTTCCCCAACTAGACCTAGGAGCTGGGCCTGGGGCCAGGAGACCAGCTCATTGTCCAGAAATGTGATTCTGATTTGGACTTTGTGATGGGTGAGGGAGCTGTGCTGAGTTTCCTTGGGGAAGAAAGGAGTTTGGCCAAAGCCTTTGTAACAAAATACAAGTGTAAACCCCTGAGCTGGAGAATGCCTTGTGATAAAAGGGGCTTTGGCCAACCTCATTTGTATCACTTGCAGCACTCCAAGACCTGCAGCTGTCCCAGAACTGTTGCATGTAAGTGCTAATCACCACTGTGTTCACGGCCATGAAAGGGCACAGCAGCTCTTCAACATATGACTGAGAGCAAATGATTCACACTCCTCTCACAGCTGCTTGCTCCTGCTTTGGGAGAGGATTAAAAATACATGGAGAGCAAGGAAATGGGATTTGTGCTGGTATCCTGCTTTTCCTTTCCTCTTGGAAGCTGTTAAGTGTGGAAGAGCAGAGAGGCAAGCAAGCCCCCTTTCCATGAGCATTGTCTGCAAACTCAGCTGGATGGAGACAGTCAAACTCGTTAAGACAGACTGCCAGGGCTCGGCAACACAGCTGTAATTATTTGAGCTGTTTGCATTTTGTTTATATACTTGATTGTTACATGATTACAAAACTAATCTGGTTTTCATTATTTATTCCTTATCCTTTCAATTTCCTCAGGAAAGAAAGGAACAAAAGAAATTCGATAAGCAAAGACAGGGACACACAGTATTTCCAAGGTCTTCTATCCTACAGGTTCAGGAATAGAAAGAGAGCAAGTTCCTTAGTGTTCAACTACAAATTATGTCTACAAGAAAGGTAGGTAGGATGTTGAGAAAGAAGGGATGTGTGCTTCCCAGTAAGACTGGTTTACCTTGCAATAATATCTGGCTCGAGGATGGAATGCTGCTGCTTACTAGCCTGCAAAACCCCCATCCATACTTGATCCTTGCCCCTATAGCATCACCAAGCTTCAAGAAAAAGCATGGCCAGGGATGGGAAAGTAAACAGTGGTCTTTGGGCTTCTGTTTTCTTTTTTATATTCTCGTTAAGTAACCACTATCTTACAAAAAATAAGTTGATTGGGAGATTGTGTTTTTCTGTGTTTTTGTAGTTGCCTGTGCCAATCTGTAAGAGAGGATTTGAGGTTTTCACTCATACTGAGGCATCTTGTGAGCGTGTCTGTCTGCCTACCTAAGCCCAAGAAGGAGAGTAAGTTCCTCCCCACTATTCCAGTTTAAAATCTATACTATTTCACCCAAAACTACAGTAATAGGTAAGTTTATTTAAGTAACCCACAATATAATAGAATAGTATTCACCAAAAGAAAAAAAAAATAGAAAAAAAAATTAAAAAAAGAGAAAGGACTGCAAAAGAGGACAAAAAACTTGTGTATTTACAGCCTCCAAAGCAAAAGTCAGGTCTTCCCAGCAGGGCAATGAGCTTTGCTGAAATGATGGCAGCAGCCACCAGGAGCAGAGCCCTGTGCAGTGAATAGGACTGCAGCTCTGCAAAGCTGCTTAAGGTGAGACAGGTCTGTTCTCACTCCACAGTCCTCTCGGGAGAAGGGGATTTTTCTGCTGACTGACCTAGGCTGCAAGAACGAGCCTGTTCCTAGAGAGCAACATGCTAAAAACCCTCAAATATTTTTAATTTTTAAAGAGGCTACTTTTTCATCCTAGTAAAGATGTAAGGCAAATGAAATCTCTCCATTCAGGTCCTTTCAGCCTCATTCCTTTTTTAATTAATTTTGGCTGTGTGACAGCTTTCCTTTCCTGCCTGTTACTCTTTCAGACCTCACCTCTTTCCCCCATGAGCTGTCAGAGCTCTGTTTTCACTCTCTGGCTGTCACTTAACTTCTTAGTGCAAACCCCAGACCACAGGCTCTACTCCACAAGCTCTTTTTCCTTTCTTCCCCTTGGACTGTACTTACAGACTCTCATCTTACTAAAACACAATGAAGAGTGGAAAAAGACCACTCCTCATTTTGACTCCCGTGTTTATGCTGTTGTTACAGAAGGGCTGTGGAGAGGCAGAAGAGATGTGCAGGTGTTTGGATCTTCTCGTTGCATGCCAGGATGCTTTCACACCTCCACCACACTCACAGAGATAAAAGTATCAAAGAATTTTAGGTACTCATTGTACTAATTTAAGGACTAATTTGACCCCAGAAGGTCAGTTACCGAGACTTTGCTGGATAACCACTTGGAAGGTACTAAGCCTCGCCTCAGGCTGAAATAGGTGACTCAGGGTGCCAGGGTCCCTTCACTGGTGTCTGGCAACAATCAAAAATCCCATGTACTGCAAGCCTTCAGAGTTTCTCCCACTATTTGGATGTGTCTATAGGACACTATGGAAAGATCATATTGTGACAGGTTTGCAGAAGTTTTTTCCTGGATTGTGGCACACCTGTTGTACGTGAAGATGACACATTTCCAGCCTCTTGAATCTCACCTTTTAAAGACTCCATATGGGAATTGGATCTGAAAATATTTTGGTGTATTAGTAAAAGTTTTTCTTGTCTGTGAAGTCATGTGTTGAAGCATTCTCATGAATCAAATCACTTGAATCACTTTGTCCTTGACTTCTCTCCCAGCTACTTCTCTGTGAGACTATTTGAAGCAAAAAAATAGATATTTTGATTTTGGTTTTGGTTTCTTTTCGTTCATCCTCTGCTGCTAGCCCATGCACCATGCTTTTTTCCCTCAAAATGCCTGACTTATACACTCAATTTAATAATCATGGTTACATTTAATTAAAACAGAAACATTATGATGTTAACCCCCTATGACTGGTTTAAGGGAAACAGACTTTCAGACATACGAAGAAACTGATGTTCTTTAAGTGTTTGGAAACTCCTAAACTATTACAGGAGAAATAATCTTTCCATCTTATGACCATGTTCAAGTATTAGCCAAAGTTATAGCCATTAATGTGATGACAAAACTATTTTTTGTTGAGTAAAGGCAACCTAAAAGGATAGCAGAGCACAGCAAAATCCCAGACTTCTTAAATTACAACAGAACTACTTTTCTGATCTTAACCTACCTGAATAGTATAGTAATAGTCTTTAATGTCTACTCAGTTAAACAGTTGAATAGGTTTTATCTGGATAAACCTAAAAGTGCTACTCTAGGCTAGAACTTCTTGGAAAATACCAGGGAAAAAAAAAAAAAAAAAAAGAGGAAAGAAGAAAGAAAACCCCCAAAGACCAAAGAAAAACAGAATTACCCTTGTTTTATAAGATAGTCCCATGAGATGCCTCCCAGTTAAATTAACTATGTTTTGTATTATTTCCCTCAATGACCCAGAGATGTTGTATTTGCAGGCATAAATATCATAAACTATATATTTGAATTCTGTGAAGATTTTCAGACTCACAAGAACAGAATAAAAAGTCTCAGGATTGAAGTCTCAAAACTCTTGAGAGTCCCTATATTCCAAGTCTACATTTAATGTCTTAAGTCTGTGATGCCCCAAGCAAGCAGACACAGCCCCTCCAGAGATCTGTGGACACTCCTTTTGCCAAAGGACATTTTGAAGCTCCCTGGCCATTTACTTAAATTCTTGGGACAGAGTTTCCGTCTCCTGACCCACTTATATCCCTACTTTTTGAATAAGGACCATTGGGAAGAACCAGAGCACTTGGTGTGTGTCAGTTGATGTTCCTGTTATCTTGCTGTGATTTTACTGTTTTGTATTACACTTCTAACAGTGTGATCAGCATTAGAGGGCAATGTATGACATATGCCACACATTGCAAGCTTGAAGTGGAATCGCTTCTGTATCCAGTAGTACAAAACCACTGAAATGTTTTTAATGGTTCTGTTTTTAATGGGCTCATTTTTAAAGAAAAAAAAATGTACACACTGGATTATAAATTCATGCTTTGCTTGTGGGAAGAGGACATTCTGTGATCCTTGACTAGAACAGTTCATGGGAGAGAAAATGCATGCTAAATAAACCAAAGAAGAGCCTAAATTCCCACCAATTCAAACAGGAAATGAAAGAGGAAGCAAGTTTTGTTTTCCTGCACATCCTTTTAAGATCAATTCTTTCAGCTCCAAATTTAGAACTGCTTGGAACTAAGCCTAGTTGAAACAATTAAATGATTTACTATTGTTTAAAAATAAATATGACTCCAGAGTATATTTTAAAAGTACTTCTGTGGTTATTTTATTACTTTTTAATTTTTTTTTTATTTAGAGGGAGAACAATTCTTCCTCTATACTTCTGTCACCAAAAGGACAAAGAACAACTCAGGCTCTGTTAAGTAACAGTGGAAAACTATTTCTTGACTTTGAAACAATTTATTAATCTATTTTATGTATTTAAAAAGAGGGGGATTTAAAAATATATGGTGTTACTAATGTATGCACATAAAATGATGCTTAAGTAAATGAGGAGTATATCACAAAAAAAGGCATGACTTGGACATGGCATCAGTTTCCCCTCTGTTTTCAATTACACAGGCCAATTCCCATGGCACAGTTTTCAGAGGAGAAAAGAAGATGTACTCTGTGCACTAGCAAAAGCCAGATTATTAAAGGGAATTCTTTGTCCACATGAGGCCCCCTGCATGAGCAATATGGAAGTTATACATTTGGGGTGCTTGAATAAAACCAGGTGGGAGCAGGCAAGTGTGCGTCTTTAGACCTATGGCACAACTCCGTCACCCAGCCCCAGGAACAGATGCGAGGCTGCTCCAAGCCTTTGTCCTGAACGCCTTCCCTGATCCAAACATCTTCTCCAAGAGGTCTTGCTGTGCTTTGTTCCCATCTGCCTGTGATAAATTTTGGCTGGCATGCCAAACGGGATCATGCTTGGGCTCGTGGTTCCTGCATGGGCTTTTTTGTGGAGACAGATTCCCTTCCCACACTCCAGCCAGCCACATAGGATCAGCATTTATTAATCAGACAACGTCTGGTAGAAATGCAAGCACAATGCCACAAGATGTGGTTCTGTCAGCTTGTCATATCCTGATAGAAAGGACTGGCTACAAGTTAAGTTTCTCGTGAAACTTCTCTATCTGATAGAGGTGTGTTTTACGCAGTGAGCATCACTCTTTGAATTCAGTACACACCCTGCAACTTGTGAGCACACTGGTTTTTCTCCCTCAGCCTGCAAAGAACTGAGTCCGGCATTAACTTCAACCTGCTTCTGCAATCCACAGAAAGGCCACACTAGCTTTCACACCTGAGAGGATAGAGGTTGAATGGCATGGACATTTATAACACCTCTGAGCTAAAAAGATTTATTAACTACTGGGAAATGTGGTTCTACACTCAGAAGTCACTGAGGTAACAATTTTTTACCATGAATTTGTTGACCAACAAAATAGGTTTTCTTCCAAATGAAAATTCAAAGCTGTCTATAGATAGCAAATCCAGCACCACCTTTAATGAGGACTTACTTGCCATGAGCAACCAGCATGCAGCAACTGACACCAACACATGGTCCTTTTCACAACTTCAGACCTCTAGTAAGTCCAGAGACATTAAATAGTTCTTCTGTAGCATTTGAGAAGACAAGGAACTGAACAAAATTCATAATTTTGTAATTTCAACTTCACTGAAGTTGTAAGAACAATGAATTCTATTACTAATAACTTGTTATTGGTGGCTTTTTAGAAAACTTTAAAATGGAAAAAAGATCTAAAAATAAATGTTTTATTTTTCAGTGAAATACAAAAAAAAAAAACCAAAAAAACAGCGTATATTTTATTTTTTCAGCTTTGAGGACAGTTCTAAGAATGTCACTTAAGATGAATACAAAACATTGTTTTGTTGTTTTGTCTCTAGATGGCTCTGCCTGAGCAGGGGCATTGGGCCAGCTGACCTCTGGAGATTATTTCCAACCTCAACCATCCTGTGCTTCTGTGCGATGGTTAAGTGAAAGTCAAAACTTTCCTAAGTATTTCCTTCCCCTGCTTCAAATTAATCCACCTAATTTGATCCTTGAAGTCCTGAGCTCCTCTGGTGTAACATAAGGTACGTGCAGGAGATTCTGACAGAAAACTTTCAAACCCAAGGATCTAACACTTCCTCTCCCATTCCTAAGACATTGCTGTTCTTTAGTTTCAATTACTCCCTCCACCCCTTGAAACTGCATCTGCCTTAAATCAACTACTTCATGGGTGGTGGAGTTTTTTTAGTTGGTTTTGGTTTTATTCTCACAGAAGGGGATACAGTACCAAAGAAAATAAGTACTAAAGATTTTTATTTCACATAGTCCTTTTTCCAATTAGAAAACATTGAACCAAGCAAAGAAAGAGACACTAAATGTGCTGTAGTGATACCAGGCAATAAATACAATGCAGATATATTTTTTCCTCCTTCTTGCTTCAGGTAAACATTTGTTCTGCAGTGTTGCATTTCTATTAGAGCATTTTGTAGAAGGTAAGGTTTTCACATTACCCAAACACCCTCCTTTTCCAGACACTTACATACAACCCTACTAACTTCCCACTGTTCAAAACATGCAAACTAATAAATTATAGAGATAGATTGGGGAAATGGAACTATTGACATTAATAAGAGAAATTTTATTTGTTCCTTAAGCTTTGTATCTTTTTAGGGCCTTGTTTGAAAACCATTTGATTTAATCATGTCAATGGAAATCCTTTTATAAATACTCTAATATGATGTGTTCTCTCTTTTGTTTGTCTCCTTCTCATTCATTGTCATTCATGGAAATTCAATGTTTCAATCTGTAATGCATTGTTGCTATTGCTCATGAGTTTTTTCGTGAGAAAAAACAGGATCAGGGATTTTTCAATAGAATAAATAGAAGCGACTCCACTGAATGTCACCCTTGGGGCAACAGGGAAACGAACATGAAACAAGCACTTGCAAAACATTACAGGAAAATACAGCTATTGATGCCTTCAAGGGGAAGTAGCTAAGAAAAGTAAATGCAAGAATTTTATTGGAAATCTATGAAACTAAACTGTAACTCAAAGCTGTGTCTCAGGGTGGCTTTTGTTTTAGTTTCCAATATATCATATGCTATATGGCCCTATGCAGAGAAAAGAAACCAAAACCCAACAAAACCCTCACACTTTTGAACAACATATGTTCTAAATGTCATTGAATGTTTCTATATTCTTCTTGCAGATTTTCTGCTTTTATTTGCTTGAAGTTACGCCAATCTCAGATCAACTAAAGAGATTTAGAGAGAGAGAAAACTTATGGAATTAATTATTTCAAGTAGGATGACATCTCAACTCAACGTACAGAATACACTAGAAGCTTAAGGACAACACAAGGTAAATGACCCCTCATTTGCATTTTTTATTGCTATTTCTATTGCTATAATTATTATTCTTTTTGACAGTTTGAAAACAGAAAATCTAGCACATAGACCATAACAAATTAAGTAACTTTCAGTACTGCTCATGACTTTGGCACTGTCATTGTAAGAAAGTCAATTAAGTTTTAATATTAAACTACATCAACAAAAATAACCATGTTTTTATCAATCTTCTTATTTTTATACTTGGAAATATAAAAAATCTTGCTTGTCACAAGCCCAATGGAAGTTTGTTTCCTAGACTGGTAAGTTATCTTAATGAGTCCCATCCTTTGGTAAACATGACCTACAAAAAGATTTTTACTCTGCAGCAAACTCAGAAGCTGATAACTGTCTTGTGTTGGCTACTTCCATATACTGATGTTGCGTAAGCAGAACAAAATCAGTAAAAAGCTCCATCTTTTAAAGCTGCAAAGCCTCCTTTGTTTAAGAAATGTGGCATCACATGTCAAATGTCATTCAATATTCCAAGAAGGTGCTGTAACAAAAAAGAAGATAGGGTTAATATCGTTAACTCAGCTGCTCCTTTTCTATGAAGGTGAACCTTGGTCTTGGGGCAATAAGCGAGATTTTATACTTCTATCAAAGACTTGCACTTCAAAGTGATACAAAAGGCATTTAGAGTGACAATAACCAACAATCTGTTCTCAGGAGGTGACTCCCAACATGAAAGCACCCCAATAAAACCTGATACAGAACAGACAACAAGCTGCTAGGCATCACCACAAACCAGACTGCAGTTTTGAGAAATGCCCTGTACATAACCCAGCTTCAGTCTTGAATACTGGTTACTGCCATAACTATACTTTTTAAACTACATCATTATTGACAGGTTGGAAGAGAGGAATTGAAGAAAACTTCCTCTTCTTATTCCTCATCCAACAGCTCTGTTAATCCCCAGCTGAAGAACTGAAATCAGACCACCTTCATACTCGTTTATTCAGACAGTATTACTCTACTTCCAACCTTAAAATATTTTGCATCCGAAGCTCTGATATGGTTAAATATCTTAAACTGAATGCACAGTCTATTCCTATTTTGTTGCCCATGTATTAATTAAAATTTTTAACAAATTAAACATAATTTCAAATGTACCATATTTTGCATATAAATAATCACCAGCCACATAGAAACAAAAATAAAATGGAAAATCACTAGCAGAATCTAGTCTCTACAGCAGACTCCAGATGTTTTCAAAATCCAAAACCAAGGGTAAGCAAAAAACCTGACTCAAAGGTAAGGTCACTCATGTTCTAACAGACTGCCTAGAAAATATTTTTTTAAATAATTATAATTATTTAAAATCTTTCTTTAATAGCCAGATGGTGATATTAAAGTAAGGATTCAGTCCTTAACAACATTTGCTTAAGTGATTCACCACCACACTTTCCTTTTTCCATCATCAAGATTCTGCTGAGGATTACGTGAATCACAGGAGTTTTATGTAAATATTTGAAAATAGGTTCAAAATGCACTGTTAGAATTTTGTTTTATTTTACAGAACATTGCAATAGTCTTGCTCCCTGGTGGCAAGTACCTGCAGAGAATAGAAAGATTTCAGTCACACTCAGCTTTTGAAAACTTTTCAGATAAAGTAGGTGGAGGTGGTGCTTTTGATTCAGAGTTCAGGTCCCAGCAGGGAAACATTTCTGACAAATCAGCTGGGTTAGCAGGCTCACTTACTGCTGCTACATGGATGATGGCAGAGTGGCAGGAGGAGCAAGTGCCACAGCACAGGGACTGCAGCACTGCTTTAACTCACAGGCCAGTAAGAAAAATAAAAAAAAAACCTAAATCTGAATTCATTCAAAGAAGGAATTTATTAATCTGAAGAGGTTGCTTTTCCTGGATAATGCATTTACTTAAGATTGCTGATCCTTGATAATGCATTTATATATCATCTCACAGCTCAGCTTTATTAACAGAAAAAAAACCAAAAAACCAACAACCTTCTTCTGTTTACTTACGTGCTTATTTTTTTTTGCAAAACCTGCTAGTAGAATAGGTAAAAGCTTGACCAAAACCTATGAACAGAATGTTAACCCATTTAGTTAACATGCATCAAAGAAAACTGGTTACCCGTACAAATGGAAGACATGCCACTTGTGAATGTTTTATTTGCTATATTAACACAACCTAGCAGCACTGCTTCACTTAAATGGTGCTTCACAAGCATCTTGATTAGAAAAGGGTCCTGAATTCAACTACAACTTTGTAACTGAGAAAATAAAACCAGGACAAAGAAGCTCCTAGATATTAAACAATTTGAAACACTTCACATTTTTGGCATTTGTTCACCAAATTTCAAAAGCATGTAAGAACACAGAATATTTTACTTTCGTGTTTCAAATCAAAAACTGAGCCCCCTAGTGTTTAACCTCTGAAGAGCTGCCATTGTAAAGCTCTGAGTTTTTCTACACCTCAGTCTTAATATTTACTAAGCTGCTCAGTTATACTTTCACAAAGCTACTCCAAGAAGAGCCTTGGTCCTTCAGTGTGAAAAGATTGAAGGTGAGGCTCTGCAGGTTTGCGCAAGCTGCTGTTTTCTTCATGTGAATTGCAACAGCATTTGCACTGAAAGCACAACCACCTCCTCTGCACAGACTACACTTGGGTGGAAAATTAAGAGCCTGATTGTAAAGCACTGTCCTCCAAACAAGGGATTTTAGTATCAAAGATTCTCTAAACTAGACCGATTATCAACTACAGTTGAAATAAACTCTGACTCTCGAAACTACAATTTTTTGGAAAAAATATTGAGAAAAACAGAAATTTTAGCCTAAAAGCCAGCATAGACCTAAACAGGCACCATTTTTTCTACAACATTTAGTGACAGAACACCTGCATTTGCAAGTATGTACTGGTCAGGCATATCAAGTTACATCTTGGATTAAAGTCCAATTCAAGCTTGTTTTCCCAAAATATTTTTCTCCTATTCATTTGCCTGCTTTATTACAATAGTCCAGAATTGGGACAATATGCTGGAGAAAAGAATGAAAAAAATAAAAAACCAACGAACTACTAAAAAAAGTCTGAGGTTGGTGAGTTGTGTAACCTGACACCCGACTACACTTTTTAAGGTATCTATCAGTACTCCAATTATGTAAAAACCAGTACAGCAGAGACACCACCTGCATGGCACCTTAGAGTTCTGCATACTAGAAGTAAGACAGGCCTGCATGTTTCGTGTTAAAGTTTGCGTATCAGTTTTGGTAAGTTCCTCAGAGACTTCAGTGGCCTCAACTACAGATGCAGTAAGAGATGTTAGGATCTCAACTGCCCCAGCAACTCACTGGCATTGAAAGAAATGCAGTGAATCAGATAAACCTACCTTAAGTCCAAGTTGATACAGTAGCTCCACTGACTGCTGCACTCTTCACAGAATAATAGTTTAAAATACGATTGCACAAAACTGGATTAAGAATTTTGATACATAGAAAGAAAATTGTACATCTTGCTAAGATTTTACAGTGTTTTTGATTTCAAGGATAAATACAAAGCTTGACATACACTCATATGTGGAGATTTTTTGAAGGGTAGATAGACAGAGGTCATGGAAGACAGAATGGAGTCATCTACTGAGTGCAGCAGAAGAGTCTTTTACTGTGAAAAGCTGCTTGAATTCTGAAGCTGAGATTGAAGCACCTAGCAGGAGTCTGCACACGGAAGGGCTCAACTGGTGAATTATATAAGAATTCACAAAGTACTGGGCAGGATCCAGATGTACTAGTGCCAGTTCCTTTCTATCATTCCTTATAGTATCACACCTTTACTGGTTAGCAGTGAGTCACAGAACACTGGGCTATTGTCAAATGTTCTTTTAGGAGTGTTTTGTCCTAAAAAAAAAGGACTAATAAAGCATGAAGTGAGAGATTTGAGGGTAGTGAGTGTGGTCCAACAAAACCTACCTGCCCTGAATGAGTGAAGAAGTGTATTTTAAATGGCCTCTATTGGAAAAGATAAAGAGTTACATGTGCATTCAAAAAATATCTAGCACTCGGGACAAATGAGCAAAAACTCTGCCATATGGCTGGGGCATGAACAAGATGCCAAGCAAAATTCTTCCTTGTTACCATTTAAAAATTTCCTGTGTTTTAACTGAAAATCCTTTTGATTCATGTCAAAGACATGACTAAAAGCTTGCCAGGACTCATTGCAGTGTTCCTTCACTTTCCATTAGCAGTCTCTTGAAGCACATGATACAGCAGTTTACAAGAGAAAAACATCAATGCACAGAATTTAGAATGAAGACAGTCAGAAAAAAATAAATATTCTGTCTTAAAAAAGCGAGCCCTTAACTAGTCCAAACTGTATTCAGTAAGTTCTATGACTATGTAATTATCGCCAGATTATGGTATCTAGAGGGTAAGAAATAAAATACACTTGACCCAAGAGAAGGAATTTAACATGAACAGCTAAACAAATTTTGATAAAAATGAACTTTTCAAGTTTTGATGGAAGGTGAAATAAAGGGTGAGGTGTGCCTGACACTGTAAGAATATTTTTCGTGATTTTTGTAAGAGTATTTTAGTGCTTAAAGAAACTGATTGAACTGAGTGTTCTGGACAGTGTTCAGGTCATTAAGTTGTGAAAATGCCAAAGCAATTAGGGTAATATAATCAAAGTTTAACGAGAAGTCCAAATTAACACTTTTGATTATTGGTGCACTATCTGAAATGGTTTTGAAAATGTACTTTTTGGTGCTTTTTTGACACCATCTGAAATCTGTTCCAACACTTGTGTCTTGCTCAGAAAAGGCTTAAAACAAGAAAAGAAGGAAAAATTTGTTTTCTATTCCTCTTGTCTCCCCTTCACCATTTTCTTGGATGAAGAACCCCAATCTCCTCCCAGCATAAATGGAAGCAAACTAGGTTTAAACATTTGGAAAGATATAAAGGTTTATTATTAAATGAATCCAGATTTGACAGATATTACATTAAATAAAACAGCAATAAAGTTTTATTAGGGTTTATGTACAGATCACAGTGATTTTTCATTGTGCAATGAGGGCTGACTTTGTAACTTTGAACAGTACTTACACGCGAGCTACAACAAGCAACCAGCAACACACATTAGCCTAAGTGAACCTCACAAGTCGAGCAGTCCAAACTGATATGCAGCATACAAATGCCTGCTACTACTATCACTACTTGCTACACAACAGAGTATTTATAAAGCAGTCAAAGTTTGCCATAGAAAAGTGCAAAACATGGGAAGTCTGTACACAGTACAGTACGAAAAGGAATCATGCTACAGTCATTGAAAGCTGAAAAATATTTCTATAGCATAGGAAGCACTGCATCACAACTCTTCTGAATGGCAAGCAGATGGGCTGAGGAACAGCCGTATCTTCATTGCTTTCAAAACTGTAAAATCCCTGTTAATCCATTTAAACATAGTTTAGTACCTATATTTGATCCATAACAATGACTTTCTACAGTGGAAGATCACATTAGTTAAAGCTCAGTAGCACACATATTCATTGATCAAGCTAATTTACAGGAAAATCTACAGCAAGTTCTTCATTGAAATCATGAAGCAATTGTATCATTTGGTTACAAGGCAATTGAGTTTACAATTCATGTTTATCACTTAAAACCTCAGATTGGGCAATTAAAAATATATATATATATATATATATATATCTAAAACTCAAAAATAAAGGTTGGTTTTTTAATGTTTAACATTCTTGTTTACTGATGTAGAATACCAAGGGCCTATGGCTCTCTTGCAAGACAACAGTCCTTATGCAACAGTCTATAGGCAGAAGTACACACTAACAGAAAGAATCAAAAGAAAATGAACCTCAGAGAACACCCTACTTGAATAGGAGCTAAAAAAAAAAAAAGTCTTCTAGTCTTCTTAAAAAATCCACAAATCCAGAATTCCTAGTGCAGTGTTTACCTGCATGAGCACTCAGACAGAACTACATTACTGGGCCAGGAAGTCCCAGTAAAGACTTAAAGCAGACTCACTTGTGCAAATAAATAAAACAGCCAGGTAATGACACCACAGTAAGTCCAGGACTGTAGAGAAAATAACTGATCACTTAAAATAATGCTTCAAAAATGTTTTGGTTTTATTTTTTAGTTCGGTATTTTAATTAAAAAAAATTTGAAAGCAGTTCTGTACTAGAAAGCATGCTGACGAGGTCAGTAGTTAGGTGTATGTACACATGGCTCGGAAACAATGTAAAGGCAATGGATTATCATTATTAATAATGTTGTATTCAGTTCCTTAGTCTCCATCATAATGAGTGTCAGTGCATCCACTGCCAGCAATGGATAAAATTCATAAAAAGAAAATCCACTATCTCCAGTTGTTCAAGCACTCAAAACTTCTAACCGCCACTGCGGCAAATTACTCAAATTCATTTTCTCAGATCTGAAGACTTCAACACAGAACAGCTTTGAAATTTGAAGAAAAATCCTATATTTAGCATACTTTCTTGTTGCAGTATGTAAATTTTTAAATAAGAAACTGATGTTGTAGTATTCAGAGTCCACAAAATACCCTAAGCTTGCACATTACGAAGACTCCCAAACTGTTTGCTCCCCCTTACACAAAGTAAGTCGTGTTTTATCAGTTTTTCCAACTGATTTAGAACAACTAATTTCACAGATACAAATATAGTGGGCTAGAGTAATTTTTCCACGAGAACAAGGAACTTAAAGTATGTTAAAAGTAATTTCCTATGGATTGCCCTGTATTTCATTATACATTCCTACACAGTATTTACTGAGTGGCAGCTGGGGCCATCAAACTGCATAACATCAAGACAGCTTTGTGGTATTCCAGATTATCATTTTGAAATATCCTGATTCTGTTACACATTGTCCATCTTTGCCACGAGTTACACAGATAAGTAAGACTTGCTTTATATAAAGAAATAATATAATACCCCAGAAGATACAGGTTCTCAACAGCACTTATGTACTGCCTAAACAAAACAAATTGAGATAACTTTTTCACAAGGAGACTCCAGTAATGGATATGCCATAAAATCAGAAATCTGGTAATTTCAGTAACAATTACTATAATGCCTACTTTTTAGGCATTCAGGGTTTAGTTTAGAAAAACAAATCTCCAGCCTACATTTCTTATTGCTTTCAGATGAAAAATGTGGAGAGTAATTTTTGGGAAAAACTGTCTGTATGACCTAATTAAAGAGTATTATGTAGAGCTGTAAGCCATAGTAGTAGAACACCAGAGAGCCGATGTGCTCTGAGAAAAAACAAATTTGGTCTAAATACTATAGCTTCACTGGAAGATATCTAAACCCACAATAGCCTAAAGAATGTAACTGCTTTTTGTAACCGAAGCACTTCAAAATCAAATGCCTTATATTAACATAAGTATCACAATATGTAACAGGAAAAAAAAAAAACCCTAAAAAAAGAGATTCTGCCTAGTATTCAATCTACCTTCATGTTTCTGTGCATTAATATACAAAGATCCATACATGTGCACATACTGATATTTAGTGCCATTTAAAATGAAGCAATATTGCAAATACTTCCACAACACAGTGTGCTCAAGCTGCTAGAAAGGTGTTAGCACAGGATGAAAATAGAGACTCTGTCCATATAAGGTCTGAACTGCACATATGAAATTGCTGGCAGCAGCGACTAGGAAATTTTCAAAAAAGGAGGAGCATCAAAATAAGGCTGTACTATATATTCAGTCTTCCCTCTGATATTCTGAAGTGCTCAGCATTCAACAGCAATTATTTCACTAATGAAAAAGGTCTGTTACGGCTCATGCTTTATATTTGGAGAAGACAACTTGCGAGGGAACAACTTGTCAGAGCCAGTTAAAGCCCTTTTATCAGGATGGACTGACTTGCAAGTTTACAGTGAGTTTTCATGTGAGGAATCTCATTTCATACAGTGTATAACCACTCAAAATTTTGGTTTTCAAAGAGACATAATTGTAACAGAATTTAATAAATTAGCCATTAAGATGCATCTTAAACAACAATAAAACATACCCTTGTCTTTCTGCTTTCAAGTACTATGGTTGTAAGTGTGAGGCATTGGAAATTTTAGGTACAAATCTTTCTTAAAACGTAATTATTTTTGTTTTTTACAAAGAATTATAAAATGTATATAAGATGATGAAAAACTCATTTATCCTTTTTTAAGACTTTTATTCCTAAAGAACTTCTTGTAAAACATTATTTGAAAAATAAAAATCATAGACTCTGCAAAGTACAAAAATTTACATCTTTGCACAATTCCTGTGCTTTAGTTGTACTGTATTCATTATATACATATATACTAATTTGTGCTTTTAATTACACAAGTTTAGTATAAACTTATAAAATTAAGTCTATGAGTTAACTATGCAAAAAGGATCTGGGAATAGCAGGAAACTTAATTCAACCATAAGTTAAAAAAAATAATCCTAAAAATATCATTTTAGTTAGTCTACTTCAGAGCAGACTATCATTATTACAATTTACTAAACTAAAGTCAAATGTTTACAGCAAAAAATTATTCCTGCCTGCCTCCATCTTTTTTGACATTTATTACAGACTAATACACATATCTGAATGCAGTATCATACTTAGCCACAAAAAAAAAAATCTTCCTTTATATCTGAACTCCAACGTTCTTCAGACTTGCTCTTAGCGCTTCAGTGTCCTTCCAGTTTCTAAGACAAAAAAAGAACACAAAACTCAAGGTGGACTATCTGAACTCAGTAACAAGTACCAACCTATCACATTTATAAGAGAGAATATCCATGGTACAGAATTAATCTGACAATCTTACTCCTCTAGAGTCTGCATTCTTGGTAGTAAAACCTTACAGTTAAAAACTATCACATTTTCTTATCTGTCAAATCAATCTAGGTATTCCTTTTTAACATACTATTTAAAAAATAGACTTAAATATCTGTACGCAAATAAACCTTCATCACTGTAGAAAACCAAATCCTGTGAGGTAAGTGATTTTTGTCACTTCAACCCATTATGAACCAGAAAATGTAATTTCTGCTTATGGCTCTCACTCACAGATCTGCAATGTTTTCAACAGCTCTTTTGACATTGGGACATACCTTGTCCAGTGTAGGTGTTACACTCAGAAGTTCTTGAAAATCTCTAGATCTTTAGGAGGTACTGGAGGTGTCTTGTTCCAGTCATCTTCAGGATAAGCTTCAAAATTGGAAGTATCCCCATCATTGGATACTTTGGGCACTATGGGAGGCTAGTCAGAAGAAGCACAACAAAAATATTAGTAGGTTTCCCAGTGAGATCCTCTCCATCATACTGTTCTGTAAAAGATCTATTAAACAAATGGAGTACAGACTTGCAGTTCACCTTTTCCCTAATAATAAATGGCATGAGAAAGAGAAGCTTGCAGCAACACATACACATTCCCACACTTTGTAAATTTTACACTTAAATATTATGTGCTTGAAAGACACTTAGATAATTAATACACTTAATACAGATACCTACTTCATTGAGCACTAGCTTCTTTTCAACAAGAATTTCCACAGCAGCACTGGAAACTGCTACCATATTGAAGGAAAAAAGCCTTCTCTCCACTGTTTTCAAATAAACTGATTGCTTTTAAAGAGGTTGAAATTACTAATTTCTGTCTACCAACTGTGGTTTTCCCTAACCTAGTAATAAATTCAAGCAGGTAAAGAAATTCACCATAACTCATTTCACAAGGATGGCTTTAAAAACAACTTAATTCAAATGGATTGTTTTCATGAAACTTGAAGGTGCCAAGAATTTATGATTCTTCTTATGATCTTATGATCTTCTCTTTCACTTTCCCTATTCCTCCTACTCCTACGTGTTTTACGTTTCATTAAAACATTTACCTGAATTGAACTTGGCACAAAAACTTAAAGCCCATAGTAAAATACTTCCTTATATGTAAGGACAAGGAAAAAAAAACAAAACAAGAACAAACAAAAAACCACATAAACAAAACCAAAAAAACTCACACCAACAAATTATCAATCTCCTTCACCTCCCCAAATAAAAAAACACAACAAGGAATCACTTGCAAAACCCTAAACTACATTTTCTCATTAACTATGAACTAATCAGCTTCAGCAAACTAAAGCAGGGATTTTTTTTTTAGACAATTCATTTATAGACAAAAATGAAAACAGACATTCATACAATTAACTCTGCATTGCAAAAAGGCAAATATGCTTTTAATTACTAAGTGTGCATATAGACATGTGGTTATACACACACAAACACACAGATGCAACAGCCAACAAACCTTCAACAGATCTTAAATGAACAATGATTTCTCCTTGTGATGTCCTATACAGTATTTGCAGAATGTACCTTTAGCCTCCTTTGAGGTACAGCATCCCAGTCTATAGACCTGAACCATCGATGTCTCTTCACATCATCTGCTCCATTCTTTAAGAAAAGAAATCAAAATTACTATTTTTTAAGCTACATGTATGCCAAACCATGTATTTCATTGCAAGGACTGTGATATCAAAGCAGACTAACAGTCTATCCTTTTTTCTTTTTTTCAGGCGATAACAATTAAAAGATTCTTGCGGATAAAGTAATTAATTTTCATTTAATTTTCATTTCATTCATTAGTTATTTCCCTAGCAGGTCCTGAGTTCCAGCAATAAAACCCAACTATTTTTGATTTGAGATTTGTTTGGGCTTCTTTTAGCATTCTTCTGACACAATGCAGATCAAAAACAGGCTTTAAAGTACCCACAAAACCATTCAGTACTGTCCTATTTACTTTTGTTTTCTCCAGCATTTTAGACAATGTCTTTTATTCAGATAGACTTTTTAATTCTTTCCCTATAAAAAAAAAATAATGAGGGTTGATGGTGTTTTAAATAAAAATGATGTCTAGGAAGCAGAGAGTTTTTTTCAAATATTACAGACATTTTATGCTGACAGCAAGAGGTTCTCAGTACTGTTACAAAAGTAAATATATTAAAATTTGTTTTCATTTTAGATATGCAGCTAAAGGTGTATTTGCCTTGTAGAGATTATTCTCTCTGGGGTGCCTGTTTCATTTATGTACGTAAGAAATAAAAATGTCTTTTTCACGATTAAGCTTGTTTAAAGCACTGATTTGTTTTGAAGGCATTAAGCACTGGGGAAAACCAGCTGGTTCTCTGTCTCAAGCCTGATCACAGCACAGCACTCAAAATTATACCAGGTACAGCTCTACAAAACAAAGCATTATCAAATATTTAGATTTTTTCAGATTTATGTGGAGTGAGACTATCCATGCTCATATCCAATGAGGCATCAAGGATAACAGTATCTAGTGCCCTCAAAAGCAGATTTGAGTGAATGCTTCACCCAGAAAATGTTCAGTGGGATTTGCATCTTTTTAAAGATGATCATGGAAAAGGATCAGACATAAGTCTGACCTAATGCTCCCACCCCAGAATCTTCTCTCAATTAGAATGGTTTTTGATTTAAGCATTTTAGTCAATTGTAGAGAAAACCCCAAAACAAACCTAAGCAACCACGGACTAAAAAAATCCCCCAAAACAACACAAAGCACAGCCAAACACATTTACCAAAGCTCATGTTTGAATAAGTCAGTATTTTCTTTTGTTCTTGTTTTCCTTCATAACTGTCCAAAGATATAAAAGTTTTCACTAGTAAATGAGTTTAAAAATTTTCAGCTTAAGAAATCCCCGTAAAAAAACACTACAAAGGATGCTGAAGGATAAGAAAAACATTATTTCCTGTTTTCTCTTACTAGTCTCAGTTTGTGCCATAAAAATGCTCCAAAAGAAAACATTGCACAGCTGCTTAAATCATTTATATCAATATGTTAAGAAAATCCTGGATGATTGTACATCTTTTACCTTCTTCACCTATGCTTACCATTCGATGTGCTTTGGGCCAAAGAGCAAACCTCTAACACCCCTTGGCCAGAGAAATAGAAACTTTAGGTGTCTCTAAAGTATTGAAAGATTATACGAACTAATTTCAGTATTTATAGTCTTCATAAATCTCTTCCTATTAGAGTAAGTAATTCTTCTTGGTGGAAGAGTTTTGACTGTGTTTAATCAGCCCCTCCAAGACAATGACCAGGTATCACAGTACTACAACAATCCTTATACTCCTAAAAATAATTTTTAAACTTCCAATTTCATTATTGCTCCTTCTGGGATTAACACCTCCCCAAAAAAAAGAATCAAATGAGCTGGCACCCTGTACTACAGGACCATGTTTCTGGTCTAATCTAGGTTTTCACATTAATGAACAGGGTAGTGGTGGGGGTGGTGGTGAGGAGAGAGGGAAATCATAATGAAGGATAGCATTAATCCAAATAGGAGAATGATTTTCAGAAAAACAGAAATACACAGCTTAAACTCTGCATTTAGGACCGCTTAACCACAGTAATATGTGGGAAAATGTATGTGCTTCATACTTATAAAAACAAAAACTCTATGAAGAGTTGGTATGTATATATATATATATATATATATCTTTCCTATAGAATTCTTTCAATCTTGTTCTGTGTTACAGCAAAGATTTTACCTTCATATTTCCTAGTCGTCTTGTTCTGTCAACCACAAGCAACTTCTTAATAAGGTCTCTGAAGTAAAGAAAACATGTTCTCTGTTAAACAGAAGTAATTTATATTTGTCAAGTGTTATGGAAGATAGACATGCTTCCCTTTGACCCATTTGTTCCCCCATATTTTAGGATAATGAAGATTAAACAATTTAACAGAATTCTTGAAGATTTCTTTCAGACTCTTACAGGAAACAAAGGAAAAAAAAACTCTCTCCTCCCCTGCCCCTTGCCAGATAGCACCATTTAGGTCTTTGTATTTTTGCATTTCGCTGGGCATTCCAAATCTCAAAATGAATCTCTAATCTGTTTGTCAGAACTCAACACTAACATATATTAAAAAAGGAGATAAAACAGCACCCTCATCTTTATGCTAAGTATCAAGGGAAACCATGGAAGAGCTAGTCAGATGCTTAAAACCAGTAACATTTATAATTTCATTGAAAACAAAAAGCCTGACCAAGAAACTGGTTCATTGAACAGTTCTACATAAAGCGAAATCAAAATTATAAAAGATTAAAGAAAGTTTAGAGACATAAAACTCTTCCATTTTAATAGCAAAATACTTCAAATATTAAGCCCCAAACAACTATGACATAAACCAAAACTATCATAATTAATGTAATTAGCTTGATTACTTATGAGCTGGAAGAAATCTGTTTTTTTATTTCTATAAACAGTTATATTTTATCTCAAAGATTATTTTGCAATTTGATTTTAGAAAAATAGCATTCTGGACTAATTGAATAAAGTGCCAATGACAAGAAAGAACAAAAGTTTAACCATCCTTATTCCTATAATCTCAAGTAGTCCTGACAGATGACAGCACATAGTGCTGGAGAATAAAGAGCATGGCTAGTTGCAATTTTGAACAATATGAAAAGTTACAAACAAGTCAGCAGTTTTCTTTACAGGACAGAACACAAACATAACAATGACACACCTGTCTCTCTCCATTCCTACATGTAATGTCTACTATCCCTCCCAAAAATAGCATTGTGTCACCTATCCTTGAAATCACGAAAGTGCGTGCAGAAAAAAACATATGAACTGAATGTGCTAGACTTTGGCTAATTTAAAAAGCTGCTGCATTTTACATTTGCAATTCTAAAATTCAACTGGAAAAAAAATTCAACTATCAGATAAATAAAAATGACCTCATAGAAAGCAATTTTTAAAACTCTCATGATTATTCCAGACAATCAATATTTGAATTAGATTAAATCATGAGACCAACTCCTTTTACAGTCACCTTCACAGAAATATCCCTTTCTACTTCACAAAGATGACCATTCCTTATGGAAGAGGCTACAAGGATGACTATAAACACACTTAAAACAGAAAAAAGAAATACAGAAATCCAGAAAGAGATTCACAGAGTTCATGGTCAAAGATACTTTCCTATTCCCATAAAACCAGACAACATTTCATGGATCACTCTTGGTTTGCTTCAAAAATTCATCACAAAACAGTTAAGGGATGAGCTTATTTGGTGATACAGTGTTGTCACAAAGGTGATAATTCTACATTGGACCACGTAACTGAAATATCCATTGAATTGAAACAAATAATAGGTGGTTTAGAACATCTTTATTACATTGGTTCTAAAAAAGTATTAAAAAATTATGTTAAAATCAATTCAGTAGATATGCAGGTGTATGTATTTGAAGAATCAAATTCTACATGAAGGTCTCTTCAGACCAACAATCAGTAAAATGCTGTAACATTGACATTTCTTTTGGAGTTTTCCAAAACTGGCTTTGCAAGGAAAAGTTTAAAGAAGCAGTAAGAAAGAATGACATTCATGCAGCAGGAGGGAAAGCAGAAGTGGTACGAATTCAGTAAGTAAAAATATGGGAGGGTGATAGGGAGTAGGTGAGTAAAAATCCCGATATGCCTAGGGAGAGAAGTGTTCTCAGAGGTCAGAAGGGAAAATAGTTTTGCTGCCTCAGAACAGAGAATTGAAACACTGCATAGCACTGATACATCACACAAAGTCTGAATTTAGGACCCAGGATAGCCTTCTTTCTGGCTGAAATACTGACTTACTGGAAGGAGAGAGAGAAAACAGATGGGATAGATGGTAAGAAGCAGGCTGCCTTCCTTGGGCAAAATAATCTTGGCACTTGCTTTAAGCTAATGATGCAGAGATGTTAGAAGACTACCCAGTTCTGCATATTGTGGTTTAAGAGAAGGAAGAGGGGCTGACAGCCAAGACATTGTGCTCACAACTCACTGCAGAAAGCAAGTGAAGCCACAAAAGTAGTGTGGCCAGCAGGACAGAACAGTGATTGTGGCCCCTCTACTTGCCAGTGGTGAGGCCACACCTAGCCTGCTCCTGTGTCCAGCTCTGGGCCACTCACTTTAAAAAAGAGATGTTCTGAGCCACTCACTTTAAGATGCTGGAGCGTGTTCCTCCGTGGAGGAGGGCAGTGGAGCTGGTGAAGGGTCTGGAGGGAAAACCCTACAAGGAGTAGCTGAGGAAGCTGGAATTGTTTAGCCTGAATAAAAGGAGGCTCAAGGGTGACCATAGAAGTCTATGTAAATACTTTCACTACACTGGATGGGTTGTTAGGATGATAATCTAATTTGAGGTGTTATGCTTCTGATCATAACATTATACTTCAGTACACAGAACACTACAAGAGATAATCAGTTTTCTTTCCAAGACCAACTGGATTAGGAAGACCAGACAATGAGAATACACTGAACTGGAAACAGTCTGGAGCTCCTAGGAGAAAACTGTTACAAAGAGATTAAATATGACACACTTGTCTCCCCATAGTGAGCATAAGGGGATGAAGACATGCTTCATTCACTGCACCCAATGATTGAGTGGAAGCTTGAATGAAAAAGCAAAACAAACAAACAAGCAGTCTTTCTCAAATGATTAGTTTTGCTTTTAATTCTTCACCCAGCAGTGACAGTAAGCAAGTACCTCTCAAGGTCACTACCACAACATCATGAATGATTAAGATAGGAATAAATTCCTGTCTTCACTCATCCACTCAGTTATCTCAGGTTCTTAGGAGAAGCTTCACATTTATATTTGCATTTCCTCTGTTTCAATGTTTACTAAAAATAATTTCAGTTATGGAATTTTTAAATAGGAAAAAAATCTATTTCATCTGCAATATACCTTTAACAACTGCTAAATACTGAGAAATAAACCCACATATCATGCATATGCAATACTGCATATTAAACTGGGCCCCTGCCAATAAATATAAGTTGATTTTACGCTAGAACTTCTGAACTACCAGAGTTCTCTCAAGTAATTACAATGAGAGATATTTAAGTGGCATGTATCTATAGATAGAAACAGTTTAGTGTTCTCTTCCTGCTCTCCTAATTTTTACTCAGACTATCATCTCATATTTCTCCTCTTGACCTTCTTACAGTACAAGTCGATGGGGCTTGCACAAGGTAGAAAACCATTTAATATCCCCTAATAAACAGAAAAGAGAGTCAGAGATTATCTTGTAACTGCATCACCACTTTTAAGACTACCAAATATATAGGTTTATTTGGACTAAAAGTGTAAATGTAATATAAAATATTTTCTAACATGATGTTTCAGAAAATCAGAATCTGAAAACAGGTCTAAAAAGATTTTTTAGAAACAGTGCTCAGAAGGTGTTTAGAATAGAAAAGAGGGATTCATGGACTTACTTTACATATAAATCCAAATGCCTCGGGAAATCTATTTTGCCAGCAAGAATCTTCTGATATATACCAAATGGATTGTCATCAAAAAATGGAGGAAACCTATTTTAATACAGAAGAATTTCAGATGTCAGAAAAAGATGTTCTAAAAATCTTATAAGCGGTATTATGTTATAGTAATTCTCCTCAGAAATAATTGATTATATTGTTCATTTTGACAGGACACTACCAATCAAATAGTATCCTGAAGAACAATTTAAGGCTGCCACTGTAATACAGAAAACATTTTTGTATGCCACACACTGAATGCAGAATTAAAATTTAAATATATGAATAGAAAAATATAAAATTGTTACATAGTTGCAGTAAAAATGTAATTTATGAAACAAATTTTCAGTGTTAAAAGTAAAAAATACCTTGCCTTTATCTCTAAAGCCCAGGGATATACTCTCCAAAAGACCATTACCATTTTTGATCTTGTCCTGTAACTGCAGGCACACCCTTATTTACCAGTTTCTGTCTGAAGTATTAAAGGACCTTCACATAAATACACTATCCAGTTCAGTTATTTCTTGTACTTCTTGAATATATGTTTTGCTAGATAAGGTTTTTGAAACAGTCAGACTGCTCACAATTCTCCAAGTGCAGCTGGCTTTCTGTGTGGGACAGATAAAGTTTTCATTTCACAATCTTCCCCATGATGAATAGTAAAATAACAAGTAATTAAAATTCTACATTTATATTTTCTATAAAGCTCTTTTTGAATTTATGAGCTAACAGAGACATTGTTTTGTACAGCTAGAGTAAGAACTCTAGAGTAAGAGTTTTCTGCTGTACTTCCTTTTCTAGTATAGTACATCCCCAATTGTTGCAAGAGGTGCATCAGTACAGCCAGCACAGGCAGCTGAGCCCAAGGGCCGACCGACAGTTTTCTGAGTGTCAGTCATGTTCAGTCCTGCTTTGCCCTCCATAACATGACCAAAGCAACCCTCTTACTATGATTCTGCCTCCAAACCCCTACAGAATTAAAAACACCCACAGGTTTTGAGTGCTGACCATATTAATAACATCCAACCACTATTACAGTTTATTTAAAATATTTTCACATCTAACATTTTGTAATTACTTTCTTGGAGAACTTAACTGCATGCATACACACACAAATACAGTGCTTGAGGCTTTGGAAATCACTGGTAGCATAAAAACAAGGATGAAAACAATACTTCTTCACTTCAGGCTCTTTTTTTCATTTTATGGTACTCAAACTAGCTTATTTCTCAACAAGTACTATACATTATTTCAATTACGTTTTCATAAGTATTTATTTCTTCATTATTCAGCTGATGATCAAGTGGATGAGCATACCCTTTGAAATACTGTAAAATTCAGCTCCCCCAAAAAATCAAATTCCATCAGAATTATTAAGTAAAAGTGTCTGTAGGCTTATAGTAAAAAAAAATAATAATTCAAAGCACTGAAAAGCATGACTAAACTATCTGGTTAGGGAAAGACTAAAGGACATTTCTTGTTGGTGTTCAGAAAGCCAGAGTAAGTACTTTATGAAAAACTACTTTCAAGCTAACTAGAAAGTAGAAGAATCTCAGGAATAATAATTGTGTTATTAAAAATTCCTGCTTTGACACTAAAGAACAAGGAAAACATGATTGCTATTTAACATGTACAGGTTTTTCACACGTAAGAAAGACTATCATGTAAATTCATTCTTTAGCCACGCAATATAAGTATCATTCACATTCTCCAAAGCAAGTCAACAAACTCAATTTTCTATTTTTATTAGGTATTAGAATCTATAAATGCATAAACAATTAGAATTATATTTTGCAACTGTGTATTACAAAGCTGCCAGCTGCAGTAAGCCTATTATTGTATATCACTGAGGTGTGAAATCAAGAAGAATAGAAGTACATATAATTTTTTTTTCATATTTACATGTTTAAATTGCTCTTTGTTTTCCCATTTTGAAAATCCAAAATTACTATGTTTAGAGGTCTTGAGAAAAATTTAAATCACACATGGCTATATGGTAATTTTATGGCAATTCTACTTAAAGTGTATTTGAACTGTATGTAAAATGAGAACAGCTTTGAAAGATTACAGTTTTCTAATGGACAAACCAAGTAACTTGATTTTGATGCTTTCTGTAAATGTCAACCTTCAACACAGCACAGATTTTAGACAAAATAATGCAAGTATTGTGCTGAAAGCTACCTAATAAATCAACAAAAATCCCCTTGAGTTTCAGACTTTCTTTACAACACAACACAAATATAAACAGCTGCCTTTTCACCAACTGCAAAGAAGCTACAAAAAATATCATCTCTGTAAATGGGAGAACAGCTGCAAACCATTCCTTTTGCTAACTGAAGCATAACAATGGCATGGACGCAAAGTCTCAAAGACAGTCTGAAGAACAGAAGTTGTAAGACCTCAAGGGAAAACACACACGTCTGAGAATATGAAACTGCAGACAGGAACCATTAACCTACCTAAAATGGCAGAACAGCACATCACATATGACCACCAAAGCAAAAACAAAAAAAGTGAAGCCCACATTAATACACAAAATTCGTATTAGCCGCGTATCTGATAACAGTAAAATTATGACATATCTAATGTTAAGTAACAAGCATATTTTTCTCTGCCTCAAATTGTAACAGAACTCATTTACTCAAAACGAACAGATGTTCTAACTCTTGTATTGACAATTTGTTTAGCTTGTTTAGATTAACTCTATGAACTTGGTGTTGTTCATCTGTTAAGATTTCTTTTCACCCTTGCTTCTCCCTGTTCCTTCCCCTTTCTGTATCTTGATATGTTAAATCTAAACAGGACCTTGCCTTAAACCTAGCTTGTGCAGAAGAATTCCATGGGCCTCTGGAGATTAAGTTAGGGAAATAAGACACTGTAGAACAGGAAGGTGTGGGTTTGTTTGTTTGTTTTTAGAGAGGCCATTTCCTTACACACACCTACCAATTATTTTCAATTGCTTTTGGGCTTCAGAGAGACTAACTTCAGGAAATAACTATCAAATGTCTTACATTAATTTACTTGCAGACAATAACTTAGTCTTGAACTCAGGTTTTGTTCACCTTCAAAATATTTTCAGATTTCTTAAATCTTCTTCGAATTTCAATGAAAAAGTTAACTAGGACTGTTTCTGTAATAAAAGCCTTGATAGTAAATATCTAGCCAGATCTTGAGCTGGTGAGGAAAAGTGCTTCAAAACACAATTGCCAAGAACAGTAAAAAGCTGTTAAAATGCTAAAAGCATACATTCATTGTGACAACCTTCCCATCTAAAGGAAACACATACAAACTATAATCTCTGCCTTCCTTTCATCTCCTAAAAAAAAAAAATCCTAAGAAAGTACTATCTACCTATATCCCCATTTAAAAAAACCCCAAACAAACAAATCCCTCCCCCCACCAAAACAAACCTCAAAATGCAAACATCCCAAACAAACAAGCTTATAAGGAGTTCCTATTCCAGCTTTGGAAAATGACTGAATGCTTCTGTGGTTTATTTTTTAGTACTGGATGGAGTCCCTGTCCAAAGCAGCATTCAGTCATTATGAAGAGCATGTCTATACAAGTACTGTAGTAAAAAAAACCTTAGAAAATCACACACAGCAGACAGCTGCTCTGTCAGTCAGCCTATATACAGCCTCACTTGACTTTCAAAAAAGTGTAAGCTATGTATTGGTTACAAGTCTCTAAAAGCCAATGTGCTTGTATTAGGCCACCTCCCTGCCATCCCACCATCCTGAAATCCAGGTCTCACCCCTTGAGGCAGATAGTGTCATGATGCAGAAGTTCTTATATAGGAGCACAGCTGCTCCCTTTTTTATGAACAATATATACCAGTCATATTTCAGTAGAATACACAGCAGTCATACTCCAGCACCCTGCAGTCTTGAGGTCTCAATGACTCCAAATATCTTGCTTGATTGCCACCTGTATTCAGTATGTTAACTTTGTAACCCATGTTTCCATTAGGCTAATGGAGAGAATCCTATCAACATCTCTATATGGCATTCAAGTAAAAAAGGCCAAATATTCAGTTACACTGAGACCACACAGACCTAACAGAGAGTGGTCCCACTGAAACCCATGGCAGGAAGGTAAATCACAGCTGGGTAACTGCAGCGCCTGCGCTCATATTACAGCCCAGACACTTTTACCTACAGTCTTCCTGCTGTCTAGGATCAAGAGTAGTGGCAACAAGCTTGCTGGGAATCTCGTTTTTTCTCTCTGAGATTCTTTCATCTCTCTGAGAAGTACTCTTTTGACCAGCTTGGGCCTCTCACCTTACAGGAAGCAATGGAAGAAAGGTGAAGCCTGTTCTCTATACAGATCAGCCTACATAAATAGCAACTTCATATTAGACCAGCCAGCCTGTATCAGCCAGCAACTATTATATATTTTTGCTGCTTTTCTGTCCACAAACTGCCATGTGATCCAAAGTCAATGTATATGCAAGCCTTCAGGACACTAAGAAAGCAAGCAGTGCGTAGCAATGCTGTACTGGGTAAAGTTGTGTTGCTATTAGGTGAACTTCACAGCAGTACATGCAGTGGATTAGAGCTCTGAAGAGACCACCCATCCATCAGGGGAACTACTTGCTCAGGCAAACTTACAAACTTGTCCAAACACTGGAAGAGTCACCAGTCACTTTGAAACTACAGTAACACACAGAGAAAAGGATGAATAAATCCAAGCAAGGACACTTTGCTCTGATCATTCTACAAGGCTGCATGTTTATAAGGAAAAGCCACAGACAACACCTGATACACCTGGAGACCAAGAAGGTGTAGAGCACACTGAGTCAGGTACCAGGCAGAAGCTCTAAGAACTATGAAATCAAACTGATGAAATATACTGTTTCTTCAGAAGCTATGAAAGCCTTGCACTTGTCCTATAGCACTAAACACTGCAAAGCCAATTGCTTTCAAAAATCCAAATCTTTTTTTTCAAGTATCCTCAAATAACAAAGCCAAGACAAAAAAAAGGAAAGCCATAAACCATGCAGATGCCTTGTTTAGCACTTAAGTACAATTTCACATTCTACCTAAATCAATTATTTATTTTACTGAAAAAATTATTTTTTGAAATCAGAGCAAATTGAGACAATGATTTTTATCTAACAAGTCATGAACAGTTAATTACATTAATGCCAGAAACTGTTTCTTCAGTTTGAATTTTCTGAAAACATTGCTTATCAAACAAATTCCAAAATACCAGAAGTAGCATTTGAGCAAACTGATTTCAAACAGACCTATAAAGCTTTTCCCTGTTCTTCTTCCTCTGGTTTAAAGGAAACTAGTGGTCAGTCATAATACAAACTGTATTAATAAAAAGTCTTCCATTGTGCATTTTTACAGACTAAAGATCCCATTGTAACTAGGATTTCCCTACACTGGAAATTAATCACAGAAGTAGTCCTGTTCTTTACCCATTAAATATAAAGGATCTTGTGAATAAAAATCTAAACTTCGGCAAAACCTGAATTTCCAAAACATATAAGGAAAAGAGAAGCTGTTAAAGTCTTAAGTAAAAAACAAACAAACAAACCCAAACCAAACAGCAAACCCAAACCAAGAAACAAAGCAAATTAACCCAAAACCCTTAAAACATGCCTATAACAGTGTTATATGTTCTTTTGTAAAGCTTCCCAATTCCTTTCTTCAAAGCCAGAAATTAAAGTAGTATATCAATAATAAATTTAGTGCAAATTTGGTAATCCAAATATTGTAAACGTAACTAGCAAATAATTCTGAATTACATAATATTGCGGTGATACAGTAATTATCACTTACCCTGACAACATCTCAAATATAAGAATTCCTAGGGCCCACCAATCCACAGCTCTTCCATGGCCTTTACTTTGTATAACTTCTGGCGCAAGGTACTCAGGAGTGCCACAAAGAGTCCACGTTCTGGTTGTAAAAGGAGGAAAAAAAACCAAACACAAAACAAACAATCAAAGTAGATCAAAGTGAAACTGAAATAGCAGTATTAGGAAAAACCAAACACATGTGTAACAAGTACCCAACATACACCTACATATTTACTGTACAAAGAAACAGAACTAAGAAACAAGATCTAAACAGACTGCTTTGATGATGTTTTCCAATTCTCCTGGAATAGAGATATATGCTAAGTAAGAAACTTCCTGTCTCAGAAAATATCTGTGCACTGAGTTTCCCAGTTGGTGCTGTGGTACTCTACCCGTTAGACTATACACTGTTTTGAATTATTAACAGTGTTTTTCACTCTGTAAGCTGCAGACCCTGGGAATTCATGGACTACTTCTGACAGGCCCAGCAGAAGAGAAGCATAATGGTCTTTTCTGCAAAACAAAGTTTAATTTAGGAAAAAAAAAAAGGGAAGGAGGGAGTTTTTAAGGAAGTAGTAGTTTAAATCAGTAAACAGTTGGACATACATAAAGACTTGTTTTACAATCTAAGTAAAGTTTTCCAAATAGTATTGAAATCTAACTTGTCATCACTTCCACAGCATTCATTACAAGGGAAAGATTTTTTATTTTTAGTTATTTAAGATGTTTACAGGATGTAGTTCAGCAAGTGTGAGGTAAGCAGGCAGTACTTTTTGTGATATATTTTAAAGACATTTTTAGTCATAGTTTTCTGTGGTAAGGTGAGGATAAAACCATTATATTTCTAACTAATTTTAGCTCAAATTCTATAGACGTGAAAATAATGAAGCTGAAATGTTTACTAAGACCAAATTACATTTGAAAAGAAGAATATTCTGAAATAATTTCTCCCAGAAATGTGAACTCTTCTTTGTAAAAACGCCCATGTAGAATTTGCCTGGCTTCACTCCCTTGACTTAGGTTTAAATGTACACTTGAGAAAATAATGTGCTCTTATTTTGAATATATTACCCTTCCCCAGCAGCAAGTCAGAAGATGAAACTTTGAAAATGTGCTCACCAATTCAAGAGAAATTGAAATCACAGCACAGAATAAGAAAGAATACCGTATCACATTTAAAAAGAAATTGTAGTAAAATATGACAAAAAATACAGTCACAAATGGCCACCGCACATGATTTCTAACTTGCACCAAAACCAACTCTGAGTGTTTGTGAGAGGAAGAATTTTCTCCAATCGAAATGGTAACATCCTCCTGAACAAATGCATTAAGATGAACAGCAGTCACCTTTAGCAGTAATACTAACTCAAGTTCTTTTTTCTGAGAATGCAGGGAAGATTATTGTTCCACCCTACTCTGTGCTGATGCAGCCTTGCCTTGAGCCCTGTGCAATTTTCGGCACCACAATGTAAAAAAGACACCAAGCTACTAGAGTGTTTCAAGCAGGGCAATGAAGATAGTGAAGATTTTGGAGGGGAAGCCGTATGAGGAGGGGCTGAGGGCACTTGGTCTGTTCAGACTGGAGGAGGCTGAGGGGAGACTTCATTGTGTTGAAGAACACCTTCACAAGGGGAAGCACAGGGACAGGCACTGATCTCTTCTCTCTTGTGACCAGTGAGAGGACTCAAAGAAACATCATGAAGTTGAGTCAGGGAATGTTTAGGTTGGATATCAGTAAAAGGTTTTACATCCAGAGGGTGGCTGAGCACTGGAAGAGGCTTCCAAGGGAAGCCATCACTGCACCAAGCCTGAGAAAGCTCAAAAAGCGCTTAGAAAATGCTCTCAGGTACATGGTGTGACTTCTGGGGATGTCCTGGGCCAGGCCAGGAGTTGGATTTGATGATTCTAACGGGTCCCTTCCAACTCAGCATATTCTGTGATTCTTTGAAATATTTTAAAGGTAACTTTTGGGATTTTTTTTTTTCTGGTTGGTTGTTTTTTTAAGCCTTAGCCTTGATTTATAAAAATAGTTAAGATAAAGGAAGAGGAACTATACAGTCAGTTAAGGCCTCAAATGAAGAATTATGACTTGAATGTCTTTAAGCTTCAGTTTACTATGGCAAAAGCTAAATTACTCCAACAAAACTGTCAGAAGAGTTAGGCAAATTGCATCCAGTGTGCTTCAAGGTCCTTGAAACTACTTTCCTAAAGTTCAAAGACTACGTCACTAATTTTTATCATGAATTTATCTAAAAAATATAAACTATTATTTTCCAAATCAAGCATGCTGAATTTTGACACACAGTGCTGCTTTACACTACTGCCATCTAGCAGCTACCTAGATCGGGATTATGAAATTATGAATAATAGCAAAGCTCTGTCATCTTTTAAAACAAGGTATTTCTCCCTCTCCCAAATGAAAAAAAAAATGTATTCATCGTTTGACTTAATCATACTCATTTAAGTAGCTATGCAAATGAAGCAGCTGACTGTTTTACTGTGGTTTTATTCAAGCAAGAGGGAAACTGTGAATTAAGGTCAATGTAACTTGAAGACCCTAGTTGCACTAGAAAATAAAATTTATTACCACCATATTAACTACTTCCTTAATTTCAATCAAGAAATATATGTCTTCTAACTACACAAAAACTTGGAAGAAGCTCATGTTCTTTTTGAAGATGTTTGTTTGTGCCATAAGATCATAACCTGTGTTTCCTCTTACTACAGACTATTTAGTATTTCAGACATACTAAATATTTCTGAAGTACTATTTATTTCTGAATACTAAATATTTATATATTAATATAGCAGATGCTACAAAATGTTAATATCTTAATTTTTATCATTACTTTTTTATGACTATCAGATATTCATCTGAAATTCTAGATAACTTCTTTGAAGATAAATTGCAATGCAAAAAAATAAGAATAGACTGTTCCCCTTCAAACTGCTACAAAATATTCGCTGTTCTGAATTTTCAAGATAAAAGCTGAAATAGAGGTAAGTGCTAATTGATAAGGTTGCATGTAATTTTAAAACATGAAATAAAGAATCTACTCTGGTTACAAAGATAAGATACAAGATAATTTTGTGAAACTTCTGAAGAGTACTCAGTAGTTATTGTGCTTTAGCATTCTACATCATTCAGCATCCATCTCTGTCGTACCTGACAAGCTTTTTTCATATAAGCCAGATTAACAATGTTTGTTTTGGTATTCTGGCGGTTTCTCTATAGTTATATTTAACAAAGATTGCTTTGAATCCAGCTGACAAAAATTTGTTCTGCAAGACATTCTTGCTTGATTCTACAGTGACAAAGGATACACTTTGCAAACTAGACTTACTGTGTCTTACTTAGTCTTTCTCTCTTCAATCCACTGTGTAGAACAGCCATGAGGCACATCCAGCTTAAGCAACAGTGCAGAACTATCCCCAATATGTTTAAGAATAATCACTTCTCAAGTTTCTAGAAAGACTCACAGGTAAATTTCTTTTTTAGGAATGTAAACTGAATAAACTAAAATTAACAGTAAATAACATTCCAGAAAAAAAAAAAAAAAAGAGATCACCGAAGTCATTAATTTTACCTAAAATGTTTATAACTTTGAGTGAATTATGTCCATAAAAAATCCATAAAATTCCATGCAGATTACTTTTGTGCTTCCCTGAAAGGACATGGGAATTAAACCCCATCCCCCCAAAAAATCCCAAACACCCAAACCAAAACAAAAAAAAAAACAACCAAAAACCACACAAAATAAAGAAATCAGACCAGAAAAAAATTTTCGATAAAAATACTATACCCAAAAAGTGGTATATGCTTTTCAGAAAGAGAAAGGTCTACAAATGTAACAGCTGTAAAGTTCAAAGGAAATCCTTTTTACAGCCTTCAGGCTGTAAAATTCTTAATTCTTATAAATTAAAACCCCCTCCCCAACTTTCTTCTTGACACTGCCCTTTTTTAAAAGTAGTGGCGTATCTATTTTATATGAGTGTACTTACAAGAAACTGAAAAGGTTATTAAGTCTTCAGTTAAGCAACATCAAGGTGGAAAAGAGAAGAAATAAACAGCAGCTGAGGCAAAGACACACTGTTTCGGAGAAAAATTTAGAATTTTTAAACGTACACTATGAGTGAAAAGGGAGGAACAAGGATAAACAGAAGGACATACCAACAAGGAACAGAAGGAGCAAAGAAAACCTCCTCTCTTTTCAGTCTCTAAAAAGAAAATATTAAAGAGTCTAGCTCTTCAGAAATTCTACTAATAAGAAGGTACAAGTGCAGCCTGCTTTCTCCAGTGGGAATACAAGCTATGAGGCAGACACTCTTTCTGAAGAGTAGCTTAACTGCAGAGGGACAAGCTGAGTATTTCATCCCTTCACACAAAGTCATGGGAAGAAAGGGAAAATGTCTGCAGAAAAACCTCAATAAGGCAGCTATAGAATCATTCACGTGAAGTATTATGTATCTGGAATATGTGAGCGTATCCAAAGTCTTCTGCAGACCATGCTTTCCTTTATGTATTATGTGTTCTTTCTAGGAATGTCTTTGCTGATCCTGAGAGCAGGTTACCTCACAATGCTCAAAAAACTTAAATACTTCATGTCTTCTTTTCGCTATTTGTGTATGCTGTGCATATGCACACATCTATACACTCACTGACACCCATACATACATGTAAGATTCATGTGTACAGATATTTTCCTTGCATAGAAATGACAAAATATCTCCTGTAATTTTGATCAAATAGGTTATATCATAAACAAAAGCACCTACTGGGATGCACTAGTGGATAAAGGGCTGATAACTGCATTTTTACAGTGAGAAAACAAACATTTTGAAGATGACTTCAGCTAGTGGGGAGAATACTATGTAGTTTAAAAAAACCAGTACGACAAAAAACAAAACCAGATTTTTATAGGTAACTACCTGTGCTCTAACTGATAATGTCCTTGCTCATTCCAATTTTATGTTCTGTATTTATGTTACCTGTTGTACATTTGAAGGTAAATCAGCTATGAATATACAACTACTACCATCTTCTACGACTCAACACACTGATCAACTTCACTGGCCCCCAAGCAATGCGGGAAATACAAACCCAATTAAAAAGAGTAGTGATAACTAAGTTTGATATCCTAAAATATATTTGAACAAATTTACTCTTAGAGATTCATCTTCCAGGTTGAAAAATATATTCTGATGTTAACTATCACCTTATTTAATGAAGGGTTATTTCTCTTGTGCTTTAAACCCCCAGATACACAAAACAAGAATTACCACTAAGTGGCAGTATTTACATGTAAAGAGCAAGTCATAAGTATTTGTATGACAATGTCTTATAAAGAGATTGTACTACTTTCTCACATGGAAGTACATTACACCTTCCTGCAAAAAGTTATTTTGCTTTAAAAACTAAGTATTAAAATGAAAGGCCAACATTCGTATGCCTTTTTGGTTGCCCAGTGAAAACTGAATTCGGACACTCATAATAAAATTCTATGGTTTTAAAACAGATGTTCAGACCTTAAAGGTGAATAGAACTTTTGTGACTTGATTTGTCTCATCTGACTTTTACTTCATAAGGGATCTACTAAGCAGCTTCCTGAGATCCACTCTTGTTTCCAATAAGTAAAAGTTTACAAAAGGAAGGCCTTGTTAAAACATGGCTTGGGCCAGCTACTTTGGCTAAGCAGAAAAGGACTGTGGGAAAGAGACTCAGCTAAATTAGAGGCAGAAAATCAAGTTATATAACCATTGTGTGTTCACATCGTGGTGTATGGTGGTTGGTTGAATTGTTATGATTTAAAACTGATTTAAAACTATGTAACTGATAATGGACCAACTGCTTAACAAGGCCTGGTTTTTGCAACAAAGTGTCTCTCCTTTGCACCTGCCTGGGGACTCTGCATTACTGCGGACCCTCACCCACACACTCTCCTTTCAAATTGACCTTGTAGAACTCTCCTCATACACAAAGCTGTTCGTTGCAAAAGCAGCATCCAACAGGTTGATGACAAAAGAGGATGAGCACCTACGTAACACCAAACTCACCACTGTGCTGCTTTAATCAGAACAATCAAATACATTCTCCCTCAAGACATGACTCAAAGGCGTAACATCAAGCCTTGTCACACCACTCTTCTGATACAACAGGCTGGCTTTTACCTCCCTTTTCTTGAATCCCAATGCACTTGCTTACCCTTAAAAATATCTATTATGGTCTTGGAAGAGCAGCCCGAACAGAGGAATCACTGAGGGAGAGCCTCTGCATTATTAAGAAGTTTACATATGTAATTAAAGCTGACAGTAATACAGAAGCTACATTTAAATTAATCAATTCTGCTGAAGCTGGCCTTATGGATTCTGTCTAGATTTTCACAGTTTCATTTTAGCCACAGGCAAGTGAAAACGTGGTATCCAGTTTTAAAATGTTATTCTCACACTTCAAAATCTCTAAAAGGAAAATAGAAGGAAACATAAGTTACAAAAGATAGCAATTCAGTATACATGGAGGATTAATTTATATATCTTAGCATTTGCTCATATTACTTCCCTGAACTCCCTTTATACAACATGACTGCTGAAAACTTTAAAACCAGCTATACAAAAATATTTTTCGGTTGCTGCTGTGTGATACTGCTCCTGGTTATGTCTATCTGGTATACATCTATATCTGAGGAGTAATACTGCTTTCCATACAGCCATTTTAAAATGATTGTTTCCTTCTTATTAAGGGATTTTACATGTGTGAACCACATGCAATGTTAAATGCCGAGCACCTAAAATCAAACATTTTTTTTCTAATTGTTTAGCATGCAAAATCTGATTATCAGAACAAAACCCCACTTACCTGTCCACCAGTTTTTTTGCAAATCCAAAGTCAGTAAGCTTGATATGTCCTTCTTTGTCTAGTAATATATTTTCAGGTTTTAAGTCTCTGTAAACTATTTCTTTGGAGTGCAGGTATTCTATTGCACAAATAATTTCCGTCGAGTAAAACAGTCCTGTGCTGTTGTTGAAACGCCCCATGTTGCGCAGGTAACTAAAAAGTTCTCCTCCTGGCACATATTCCATTAACATATATAAAAAACGTTCATCGTGGTTGGTCCAAAATCTGTAACAAAAGTACTGTTTTACTGAATAAAGAAATTACGTCTCTGATTCACTTCACAAGTAAATGTCTGTAAAATGGCCTCTGCCGCCCCAACCGTGCGCATAACTAATTTCTGATTCCTTGTCTGCAGTTATTAAACCCCCATGAATCCAGGATTATGTAAGACATTCAAGTAGCTGCCTTAACCTGTAATGCAAACCAGATAGTTGAGGATAAGTACAGCACAGGCCAAGAAAAAAAAAAAATCATAGATTCTGTTTCATTGTATGTAAAAAACAGGCCTCTTCTAAGCACCAAATAACTGATCTGATATAAAGACTAAACATTTTTTACACACCTTACATTTTATATTATCAAGCATTATCAAGTGATTTGCTTTTGGCGTTTGCTTTTGTAAAGACTTTCAAGACAATGCATTCAAAGTCATTAACACCAAAGTGCTGTCCTTCTCTCCTATGCTTTCTTCCCTGGAGATACACAATCCCAACTAAAGCATCAGACGACAACTCTTGCTTCTCTACAGCATCTTTCACAAAAAACAACAGAAAAGCAAAAATGACAGCAAAACAAGGTTTATTTATGTACCTCAGAATTAATCTAAGGACAGGTACCTTCCATTCCTCAGACTGCCACCTTTAATTTAATTTCTGTGGTAGTCAGCGTAACAGAAAGAACAGGTAAGGAAGAAAGAAAATTATATGTGGCTTTAAAATGCTTCATTACAGAATAGAGGAACATTCTCTTCCATACTCCCCTAAATTATGCCATATTTCATTCTATCTACATTAAACAGCTCACCACACCCCTAAATGTAGCTCAGCAGCTAAAAAGAAAACAAGTATTTGGAAGCATCTTGAGGAACGCTATCATTTTAAAAAAGAACTATCCCTAATTCCATAATAAAAGGTAGAGAACACTGTCACCTTCCTTATTGCTACAGTGATACAAGAACAGAAGCTATTTCAGCCTCTACCCAGCACTTTGCCAGTATCACAAGTACCTTGAGCTTAATCAGGGCAGAGAGCCTCAGGAAAGATAAGCAGAAACTGAGCTCCTGAACACATGAATGACTTTTACTCAGGAAGATTTTATTTTTGACAATGGTACTGAGGCAACCAAGGAAATAAGAGAATAACAGACATCAGCTACAGCTCTTCCATTCCCTCAGTGATGGCGAAAGCAGAGCCCAGGCTTGTCTTCTGCTTTTATGGAACTTCTTCCCTACCACAGTCATCAGCATCATTAACTGGCTGCTGATGATGTTCATACCATCTTTACTGACTATGCAAAAACACTCTGAAAATGTATTTTAGGTAATTAGGTAAAGCTGTACCTACAATAAGCAATGAAAGAAGAGCAGGAGTGGATGAAACAAAGCAAGCCACATATTTATGGGAGAGGAAGAGCAAAATCTAACAATACAAAGGGGAAAAAATGTAACATCTACATCATTACGCACAGGATTTTTACTAGAATTAATTTCTTTGAAAATCGACTTTTAAAGGTTTGTCTATCCACTGAAAAATGGATCCATTGTTTGGTATACATGAAAAAGAGCAAAATGAACTTCTGTACTTGCAATCCAGATTATTTTAAATGATAATTTAATACAAAAAGAAAAGAAAAAAAACATCACAGAAGCTATGATTAGAATCATGCGTGGAATCATTAACTCTACAATTCCGGATTACTACATAAACTTCAGATGCTATTGTGAACGCCTACAGACAAACAACCTGTTTTAGCTTATACAACTACAAGACATAACTGATTTTTATTAATTCTTCATCTCTTCAAAAACATCTCACTATGAAGAGCTGCACCACAGTGAGTATGACACATTACTCAAACACATCAGTAAAGACTGCCAAGGAATTTCCAGAGATCAGCTGTTACAAAAGCACCAAAGAAGTATTTAGAAAAAATTGTTTAAAACAATATGTAGATTAGTAACTCCAGTGTCTACAGAAAAACTGTACATCCCTGTGTTTATAGTAGGTATTTCTCAAAAGTAAAAGGAAAAAAAAACCCAAACTCTTTACATGTAGGAAGATACCTGGAATTTCTGAACACCAGAAATCAATTATGTGCAGCATTACTTTATATAATTTTCCATCATATAATCCTGAAATATTATGCTGCAATGAGACCTGTTCTGTGTTTTGCAGCCAAAGGAGAATACTATCAGTGCTAAAGACAGTTAAACTAACTGAAAACCTAAAAAACAGACCATATAGATAAAACACATTAAAGGTATTAAAGCTGAACTATATAATTTTTCCCTGTTTTTGTTTAACACTTACAGTAGAACAATTAATAGAAAAAAACCCCACACATATATTATTCGGCAGAAGGTGGCTGAAAAAAACATTTAGTCACACAAAAAGCTGCAGGAAGTGTTATTTGTCATGCAGTCTAGTGATAATCATCCACAAAGGCTTGTTTAACCTAAAGCACATAAATATTGTTGTGACCTGAATTTTAACTACTTTTAACTACCTCACTTCAACTACGTTGCTTGGCGTCTCCTCTGCCAAGGGAAAAAGGCATCACATAGACAATTACATGAGCATAGCTGATGCAACATCTCACTGGACATTTCAACAGAAAAGGCAGAGCTCTAGAAGACATGAAGAATATGTGTGTGCCTTGCATACAAAGTGAACTATGAATTGTGTCCTTTGGCAACCTGAAAAATCTGGTCTCTTATAATAAGGTGTGAATGAAACCCAGGAAAACTCCCGTTTGGATTTTTGATCACTTCTGTATGAACATGAATCCTCCCATCCCTGTCTCTGATATCTCACCCACATTCCTCTACTCCTGCTGTTTCTGACACACAGACCTACTGATATGGGGCTTGTCTGGGAGTTTGCTTGTCGGTTTTCGTAAGGTTTTCTTGTAAACAATTTCCAGATGTACACACATATATATACAAAATCCCGTTTCTCCCGTTCCATCCATACTTCAAACAGTCTTACCAGATGTATTCAGCCTCTCCATCCTGCTTTTTTCCATGAATCTTAATCTCTACATATTCTAGAACTTGTCTAACTGATACTATGCCACACACAGGATTTCTGAACACTAGCTGGAAACTAATAGCATCATGATGCTGGAAAAAGCCAACATCACACCAGGGAAAAAGCTTCCTTCTGCATGGCTCATTCCATCTTCTGAATGACTACCATGCTGTTGCTTTCTTCTTTTCCCTCTGATACTTGCTTAACCCTGGCAGGAAGCTGCACTCTCTGCAGCTAGACTAACTAAGGCTAATATTGTCTAGTTTTATGTAAAACTGATTAAAGCATGTAAATGGAAAGAAATCTTGGTTAATAGCCAGCCATGCATCCATGCAGGAGAAAATATAAATGGAAATTAACCTGCCATTACCAGAAGTTTAGTTACCCCATTAATAGATATTGACTCAGATACTCAAGAAGTGCTGTGGTGCTGTGAACAGAAAAGCATGATACCTTATCTCTTTAACAATGGGACTATAGGGATCATTAGAGTTACCTCAATTCCACTAAAAAAAAAAAGCATTCTTTATGAACTGTGTTTAAATCATGCTTCTCAATAGGTTCCATCACTTGACAACCTCAAATACAGGAATACCCAAGTTCGGGAAGTGTGGCAGTTATTTAAACTCTAAAAATAAAGTTTGCAAAAGTATAGTTCACTTAAGTTTTTAAATTAGATATTTAAGTCTAGGAATGTCTTTACCTATTTTCCAATAGCTACAGCACATACATGTAGGAATACTTTCATTGCCATTCTAACATCAAGGATAGTTCTAGAAGTCATTTTGATGAGCCAATCCTAACAATTCTCAGCATTTTTCCCTCACTTCAGAAAATGTCTCTTCTGTAGTGTGAAAATAAGAGAGAAAATACCTTATAATATATTATTTCCTGAGTGTTTAAATTATGCCTCTTTATTTTAAATTCTTGATTCTTCTAAAATACTAGTCTATTTTAATCTAAAATAATTAAAATAATAATAAAATAAAATAAAATACTAAGAAGTCTATTTTAATCTAGATTACATACAAGAAATCAAATGCTCAATGTTGGTTAAATACATAAGAACTTGCAATGAGACTCTGGACTACTTTAACTGCATTTTCTGTAGGAGTGAAATGAATTAAAAAAATACAACTTACAATCTGATCAAAAAAGGGTGGTTGACTTCTTTCAAGACAGACTTTTCATTGTGCACATGCTGCTCTTGCTTCAGTCTAATGACATCAGGAATGCTCATTACTTTCAGTGCAAAGTAACGCTTGCCCATTTTTTCCTTCACCAGATGAACACGTCCAAAGGTACCTGTGCCTGAAAAGTTGGAGCAGAAACATCAACTTACCATTAAAAGGGAAAAAGAACAATGATAATTTGTTAAATTAAAACTTACTCAAATTATTCAGGTCAGGAGACTATCAACTTAAATGTGCACAGAGAGGTGAAGCGATTCAGTAGGATAAGGAAGCAATGGGAAAACATATATAAAATTTGCTGATCGTTGTAAAAATTAGTAATTTTTCAAAAATCTGCTTATAGTGCTCAGTGTTACATCACTTGGAAACAGCAGCTGCCTGACCTTTCTTAAAGCTACTGTATTCCTTTTCCATTTCACTCTAAAAAACAAAGAGGGAAAATAAAAACATACTGACTTTTAAATAATGCATTAGGCATTTCTCTATTCAATAGTCATTAAAGTTCCTTTTAAGTGCATTGCACTCAAGACAATCATATATAACTGAACTATCTCTATTAGTCTGAAATCAAAGTTAAAACTGGCACATTTATCCAGACTGCTATTTGTTGTGCAGCACAGCACAGTGTTACACATTTGAAGACAAACACATATTTCAGCTTATTAAGAGGTTGCTTATTGCTTTTCTGCTCATTAAACAATGCCATGTAAGTTCCATTGCAACAGTACACCAGATATTTTTAATCCCATTCTCAGACAGAAATATGTGCCAATATAAAGCACACCTGGCATTCAAAACAAGTACCTAACTTGCAATAGGTTACTCTCCAGAAATGTCAAAAGCTTATACTTCAGCTTGAAATTGTCCTCTTCTTTGCACATACCCTAGGAAAGGCAGCATGCAGACCTGTTACACTATTATTAACTGGTCTGTTACTTGACTTCAGACTGTGTCGATCAGTTACGATCAATTTATAGTACAGACAATTTCCTAAAATGTGCAACAGGTACAGAAAAGGGAGTATGTATATGAAAGGAAATACATTTTTGAGAGATAGGTAGGAGCAAGAAACTAACAACATGAACTTCTAAAATTGCATTACTGGGGAGATGAGAAAAGAACAAGGGAATTTTTGCCTCTGGTAGCTTCAATTTACATTTAAAATACTTTTCTGTATGTGTATTCTCAGCTGAAAAAAATTATGTTATTTAACAATTTTTCTTTCCAATCACTTAAAATGTTGCTAAGACATAGCATTTACTAAAAAACAAAATACTCACAAACTAAAAACTACTAACTCCAGCAATCCAGTTTTATGGAATTTGCAGCTCCACTAACAATACAGCTTCCAAAGCCAGTTTTCAAGACAGAAGCTCTCACTACACAAACACATCAAGGATTACCACTGCCCAAGCACAAAAGATTCTATCAAATACATTCCCACCTGTCCTGGGTTACAGTTCTTCAACTATGAAAACTCTATACAGGTGTCAGAAAGAGCCTGCTGTTATGGCAAAGTAAACCATCAGGTTACTCTGGAAAATTTATCATGCAATGAAATCCTTTAACAATGTAGTCGTATTACATGACTATACCTGCAAACAGTTATTTGCTCAGGGATGGGCTTCTGCAGTAAAAAAAACCTCAAACAAGTAATATTAAAAAACACCAACAAACAAACAAACATCAAAAAAAAGGCCCAAGTGCTTCCAGGCAGAGATATGTTCAAGCTGCTTTAAATACTGATTATTTACATCTACACTGCATGCACAGATTTAAAATAAAAAAAAAAATTAACTTGGGTTGTTTGTGAATTAGGAGCTGAAATTTAAACTTGAGTAAAAACACTATGAAGAACAATGATAGTCATATGGCACACTGAAATTAGAAACCATCTTTCATTTTTGAGACTTCCAAATGTGGACTCAGCAAATGTGGTTTTAAATGCATTTTCATACTTGTATGAACAAAGTGCTTCCACAGACATATCCAACAGGAAAGTCAAAAGTCAACATATATCTAATTGTTCCTAGATCTCTAGTGATGACATGTTTCAGGACTTGTTCTACTTGTTTAAGAAAGTTTTATTTCAGAATGCTTTACTTTTCCTGATGCCATTAGTTTATCTTTACAAACCACTGGTTAGAAACAACAGCGATAATAAAAGAAATCACAAGTCCCGTCTATTTTCAAAAAAGAACCTATCTGGGACTTATTTAGCAATAGTTCTAACTTTGGAAATATTTCTTCCTTAAAAACATCTCTGCCAGGAACAGCAAAGCCTGGCAGGCTATTCCAGAATAGTGGCAAGGCCCTAATCTACAAAGCCTCTGGGAAAACCAGAGGACCACACAGACAGGCGAGAACAGAGAACCTCCCTAACCAGTTTTATTGTTGAACTGATCCCAGGCAGTCTATTTTCAAACATCTTTAGCACAGTTGCAAGCAACTATGAAAATCAAGATAATACACAGCAAGAAGCCATGTAACACTTGTTTACAGACATCTCCTCTTATAATATGTATTTTTTTCCCCATCAAGTCTTCTCATAAAATCCATTAGGCCTGCATTATAGCTGGCAGCACCCACACACCCACCATTCTTCCATGGGACTAATTGCTATGCTTTTTTTTGTTCTGTTTTATGCCTAGACAGTCTTCAAATAACCAGATAAAGTTTACATACATAAACTACCATAATTAAAAATATCACTTCAAACCTGCTCATACTTTTAGCCATTAAAATGTTCTTCCCTGCAATTGAGAGGGAGGAGGGATAAAGAGGATGACAGTCAAGGTGGTAAGCTGCAACAAGATGTTATCATGGCTGTTTAGCAGAGTCAAGAAAATCTGTTTTATAAGAACAGGTTGTTGTGTTGTGACTAGATGGAAATTCTGCCTATCAGATTCATAAAAAGAAAACGAAAAACCTGAAGCATTAAGTGGCATTGTGCAAGATGAAGGTCCAGCTCAATAAATTTGAGGGAAGGTTTTTGGAAGCAAAAAAGGCAGTGTTACTTGTCTTCCATAAAAGCACCACTCCAGGTGAGGAGACAACTAACTGATGGAACAATTTCTGTTAATCCCTGTGAAAGAACTGTTCAACTTTTTCCCCTGATCACCTCAGAGCAGAGCTGCGTGAACCAACTAAAGCTGACCTTTTGTGACAGATAAGTAATCATTCCTTATGATTACCTTAAAATGGAAATATTCTATACCTGTCTGTAATGAAGCAAAACAGTGTTTACAGATTTGCACTTTAGTCTACTCACGTTTATTTCGTATTTGGTTCAAGCCAAGAGAACCCAAGGCACATCATACCATTCTGGATTAGTCCTGGGATCTACCAAGTACTACCCTGCTGGAGGAAGAGCAATGGCTTCACACACTCCCTACATATATATCCCTATCTGTCTGTTTATTATAGTACATGTTACCAGAGTTTCAGAGCAAAACAGTGTCTACATGAGAAGATCATACCTCAAGAAAGCAGCTGTTCTTAAAAAGTCTGAAGGTATATTTCTAGTTTATTTGCACAGGCCCCTTCTCTCTGCTAAAACATATAGTAAGTGAAGGTCTCTGTCCACTAGTAATAACGGCAAGAAGAGGGCCTGTGATGTTTGCAAAACAATTCAGGATTTTTAGGACTAAATGGGCAAACAGAATAAAATATGCAAAATGCTAACCACTAATCCAGTATAATCTGTTTACAAGAGAAACAATAAAATTCTTGGATCCCACTGCAAATTTTATGTGGTTGTAGAGCTTGAAGGAATGCCAGTCATCTTCACCATTAGGTAACCTCATGTTAAACACAGAGATGAGGCCAAAATCTGCAGAGGACCAATTTGGTCTACATCAAACACAAGTAGGGTATTTTCATTCTTATAAAACAAGCAGGATTCCCTAACACCATGCAAAAACACCATAGCCAGTTTTCAGGACTTTGTTCTCTTTGAAGCCTCGTAGAAAAGAATAAAGAATGTGGGAACATTTCTGATGCAATTTCAGATACTTTTGATGCTAAGTAAACCAATCCTGCAACTTTTGAACAGCTAAAACAATTGAGTGAGTAGTCATGTAGTGAATATTTTGCTATTGCTGTAGAAGACTAATGTAATGCTTAGATTGTCTTTTTATTTGCTCCCATTAATTAGACCCAGCTGTTTCAGCTTCCCATCCTTTTAATCCCCAGCTCTTTCTTAAAACCAAGTTTGCCTTGCTCAGATAGATACCATCTGTTTTAATGAAGAATAAACTAGGTCATGTGAGCTCTATGACCCCAAGGGCTGCTTTTTGAGTCCCAGAAGGGATGCAGGATGATGCCTACAAAAATCATCAGATGCATTCACTTTTATTTACAGTTAGAAGAAATATTTCCTACTGTGACACATATTAGTCTTTTTTGATAGCCACAAGCACAAAAGACTTTATTATGTAAAATATCAGAGATTAACTAAATTAATTGTATCAGATTGCAAACCACTGAATGTCAAATTTTGTCTGCCATTTAATCGTCTTATTTTCGGACGTAACTTCAACAGCCTAGACTAGGAAATGGGGGTTGTCAGTAATTCTTGACAGAGAAGTGGGAAAGTGTCACTGCAAAGGAAAACCAGCCTGCCCAAACAGACTGATAATCAGGAGATTAACCCTTGGGTGAAAGATTTAGGAAAACCATAAGGCACAAGCAACTGCAGGCTTCTAACACAAAAGATGTGTTTGGCACATGATTATGGCAACTCAAAATGAGGATGATGATTTTAGACATCACAGTAGCAAAGTTTAGACTTTTATTAATTTGTCAACACATACACCAATATCTCTGAAAATGCCGAATTCAGTGTCTTCACTGTTCTGAAAGTGGATTGTTCACTGTTAATCTTAGATCACTGCTTTTATAGATCTGCATTACTCTAGAGGGCTCAGTTCTAACACTGAAAAACATGTCACAGAAATAATGAAAGTTAGAGAAGGTTTTATAGGATGCCTTTCTTTCCCTCTAGAATTGCACATCTCATACAGCTGAATAAATGAAAGAAATACCTGATCACTCTTTCTGCAGAGCTTTTTTGTATCTTTCAATGATATGCACTGAAATCAGAGAGTCTGATTAAGACCTTAAGAGCACAGAAAACAGAAATACATGTGCAGTGTTCACCATGGGAAGCCCTGCCAAAGGAGCTTGCTTCTATGATGCTTCTTATTCATCCATTGAAAGCTCAATATCATGAATTCTTTATCCCAGGTCAGTTAAATTTTTAAAAAAGTACCAATGCACATTCAAATACAGCCCAGCTTTTGATTCAAAGGGGATGTTGTAAACTTTCAGAGACCCCAAAGATCTGGTAATTCTTAGGTTCCTTCTTACTTGGTATACAAGGAGCCTATAACAATACACCACAAATACACTTAACCACCTGGAATACAGTTTAGTCTCTTTTCAATTTCACACAAGATTCAATATGCCAGAGAATACCAAGAAGTTGTGTCAACAACTCTTGTTGTTGACCCACCCGTTTAAATCTTACAAAACTACAATCCTTAAGAACTAATGACATCCAAATTACCAGGCTAATTAACACCCATCATTCAAGTTTCCTGTTTTCCACATAGCTCAGATACATGCTTCTGATTTCCAGAAAGTGCCAATGATACAAGTTCCTCTGTAATTTCAGGTTTTTGAAGTTTTTTTCGCTCACAAATTATTGTCTCTCTACAAAAATATTGTAAATATCAGGGTGTTCTTAAGCAAAACAAGCAGAATTCTTGAAAGTTTATTCTGTCTCTTTATTCTTTCTTTTTAAATTTACTTTTAAATACTAGGGACCAATAAATAAATGAAACCAGAAAGTAACTAGATTGCCGGTTATGATAGCCATAAATCCTCTCAGTTTCTTAACACCTCTTAGAAGACTGATTCTAAATGCATCTCCCTTCTCAAAACTTTAAATATCCACAATCTTCAGAGCAATTCTCATAAATGGGTATTTCCCTAATTTTTTTTTTAATGGTATTTTTCCAACTCTTTCGATGTCTTCCACAACCTGCAATTTGTGACTCATTTATGAAAAGAAGATGAACAGATGAGTGAATGATAAAGCTTTTCCTCCATATTGAAACTAGGACATTGCAAAATCATTACTCCTACTTTTATCTGTTTAAATTTTACAACTGAAGTACACTTATAACTTCAAAATTGGTTTTTTTTATAAAAACAGCTGAAATAGAAACCTTTAAAGATTAACTCCTTTTTCATCTAGAAACTAAGTTTTATACTACTTCCTGAACTAAGGTCTGTTGAAACAGTGTATTTTAAATTATACCAAACACCTGCTAGAAGTAAATCTTATCAATCTGTATTAATATGATTTTTAAAAAACTTGATCTCTTATATTTTAAAATACAAGTATGTTTATGCTAAGAATCAGGTACCAGTCTGGCTAGTAACACTTGCCAAGCAAAAACATTAGAAAGCATTAAATTCTCTCTTTCATCTGATGAGTATTTCAGGTAGTTAAAGCATTATCAGAAATTGTCACATTTTAATAGCTGAAGAAGAATCTGTAAAATGGAAATTATACAAGAAAGACAGACCTTTTTTTGAATTTAAAAAGTTTTAACATTCAAATCCTATTCACAGAACTCTTCACAGAATTCAGGAAGGGAGAGGTTAAAATAAGCACATAAACTACTTCTTGGAATGTAAATATTAAAGGGAAGAATTTTTAACCTATTGGCTTCTTTCCAAATAATTTCTCAAACAACGAAAGACACGCAAACCCCACACCTAGCTTTCTGTACATTAACCAATGCTTAAAATTCCCATCAACTTTTGAGTAATTCAGGACTCTTTCTAAATAAGTATGTGTTTCCAAGTGAATCTTTTCTAATGGCTTAATTATCTTTACGTGTTTAAACCCACTGTGAAACAGCTTCCTTAAAACGAAACCTAACACAAATGGACATTTAGGCCAAAAGTTATTATATTTAATTCAAGTGTATTATACTTCCAATTACCACAAACAAAATGGGATTCAAAGTAACCCACATTCCAGCAAAAAGAAGGAAAACCAACAAGATGAGTAAAGTACTATGCCAAGTATCATAAAACCCAAAATTTTAGTCTACAAGGTTTTTCTTGATTGTTTAAAAAAAGTAATAAAAAATGTTATGAGAGAAACATTTTCCAATAAAATCCAAAGTGATGAATCCTTATTTCTTTTCAGAGAATTCTTTGATTTTTGTGTCTGTGAATAGGTGTGAGTTGTGATTAATAGGTATGAGTTGTGAATATACAGTTCCTACTTCTTGAGCTGGGATTAGTACTACACTCAGTATTCTGAATTGGATGTCCCAAAAGCAGTCTAAACCAAAAGGCTTCTAATTTTCTATGAGGATGAATAATGAATGAATGATGAATGAAGGTAAACTTGCAGTTTACCTCTGGTAGTACATAAAGAATCAGTTCCAGTAAATCATTAACACACCATTTTCTATTTATTCTGTTCAGTTAATGGGAAGCATTTCTCAGTAATTTCCGCCCCCCCTTCCAAAAATGGTAAAGAGGGAAAAAAAGCCTAAGCAGCGACATCTCATATTGGAAAAAAAAAAGAAAGTATCTGTTTCTAAGTTTCATTTTCATAATCAAATTTTTACCAAAGAGGACAATAAACCTCTCTCTCATCATTTATCAGCACTTCTATCTTCACCTTCAGTTTCCCTGGTGACAGGAAGTATATACAGAACTGTTTTGGCTGGTTCCTTTACATAAATTCAGCATGAAGAAATTTAGTTGTTTTTTCTACAAAAAAAAAATAAAGCCCTTCAGAATAAAATAAAGCAACCAAAGCTAAACAAATTCCTACATCACAGCAACAACAAGTTTCGAACAGACTGAAATCCTTTTCAGGTAACTTCAACTAAAAAAACCAGCCATTAAGGTCTTCAAAGTTTCAAATCACACCTCTGTAGAACATACACAACTGGTCAGGTACTTGAAATATTGTCCCAGCCATCTTTTGCTCAGTCAGTCACTACAGGTGAACTTATGAGGTCACATATATCACCATCAAACAATTACAAATACAAAGCTTACAATTATACCCAAAGAAAAAAAAAAAAAATTGGCCAGCCAAACAACTACAAAACATAGCTCAAAACTCATGTTTTCCTCTCAGAAAAACAAAAATGAATTTTTGATGACTAAGAATCAAACACCAATGCAAGAATCCATAAAGGATTTAGAGGCACTTTATTCCAAAGAAGTTAATGCTACACAGTCTAATAATCAAATCCATGCAACAACTTTAACAGCAGCTCCCTCTGGACTAGGTATGTCTAAATAGGGGTACTTAGTAGGCATCTGATTAACAACCTTTCTTTTCAACCCAGAAATACGTGTCTCTCCATAACTGTATGATTTTACATTATCATCATCTTTTGGTCTGTCCTGAAACTCAGCTTTTCCAAAACAGTTTCTTGCTGTAAGTCAGTCCCATGTTAATACAAAGAAAGCATAAGGCTTAATACCCTTGATAGTATCCTTAAAAAAAGCAAACAAAAAAGTCTTGTGAAGTACAAAGGTTTATTATTGCTGACCCAATGTAATAAAAGCCACATTGTTTGTACTTGACCGATTTCCTCCTTCCCCAGTGCTGGACAGAGGCCTTTGAGGGACTAGTACCTCTTATAATACATTCTTTTCAATTACATTTCACTTCCATCTTCACTGAGAGCAGTGCTAAATCAGACACAAATAAAGAGGAGGTATTCAACACAGTGCACAAAAACTGTGCACAAATACTTTTCAAACAGATTGTCTATTTATTACTCAATATGTACTACAATGATTATAAAGTATAAAACTGAAATTACGTTGAAAGCTGCTGGCTGAAAACAGATAAGACTTACACTTAAGACTTAATTTAAATGCACTCAGGACATTTTCATTCTCTCATGAGTTTCAGGAAATGGGTAAATAGGCAACTAATAGAAAACTCTTCCACGATTACTCAATCCCTGTTATTTTCTGTGTTACCACACAATTAAACACAGAAGGCCCTAGTGCAGAAACACACGTGAGCACACACATACTGGCACAATTGAGAAAGCTGGAAAGGCCAGGTTGAAAACCTGATACACTAATATTCAGAAAGCAAAGTGAAATCAAAGTTCAGTGGTGGCCAACAGCTACTTTTCCTTTTTTTTTCCTCCAATCAAACTTTTCACTTCCATTTTACATTCTAAAGTGACCTAGAGCTAACTCAGGATATGAAAAAACAAAACAAACAAAATCTCTGTCTTCCCACTGAAGACAAACCCTGACCATTGAGTCAACAGTTAAAGATCTCAAAACATCAGAATGTTCAGTCTTCACATTTTATCTTAAAACCTTAGGACTGGTATTTTTGAAAACTGGAGTAAAACTTCCACTTTCAAAGACAGATGACCACAAAGCATCATATAGCTCATAACATCTTCTTCATGTATATTCATGGATATTAAAAGTATATGCTTTGAAAGAAATGCTATTATTCTCGGCCTGTTCCAATTTATGGTGGAAACTTACAAAATTCTTTGTACAATACAAAAAAATGGAAGTAGCAAAGTTGCAGGCTAAGAGTATGCAAGCTGTTATTGTAGCCCAAACACAAGGCGAGAGACAATTTCTCCCATCTTTTAGGCAAAGAATCAACAGTCTTCCCTGGGCCAGAATGTCTTCACTTATTACACAGCTTAACTTTGGACCAGCCAAGTGGAATCCCCTGCAACTCAACAGAGGAGAAGAAAGGCACTTCTGTATTCAATAGTGGTTTTACACATCCAATTTATGAACACAGAAGTTCCTATTTTGCTCTGTTGACTCTACATATACAGGTTCGAGAGTTGTTTACAGTGCATAGGTCTACACTCAGAACAGACCAACCTAAAAGCTATATGGCCTGATAAGTGCATGACACTGTGACACAGAAACTACTGAAACAGAATATGCTAACCTGTGTAAATATATAAATTTGTGAGGTTTGAAAAAGATTTGTTGGCAACTCACTAAATTCTTCATACTCCACGTCATGAAACCTACGCCAAATGACATCTATACTGCGTTATAATCTTCAGCACTGTTACTTAATGACCCAGTGTCACAAATGTGGTATTAAGAATGTAATTCATCTAGCATTTTTTTTCAAAATATTGATATAGTTTAACATTGCACAGAAGAAAGGATACAGTGGGTACAAATAATCACAGTTTAAACCACATCCAGTTAACAAGCTTTAATTTTTCTCTGTAATCTGTAATTTGACATGCTATTCAAGTTTATATAGCACAATAGTCTTAGAAGGTATTTAAAATATTCACTCACACTTCAGCTATTATGCTGACAGAGAAAAATATTTCTGATATAACTATAACCTTCTCTAAGAATTCTTTTTAGTTTGATCTTTGTTTTGAATGGACTGTAGTAAGTACTAGAGATTTCATTATAATATGCACAAATGACTCAGCACTGTAACCATAGCAAAAGGAATGCCTTTCCAAAAGACTCAATGCATTTTCATCTACAAGTTATGAGTGGTTGCTGTGCCACTACAACCCTGCATTCTATCTTCTGTAAGTGAAACAAAATCAAACTATAAGCCCACAAGAATTTTCCCCTAAAACACTACATCAATCTGGATCAAGCACTGCAAATATATTTGTATTTGGTTAAAGTTTAATGCACTGAGAATTCATGAGTGGAACAAAATATTCCTCAAAGGGAAGGCTTTGTTTATATTCAAGAGGCAGTATCAACTGATACTCCTAAGAGACTACAGAATAACAATGCCTTAGGTATCCAGAATTTACTTCATGTGTTCCATTACCTTTCCAAATTCTCACAGAGTATACCTTACAAAAATTAGTGGAACTCTGTATAAGGTAAGGTGATGAAATCACCATTGTTTGGCAGTAGAATGAGTATCACCATATTCTCCACATAAAGAGCTATTATCCAGGAAAGAGGAAGTAAGTCTAGAATATCCAAATAAAGTTATATTTGATATGGAACTGGAACAAAAGCCCTAACACAAATATTAAGTTTCAAAATCCTAGTCTCCAAACTCCATTCTCAAATATCACTTAAACATTTTGGAAAAAATCTTGATAGTGCTCAAGAATTACATTACTAATGGAATTAAAGATGGAAAATATCACTTGTATTAATACCTGATGTTACCGAAGACTTGACAATGGCAATTTAACATTTAAGTACTCTATGAGAAAAGGACCATGGTCTGAATACAACATACAACATGGCTGTATGGACCAGTCACTGTTTTTTTTCTCTACAACGCAAAACAATAAGGCTAAACTTAAATTCTGTTCTAACTTCTTATCAGCCAACTATGTGACTGAAACACATAATGGATATAGTAGTTTCTTCTATTTTTACTATGCAGTTCCTTAATAGGAAAGAAAAGCCACTCTACCAATCTCCCACAGTTTTACCTTCCCCTGAATTTTATGCACACGTTTTCCTTTTCTTCCTGTATCAAAACTAGGATCCAATCTTTCTCCCTTATTATACCTCTCATACATATATATATATAATATATATATCATGCCCGAGGAACCCATCCAAATCAACAGTAAGACTTTAAATAGAACACTGTACATAACTGACATTATTTAAATGGACCAGGATGAGAATATTTGAGAATTTATGAAGTACACCAAGACAACCTACAAGTCAATTCCTTCACAAAACAACCCTGATTTTCCAAACAACTCTTAAGAAACTAACTCTTCAAGAAAAGAGCAATCAAGTCAACACTAGAATAAGTTTCAAAGGCTATGGCATATATTAAAACAGTACCATTAATTTTGCAACAGTAAGGATAGATTTTTTGGCTGATAACCTGATGGCACTTCTGTGCTGGACATTGTTTCTGTAAAATCTTTCCTTTCATTTTTCTTTGAGCATAACATCATCGGAGGTCTGGTATTCTTTTTCAGAAAAACTGTATTAAACACAGTTTGCAAATTTCATATGTCTGAAGAGACAAGTGGAAAGATGTACTATGTCATGAACAGACAAGGACAGAAGTGAACTTCCTACACAATACCTTTTTTTTCCATGCAAAAGGAAGACTGACATACAGGATTATAGAATAAATCTGATTTGCAATGACAAGCTGCCCTGAACAAATATATTTAAAGAGTAAATATATGTGTATAATAAAGAATTTATCAGATTTGAAATTATTAACAAGAAATGCATGCTTGCAGCCCAGAAGGTCAACCACATCCTGGGCTGCTTCACAAACAGTGTGGGTGAGCAGGCCAACGGAGGGGATTCTGTCCCTCTGCTCTGGTAAGTAGTACAGTACTACTGGAGTAGTACACTCCAGGGTGGAGTTCTCAGCACAAGAAAGACACAGACCTGTTAGAACAGCTCCAAAGGAGCTGCACAAAGGTCATTAGAGGACTGGAGCACCTGTCTTGTGAAGACAGGCTGAGAGCTGGATTGCTCAGCCTGGAGAAGTAAGGATCACAGGAGATCTATATGGAGGCTTTCCCGCAGTTAAAGAGGGCTTAAAATTAACAAACAAAACTGCTACTTTTTACATGGACATAGTTACAGGACAAAAGGGAATGGCTCCAAACTGAAAGCGTTAAACAGATGTTAGATTACTCAGGCTGCCCAGAGAAGTTCTGGATGCCTCATCCCTGGAAGTGTCTGAGGCCAGCTTGGATGGCTTCCAGCAACCTGGTGGAAGGTGTTCCCTACCCACAGCAGAGGTTGTAACTAGATAGTCTTTAAGGTCCCTTTCAACTATTTCAAAGCATTATCTGATTTTATGACTACTCAAACCTTGAAAATAAAATCAAGTTCACTTTTTTTAAGAATCAACATTCTGTTATTTTACTCTGCTATCCTATGTATGTCTTCATCATACACCAAATTTCGTATGTTAGTAACACAGGTATTCACATGGGCCCATTTACCCCAACTCAGGTTAATTTATTCTGTTGTTTACAGCCATAATTGGTTCTTACTTTTACTTTCTACAATTCTCTCACCCCATGCAACCTCAGAATTACCTGAACTTAGTCTGATATACTTAAAAACAAGACCAAAGTCTGCAGTAAAGTAAGGAAAAGAAAATTCAACTCCACTTTGATAGGATAGATAACAGCTAATTGAATTCACGAGCTACAGTTCACATGCCAAGAGTACTTGATGTGCCCTTTAGACTGTTTCTCCAAACTTGAAACATCATTGTTGAGGGTCACCCACTATTATAGCTGACACAGCACACAGCTCAACAGAAATGTATTTTAATTTGTATTCAATTTAAAGAACAACAGTCCAATATAATTTATAATTCAGGACTTACATTTAAGGAAATAGTACACAAGCTCAAAGCTGCTAAAATTAGAAGGCAGGGACAGATTTAAGGATCAGAAATAAACAAAAAACCCACTTATCTGGGCCTGCTCATCAGCTCATATTTAACTTAAATCAGTTGTAAGTGAAAGCTACTGGCAATCTGATGATTGTTATATTATTATCCATTAACACTTTTTACAAAAGGTGAAGCATGTCAAGTTTTCAGTAGTAAAGTCCAAAGGCATATTTGTTCCCTGCAGACAGATGAAATAGCCAAACAAGAAAAAATATCAGGCATATTAGGTGTTTACTGTTACTGAAGCTTGTTTCACATGCTTGCAGATTTCTTAGGAACAAGTAACAGTCTCAGAAGACAGGACAGAGACTGATGAAATTATTGTTTCATATACATGAGATCCTCATACCTCACTGATGGAATAAACTAGCACTGCATTATATAAAATACATCTCATCACTAAGTACCAGTAGAAAGCTCTGCAAGTGACTAATAAAATTTCATACTTCTTTACATAAAAACTAAATGTTATCCTTTGTAGAACATGCCAGTACACAAGCTAAGTATAATCAATATTTAGAGAGTCTCTAAGCACCTGTTTTCACTACAGTGCCCTTTTCAGTCAAATTTCGTTTCAGTCCTTAAAATGAGGTCTGTGTACAACATGCAGAATTCCTTAGAGATGACTGTACTTTATGGTAATTTATCCAGTAGTTTCCACCCCTCCCCTCCCCCCCCCACAAAAAAACCCCAAAAACAACCAACAACTATTTTTCTTGTTTATAAAACTTAACCAGCTATGCTGAGGAAGGTTCTCCAAAGCAAAGGGATCAAACACAGTATGGCTTTTCTCCTCTTTGCTCCCCCTTCCCTCAAGTGATCTTGCATTTCTAGATGGTTTTTTTTTTTCCCCCCTCTACTATTACTGGAATCACTGTTTAATTCTATATCAAGAATCATATTTCAGGGAAGCAAAGGAGGCCAAGCAACAAAGTTGTGTTTGTTCTCAAACAATTCAGCTTTTAACATTTCTATCAAACATGAAAGCCAATTGGCCTAGAAATCTCAACTTATCATGGGAATACCTAGAGTTCTGAATCTCTCCATAGCTATTACACCCAACTGCCAACAGGAAATTTCCCCCTTGTACAAATATTTTAAATGCCAAAACATAATTTATCAATACCTTTTTACAGGGCATAAACCAGCCATATTTCATGCAGGGGTGCCTAACTTGAGCGTTATCAGAGAATAAAAAAAAAAAAAAAAAAAAGCACCACAGCTGACTTATTTCCACATGAATAGATGACACTGCACACTCAGTATTACCTAGCAGAAACTATGCACTCAGACACACTTACCAAATCAAGAACTAGTGACATCACTTTCTTCACTTATAACAAAGGAGTCCAAGAAAGGTGGGCATGCTTCAAAACAGAGATTTTGATTGAGCACACAGGAATAGACTGTCCGGTCCTGTGCGCTGAAAAATAAATTGACAAGGAAAACGTCCAGCCTGGATGGGCAACAAGGTTTTGGAGAAACTCAGAAACAAAAAGAGGATGTATCATCTTGGGAAGGAGGGACAGGTCTCTCAGAAGTATTTAAGGGGGTTGCTAGGGCAACCCAGGAAAAAAATTAGAGGCCAAAGCTTTGGTCAAACTTTATTTGGCGACTTTTGAAAAAGACAATAAAAAATGTTTCCACAAATATATTAATGGCAAAAGGAAGGGTAAGACCAACCTTCTTTCTCTACTGGATGCAGGAGAGAACTTCGTAACTATAGATGGGGAGAAGGAGGAAGTGCTTAACACCTTCTTTGCCTCAGCCCTTAGTGGGAAGACTGCTTGTCCTCAGGACAATTGTCCTGCTGGGTTGGTAGATGGCATCAGGGAGTAGAATGGTCCCCGTTATCCAGGCAGAGAGCTGCTGAGCTGCTTGGATGTTAATAAATCTACGGGATCAGGTGGGATCCATCCCAGGATGATGAGGGAGCTGGCAGATGAGCTTGTGAAACCACTCTCCATCATTACCAACAGTCCCGGCTCACTGGTGAGGTTCCAGATGACTGGAAGCTGGCCAAAGAGATATCCATTCACAAAAAGGGTGGGAAGGAGGATCCTGGTAATTATAGGGCAGTCAGCCCGGCCTCAGTACACAGTAAGGTAATGGAACAGTTTATGTTGAGTGTCATCACTTGCAGGATGGCCAGGGTATCAGACCCAGCCAGCATGGGTTTAGGAGGGGTAGCTCATGTCTGACCAACCTGGTCTCCTTTTATGGCCAGGTGACCCACCTGGTGGATGCAGAAAAGGCTGTGGATGTGTCTATTTGGACTTCAGCAAGGCCTTTGACACTGTCTCCCACAGCATTCCCTGGAAAAGCTGGCAGCCCATGGCTTGGACAGGAGCACTCTTTGCTGGGTTAGGAACTATCTGGATGGCCAGGCCCAGAGAGTGGTGGTGAACAGTGCTGCATCCAGCTGGGGGCCAGTGACCAGTGGTGTTCCTCAGGGGTCTGTGCTGGGACCAGTTCTGTTCAATGTTTGTACTGACGACATGGATGAGGATACTGAGTCTTTCAGTATCAAATTTGCAGATGACACTAGGCTGGGAGCGTGTGTCGGTCTGTTGGAAGGGAGGAGAGCCCTGCAGAGACACCTGGAACATTTGGATGGATGGGCAGAGTCCAGTAGGATGAAGTTTAATAAGTCCAAGTGCCGAGTCCAAATGCATTTTGGCCCTGCAGTGCTACAGGCTGGGGATGGTGTGGCTGGACAGTGCCCAGACAGAAAAGGACCTGGGGGTGCTGGTGACAGCAGCTGGACATGAGCCAGCCATGTGCCCTGGTGGCCAAGAAGGCCAATGGCCCCTGGCCTGGATCAGGAGTAGTGTGGCCAGCAGGAGCAGGGGGGTCATTCTCCCCCTGTACTCGGCACTGGTGAGGTCACACCTGGAGTTCTGTGTCCAGTTCTGGCCCCTCAGTTCAGGAAGGACATTGAGACACTTGAGCACGTCCAGAGGAGGCAACGAGGCTGGTGAGGGGCTTGGAACACAAACCCTGTGAGGAACAGCTGAGGGAGCTGGGGTTGTTTAGTCTGGAGAAACGGAAACTCAGAGGTGACATTATCACTCTACAATTCCTGAAAGGTAGGTGTTGTCAGGTGGGGTCAGTCTCTTTCTTGCAGCAGTAACTGACAGAACAAGAGGACACAGTCTTAAACTGCAGCAAGGGAAATACAGGCTGGATATTAGGAAAAAGTTTTTTATGGAAAGAGTGATCAAAGTACTGGAATTGTCTGCCTGGGGAGGTGGTGGAGTCACCATCCCTGGATGTGTTTAAAAAAAGACTGGATGTAGCACTCAGTGCCATGGTTTAGTTGAGGTGTTCAAGCATGGGTTGGACTTGATGTTCTTGAAGGTCTCTTCCAGCCTGGTGATTCTGTGTGATAAAGAATACCCAACTTTGCTCCTAGTTACACCTTCATTCAGTTCTACTCATTTTTCTCTGAAAAGAAGGAATTACCCAGGAAATATGAACCCATCTAAACAAAACAGAAGTGTCTCAAAACAGCATTAAGGCCCCTTATCCTTTCTTTTTCCAATACCACTTTTAGTAGGAACTCCAACATTCTGTACCAATGGGATAATGTCACATATGCATTCATCTCCACTGCACATCAGCCTTCTCTTATTATTCATTTTGCTAAATCCCCATTTCACCAAGAACCCGCTTTCTTAAAATATAAATAACAACCACACGAAGTCCGTAAAATTCTAAAAGAATAGTTAACACAGAGGTGCAAACCCTTGTCTTCAAATACTATGCCAAAGCATTTCACTTGCAGTTCAAAGACAAAATTATCTATATTGCAGGCTTTTATCACCAAGGTACACTCATGGGAAAATCTTAAGGCAATGTAAAACAGGCAGACACTAAGCCATGAAATCAGTAACAATGAAACCAACCCCTGCTTTAGCTTTAAGTTAGCTGGGTTTACCTGCAAACCTGTCAAGATAAAAAGACTGCTTGCTGAGACACTGGTTAATTAGGCACAAAACCAGTTGTCTTCCTCATCTTTCATTTCACAATGCTGCCTCTCTCCTTATGATTAGCATGTATTGCAAGCTCTTCTTGACAGATTAAGAATTCACTGGTAAGAAACATCACTTGCAGACAGCACAAATCATACATATTTCACATCCAAAAAGTATTTTTAACAAATTGTTTCCACAGAATTATGCCAAGTCAAACAAACCAGGCTGTACTCTGTCTAATCCACAATCAACAATAAGTAGTCTAGGAGCACTGAAAAATTTAGGTCTGCCTAAGAACCAAGGCAGCAAAAAAATATCACCACTGCCATCAAAATAATCTTTTACCTTACAGTAAGCAAAATGTTGCAGATAAGTTGAGATAAATCTAGAAACTCTTCATTTATTAGAAGAATATAATTAATTTTATTAAAATATTAAAATGGATAGATGTCATGAACTTTACACCATCAGGAGTGGACATGCCCAAATTACTATCTGCTTTTCAGCTGATGAATGTATAAAACTGAATGTGTAAAACTGAAATAATAAAAAAAATTATTTTAAAAAACTCATTTTTTCCCCAAGAAGAAATGTATTTTCATGTTTCTGAAAATATTTTGCATTAACTGTTAGAGGTTTTTTCAGATTCCAATTCTCTTCTCAGTTACTTTCATTCTTCCCTCTAATGGCTCGGTCTTGTAGGACACACTCTTTCTCACAGCTTCTTCGCAACTGGCATTTGAAGCAGAAAAAAAACAAAACAAAACAAACCCAACTTTAATCAAGAAAAATTTTCCATAAACAGATCCAAGGAACCATGGCTACTGACTGTAAAAATACTAGAAGAGATGTCAAAAAGCTCTCAATCAAAGTAGTTTGAATTAAGGTGCCATACTGGGAAAATTTTAGAAATGTTTTTTAAAATTTATTATAATCCAAATTCCATTATTTGCAAATATATAAAAGAATGAAAAATTTCCACAAATATGGGAATTAAACTGTGTCAGTTACTAAAAAAGAAGGAAGAAAAATATTGCCACTTCACCATAAATTCTAAATTCACTACTTCTCAGAGTGACAACTGGGTGGCTTAAATAAAGACAATACTACCAAAGTTTTTATAGGCCTTCGAAAGTCACGGAAATCAGGGAGAATTCAATGGTCTCAGAACACAAACTCAGCATACTGACATGCAACCTGAAAATTTTTCATAAAAAAATGGACAAGAATTCCAGTTTAGAAACAGACTGACCAGCATTGTCCTCATTGTTTGTTCAGGGACAGACAACAAGTTACCCACTCATCTTCCTAAAAACAAACAAAAATTTTACAGTGCATACTCTGAAGTTATTTTTGGCAGGCCACGCAAATTAAAACTGTACAGGCTATCATCTCCTGCGCCCAAGAGTTGTAAGAAGCTGCTCCAAGCTGGGAGGGAAGAGGTCTGAAGCTAGAAGTCTGTCATCAGTTTTGGGGCAGGTGGCACGAGAAGTCTGCTATTATAGCACCCAGAAGTTCAGTATGAACACAGTCAGCTACCAGACCCTTTATTTTTAGATTTGCCATCCATATAGCTATTACAGTGCATCCTCATTAGCAGACCAGCAAAGTAAAAATTTTACACCCAGTTTAGCCCGCTTCTGGAAGAGTCTGTAAAGGGATAGTTCCCTTAATATCTACCTAAAACATTGCAGAGTATTTAATTTACTGACTGGAGCAATACCTCACAGGCATAAAAAGCAGTACTAACTAGACATTTTGTTTCCATCCAGAGCGCACCCTGCACCTTCAACAGTAATGGCAGAGTCGTTACTATTAATATTTCAAATTGTTCTGAGTCACCATATTCCCCAATACAAACATAACAACACTTTAATAAATACCAAGAATGCTCTGTAAGAAGCTACATTTTAGCAAAGAACCATTCCAAAACTCATAAAAAACACAGCATAATGGACAACTTAAATTGTCGTTTTATAGGATTTTGGTAACCAGTCCCTACCTCCTTGGTATGAATCATATAAAGAAGAAACAAACAAGAAAACCAAGCAAACAAAACAGAACAAAACAATCCCACACCTTGGCACCTTCACCTGATTTCCTCTTATATTAGACAATGTCAGAGGTTCTATAATCACATTTTCCAGGAAAAACAATTTACTGCATTGTTAGCTTTAGTACTTTTAAAAAAATGCCTTAGACACTCTCAAGACTACATACAAAAAACAACACATCTCAGTCACAGGTTACAGCTGCTGCTAATTGTTTGTAATTTATAGCTCTTCTGCTTTGAGTTCCCTTTTTTCCAGTACTCCAATAAATACAAAATATAAATAAGTACACCCATAGATACAAATTGCGTATTATAATCAAATTAAAAAATAACAGATACATGATCTTTCATGAAAAATTAGCTCAGAACCAATCCTTTAAGGAATTAAAAAATATCCTAGATTAAAAATTAAATAAAGAACCTACTCCTGCATGCTGTAGGTATTATGAAGAGTTTGTAGAAAGAAAGACCTGGTGTGATAGCCAGTAAGAAGTCCAAATATGCTGACAGAAAATGAGCAGAAGAATTACATATTCTCACTCTTCCTCTATCATGTTGCAGAATAGCAAAACTTATGATTTACAATTTTGCATGAACTTAAATATATATGCATATTTAAACATATAATGTGTAATGCTATAGAGAAAGCTGTAGGTGATACTGAAACCAAATATCCAGAAAAGAAACAAGAACAAAGATTTCACATAAAAATTAGTCTCTTCATATATAGACAAGATAGCTTGTTGGCATAAGGGCTTGAAATACTCTCCCTAACAAATAGTCACAAGACTAGAAAATCAGATACTTCAGGAATGGTTCCACTGACAGATCAATCCAACAGACAAATCTCACATTCCATCACCATCAGCAGCATACAGGAAGAGGTTATACCATACAGCTCAGTCACACAAAAAGGATACTTCCTTCATTGAATTTAATGTGCCTCAGTTATCAATAAATAAATAGCACACACACATACACACACAATTTGTCTGATTTGAAACGTATTGAAGCAGACCAGTTGACTCCCTGGAGAAAAATGACAACACATTTACACAAAAGTTACTGTCAATCAATTAGCAGACCAGCTAATAACTGCTCCAAGCTGGGATGTGAGTGAAGAAACTGTCCAGAAGAAAAAGGGCAGCCAAGTGGAAAGTTTTCATAACCAAATTAAACAGATCACCATCTTTGATCCACTCCAGTATTAAAAAATAAGGATTAAAAAAATCCATATTTAATACAGAAAACCAAACCTGCGCTCCAATATGAAGTGCAAACAGTGCATTCACAAATTGAACACTCTCAGCAAAGAATGTTGTATCATGTATCTCTCCCTTCTTTATTTTTTAAAAAAAAGAAATCAACATTTGTTCAGTCACTTGAAAGACAGTCCTCCTATGGGAAAGCAGAAATAGTCTCATTTTGAAAACTGTTCTACCCTAAATATCCCAGTTGCTTACTAACACACAGTACTCAGCAAAATTTTACTTACCAATTTGATGCTTTAAAAAAAAAACTCTAAAATATTGCAGAGATGAAAGGCTGTTTTCCCAAGTAAAGATAACATGTTAAATTACTCCTGAGAAGTACAAGTTAATACTAAAAATGTTTTACACTGATAAGTGTCAACAGTAAGAGAATTAGACTGAGATAAATAATTTGGTTAAACACAGCTTATGCCCAGAAAAGACACTGGAAGTTAAACACAGGTTCCTATCTTTTCCTTCACAAAAATTCACACTTCGTTGATGTACACACCTCTATGTTTCTCATAATAAAGCAAAATAGTATATAAATTTCACCACACTTGTCTTTTTCTGTCTTTTTTTTTTTCTTTCTAGTTACACTGCCTATCACCCTTAAAAGTGGACCAAACAAGGATTAAATACACTTTAGGAAGGGATTTGATTCACTAAGTTTTCATCATATGAAAGCCAAAATATCAAGGCAGTCACCTCCAAAAGGCTGTTCTCCCTGTCAACTACAAACAGTCCAGACATACATACTCAGGAAGCTAAACATAGAAAAAACTGAGTCAAGCCCTAAAAGCCTAAATGCTTTCAACCCTAGTACTCTGAAGTTCTTGTTTCTTCCCACTGAAGAAGGAAAAAGAAAAAAAAAATAGTTAAAATCTCCATTTCTCTGCAGGTTCCTTATCTTCTTCAGTTTGGGCTGAGATACAACGATTAACAGAGGAATTTTTCCAAAGTATTTTCACCTGGTACATTAGGGGTTTTTTTAAGTGTAAACTTGGCAGGGGAAAGGTTAGGTGCTTTTGATTGTGTGGGTGAGTTTTGCATGCTTCTTATTTCTGAAATATTAGTACTAGATAGGTTCCAGATTATTTGATTATTTGCATTGCAAAAAGCAATTCCGGGCATCTCTGGGCTATTTATAGAACTTAACAAATTACTTATCTTCAAGAAGTGTATTTGAGTGTCAAACATACTGTCAAACCCACAACATCAGAAAAAGAATACTGAATTTCTTTCTGCAACCAACTGAATATCTAAACTAGATTCAGGCAAAAGAAATAGATGACAGGCAAACACTAACAATTTACCTCAAGACTGATTTTAAACACTGAAGATAAAAAAGCAGAAATGTGAACTTTCAATTTTCACATGTTCAGACTTCTTCCACACACTCACTTTTCTGACCTCTCTGAAAGATAAAAGAAAATACTTGTTTCAATCCATTTTTTTTCATCCTAAAGAGAACAAGAAACTTACGGGAAAGAAGTAGTTGCTGCCTAATCTACAATAAACATTATGGTATTGAAATTCACCTCAGCAGTGGATTAACAGGAAAAGCAAAGGAAGCCAGCTGAGTCACACCTGGTCATTTCTCTCTACAACAGCAGCTATAATAACAATGATTTATTTTGGGACAAGTGTCATTTTGTAGGAGGGAAAAATGAAGTAAGAAATACAGAGAGTGAAAACAAAATCCAAGTCATTTAGCTTTATGACTAAAGCCTCAAAGATGTACAAACGTAATGGTGAATTCAGGTCACCATTACAGTCACAACATTCAGACCATGTTTTCTTTCAAAACTTGTGGTATTTAAGAACATTGCCAAGTAAAATCATGGATTATTATTTATCATCTCAGTATCAAGAAAATGTGACAAAACAGGGAAAAAATGTTCATAGTTCCCTCAGAAAATTTAAAATAGGTGACAACCCTGGTAGCAAAACCAAAAATAACACTTGGTAAGAAACTGAACTAACTTAAGCCTCCAAGAAAAGGAAAAAATGCCACCAGCATTTCATTCATGTAAAGAACTTGGCTACTCTGGGGAACACAATTTCTTGCTTAGACAATTCTTTGGCATTAGACTACAGCTGTGTACCTACTGTTGTGCTGATACAATGCCACTTGAAATATATTTGGCTAGAATACTTTGTGTGTGAACATAGAAATAAAGTATTTGAAAATATGTAGCACCTCATTCTTCCTATGAACTTTTCTAAATTTTCCCTTGTGCATAAAAATGAAAATACTGGTATGCCCAATTCTTTATTCTGCATTTGTTTAGTGTAAAGCACTTCATGGGAACAATAGTTTGAAGGAATCTTTTTGCATAAAAATACTCTAATTAAAATATTTCAATCAACTGAACAAATTCACAACTCCAAATTTACACTGTCTGCTATGGAATTTATTCCACCTTGAAAAACAGACAAGAAACAGATCTCAAAGGAGAGAGAGAGAGAGGAAAAAAAAAAAAAAAAAAGCCATCTTTCTCCTCCTGGTCTTCTCTTCCTTCTCCCTTTGCCACTACCATGCATTTCTACCAGGAATATAACTTTTCCCACCTTTAACTACTCAAAAGTGGGAAAGTACCTTCTAGTTTTCCACTATTAGTTATTCTAGTTTACCTGAATTGCTTTTTCATTATGGCATAATTAAAAATTTAGCATCTCTATTTCAGGATATATATCAGGTATCCAACTGCAGGCACTCTGGCTTCTGGAACAGGAAGTCTGCCCATATTAAATGCTCATCACAACCAAGGATGATTCAGAAACTATGCCATTAGTATTCACAGCCTCCCTCTTTCACTGACCAGACCCACAAGAAGTTTGAAATAGGTTCAGATAAGCATGGGCCACAAACTTTCAATGAACATGGTGGTCATGGCATGTAAATTCTTGATTCTGTCCAGCACAGAACTAACTCAACTTTGTTGAGTATGTATGGTGCAGTTGAGTATGTAAATTCAATGAGATTCACTGAGTATTTCAGCCTGGCCTGAACAGCAGTTTCTGAGTGTGCTTAGCAAACATTTGTATTTTGACCTCCTTTGAAAAGAAAATTAATTTAAAACAAGATGAGGACAACCAGGTACCTTCAATGGCTCTAGAGCAAGAGAGTTCAACTTTCATAAAATAAGACTAGTTTAAAAACCCAGACACTTCAAAGGTTCAAAGCCACATCTTCAACCCCTCAGGAAGTACCCTTAAAGAAATACTTTACCTGTTTAACTTCTCTTAGTGCCAAAAACCAGTATGTGCTCCAGTCCTGTACCCTCCCCAAAGCCATAACTTCACTTTATCAACTAAATATTAAGGAACTTCCATCCAAAGAAAACCTGTACTCCAGACTCTGCTCCAACTGCCTTTTAACAAAGGGCTCACAAACATCCAAAAAAACGTTGAGTCCTGGGATGTTTGGAGGAGATAAACGTCCTCTGAATCATGCTAAACTGTAGTTCCCTTTTGCTTTTCCCACCTTTACACTAAGTTCTTTGCTAAACCAGGCACAGCATCCCAAAAGAAATTACAGAAAACACATGCAATCCAGCCTGCATTATGGTGGTCAGGTTAAGAGAGAGATCTTAATCCTCTGAGACTACAAAGGATACTTAAAACAGTAGCTGCTATATTCAAAGCAGATACCACGTTAAACTTTTTTTTTTTTTTTTAACGCGGCTTTTTTTCCATCCTCAGAGAGAAGTTGCATAAAGTCATGGATGTCTACAAACTCACAGACACCAACACAATCCTGTTGCCCTACATAGTAATCATAAACAGCTGCAAAAGAATGAAACTCACCTCCCTATTTTGACTTTCAACTTTCTCAAGTTGATAGTTTCCAAGGCCATAAGTATTTCTAAGTCTCGGTATATCTATAAGCAATGATTCTAGTAAAGAAGATATCAGAACTTCCTGTTATGTAATTTTGGGGTATTTCCCCTCCCATTCCCAAACATCTCCAATTATCTCAGAGCACACAGCTTTCAAGAACATCACCAGAAAGAAAATGGTTATCCATATCACAGCATTCAAACTGCAGATGATTCTATCTGCTTTAGTGAAACTGATGACATTAATCTCCTCTCTTTGTGGAGGGAGATCAAAATGGAGGGTAAGGTAATGCTGACTTAAACCACTGCTCAAGAGAACTGTAGATAAACTCTTTCAGGACATACAGTATAAACACACAGTGTACTTAACTAACTGAATTAAAAAAGATTTAAGCCAAGCAAAAAGGTTTCTCAAGCTAAACACAAATCTACTCGACTACCCTGCAGTATTTTGCACTGATTTAACTTGCAGCCCATTTAAATGAGGTCTCCAATACTTCACGTTAGCAGGTGCACACAGAGCAGCCCAACCCCACGCAGATTACTAACTCAGATCCGCAATGCACTACAGAAGCATTAGTGAGGCACTGCATCTTTTATAAACCTGGCCACTCAGAGCAAGTATTCACGTGTTCAGTTTCAGTATCACTTTGAGGCTGCAATATTGCTCCGTGGTCAGGAGCATGACCCTGTCCCTCTCAGAGACTTCTACTGAACCACATAGACATGTCATAAATTCCTTTTTCAATCAACTTAAAATAAGCCAGGTCAGTTTCTCTGACAAGGTAAGGCCTTATGTATTTATCTGTGCAGTGTTACGCCTTTCCAGTTTTGTTTTTTATCTTTATTTTCCCTATAAAATGACCAATGACACAGTTCAAAAGAGATGCAAAGAATGGACATCTTTTTAGACACAGAATTTGAGAAAAAAAGAAATGAAAAAAAAGACAGAGGGAAGACAGAGAATGAAGGGAGACTATGTAATCTGTCAGTACCTTGACAGGCACCTATCTGCTCCTTTTACTTCTTTCTCTCTATCTTCCTAACAGGCAGTGTCTCACTTTCTTTAAGACTCTCTTTAAATCCTGCGGAATCACAATTTGTCCTTTCCTTAGCCTCTGAAGAGCATCTTAAAGAATACTCTAATAACGGTATACTGTTTAAAGTTGACACCAGGATTATTTCCACATTTCTACATTGGTTGCAGGAATATTTCCATGAGTACTCTATATTCCTTAAAAATTACTATTTTTCTGCAATCTGTATTTCACCCAAAGTCTTCATCTACAGTGATGACTACTGTATCCACATGGTCATGATGTCATGAAGAAAAGGAACCACTTCTGGAGGGAAAAGACCATCACAAACCTTTGAAGAAGTCTCTTAATAATCTCAAATAATTTATCAATAAAATGTCTGTCCATATTTCAATTTGGAATATTATCTCAAAACACAGCGCACTTCAAGAGAAGATGTGTTCTTCCCTGACAAGAACACTCTTGGGCCTTTCCAATTCCTTCTTTAAAGCCAAACAACTTCACTAAGAAAGGGTTTATACCGCACATTTTTGGCCAAAGAGAGCTTAGGAGAAATTAAGATTTACATCCCATTATTTACTGCAATAAATTTAACCAAAGTAATTTCCAAGTCCTATAATGAAAAACTCAATAAAACTTCCACGTAGTTGAAGATAAAAGCTTTCAAAACAGGTTCAAAAACATATGTAACTGTTGGTATATATGTTCACACACAATGCATAGATACAGCACACATGAACACCATGAATATCATCAATGATGTCTGAAATGCCTGTTTATGAGGCACATGCATTTACTCTGCAACACCACTGATTACAGGCAGTTTTAGTAAGTGTGGTACTTGTGAAATGACACCTTACCTTCCACCAAAATTCTACACACGCAAAGCATCTTTGCATCAATATTCAGGGCAACAGCACGTCGGGGATTTGACGTACACTCAGCTGCATTTGGCTAACCTGTTTGATCTCTTCCCTGGCCCGACAACTAATTTAAATGATGAATTTTTATCATGATGCAGGTAAGTGAAGTTAAACCAGATAAACCAGGTTTTATACCAAAACGTCTTTCAGCTTCAACAGTGACAGTACCCATCTCACAGACAAGCCAAACCCGGGCCCGGGTACAGGCTCGCTCTGCTGCAGACCCCGCAGCCGGAACCGGTGACACGGCAGCACCGGGGCCGCACAACGCCCTCAGCGCGGCTCCCCAAGTGCGCGGAGGCTGCGGCGCGTCCTCGTCAGCCGCCCACAGCCACCTTACAGCCACCGCAGGCACCCCCAGCTGCCCTCACACCGGCCAGCGGTGGCGCGGCGGGAGAAACGGGAGCGGAGCGGGGCGGGAGAGAAAAAAAACACAAAAAAGAGGGCGCTGGGGAAAGGGGCAGCCAGCTGTTCTGGCACCTCCTCTCGCCAGGCACGGTCGCAGACAGGCACCTCGGCAGTTCCTTTGTTTCCCTCCTTCCCGCACTCACCCACGGTAGCCAGGGTCTCCAGGTCCTCCAGCTTGTAAGCAGCGGGCTCGAGCGCGGCGGGCGAGCCGGGACCGGCTGGGCTGGGGGCCGGCACGGCGGGCTGAGGCGCGGCCACTCCCGCCGCCGCCGCCTCGCCGCCGCTCTTCGCCCCCATCTTGGCCTTGGCAGCGCTGAAGGCGTCCATGGGGCCGAGCGGGCGCCCCGCGGCCGCTCAGCGCATGGAGAAGGGCGAGAGGAAGAGGGAGGAGACGGAGCGGCAGGGACGCAAAGTTTCAGTCTTCAGCAGGCGGGGTGGCTGCTCCCCAGGGCTGGAGCCCGCTGCCGCGTCTGTGGAGGCGCGCAGCCCTTCAGCATCGCGGCCACAGCCGCCGCGCCGCCCGCCGGTGCCCGCAGCAGGCAAGGACCGCCGCGCAGACAATGGCGAGGGAGCGCCCAGCCGCGCCACACGCGGGGCGGAGGGCGGGGTTTGCCGCTGCCGCTGCGGCACCGTCCCGCTGAGGGCTGGCGGGGCGGGGCGGTGCCGGGGGAAGCGCGGCCCCGCCGCACAGCGGGAGCGCGGCCCTCGCCCCTCGCCGCGGGCACGGCCCGGACCCTGTGGTAGTGCTGGAGTTCTCTGCTCGTCCTCCCCCACCCTGCGTCCCGCCCGGGGGGCAGCGCGGCGGGGAACAGGGTGGAGGGGAGCGCCGGCGGCTGCGGCGCCTGCCCCGCGCTCCCTCAGAGTTGCAGGGACGCCTGGGACGGTCCCGTCCGCTTTCCGCAGAAAGTTAAAAATGAGCAGTGGGGCCCTTGCGAAGCGGCAGCCGGAACCCTCCCTGGCTGCACAGTAACAGCCCTGGGAAGAGCTCGTCTGTCCCCGCGTGTTGGAGTATCTTCCTCCGCACGTCCCAAAGGGTTTGTCACGCCTTATTTTACTCCCCGTTTCCAAGCAGGTGTGGATTCCGCAGCGGTCACAGCCCGTCCGCGTCCCCTGCTCCAGCCTGCAGGGTGTCGGTGTGGCTGGGGGTAGTGCTGGGTTGCGCTCAGCCGCATACAAGCAGTGGAGTACCGACTGTAGCTCCTTCCAGAGCAGCCAGGAAGCTGTTCACGATTATGCTGGAAGACAGGAAAAATTGGTGTGTGAACCAAGTCGCTGTAAAGCGTGCACATCAAAATTGGGAAGGAAATCCTAGTATTTTTCCATGCTTTGGACTGGCCCAGTTTTACACTATTCACAGCTACTCCCCTATGCTCCCGTGAGCAGGATATCTGCAAAGCTGATGTGTAAGTTGTCACACGGGTGGCATTTGGCATCTCTTTTTTATTAAATGTGACACCATGAGAATTTAAGACCTATTCGTTTCTGTATGGAGTAGGCTCAAAAATAATGAGAAGTAATTGTGTGTATACAAAAAATGAGTACAAATATATAAATTATTATTACAAATTTGTGTACATTTATCCTGAATTGAAGGTATTCTTACAGTCCAATTTATAGATGTAATATCAGAGGATATTACCTATAAAAAGGATTTTATCTTTTAGCTTGTTGACATGCAGGCTTATGACTAATACGGAAAATCGTTAGGTCATCTCTGCTTCCTGTCAGCCTTTGAAAAGTCACCAGTCAAGGAGGATGACATCACTTTTCCTCCAAAATTTCAGACTTCATCTGTGAACTCTTTGGAATGCAAGGTTTGCACTTCTATTTTGCTTTAGTGCTTTACCCCCCTCTGTGCTTTTTTACTGAGAGGTTGATGGAGCACTAGAACGGGTTGCCCAGAGAGGTTGTGGAATCTTCCTCACTGGAGATGTTCAGAAGCCATTTGGATGAGATGCTGTGGGATGACCCTGCTTGAGCAGGGAGGTTGAACCAGGTGACCCACAGTGCTCCTTATCCACCTTACCCTTTCTGTACTATGATTTGTACATTGTATACCATATTTACCTTGATTTAGAAATCATTCACTGCTCACGTGTTCAAAAGGGTGTAAAGCGTTTTACATAAGGTATTGATCATCTTCAACTTGTATTTCCATTTATGCTATAAATTCTACCTAATGTTTAAATTACTTGCATTCAGGACCATAAAACTTTCTTTTAAAGAGCCTTCTACTGCCATACATCAACAGTTGGTGGACTGTATGACAGCATGCATTCTAAAGAGCTGTGATTCAGCAAGGTTCCTAAGCACAGGATTAGTGTCATTAGATGCAGTGTCTGTTCTTAAGATTAAAGTTTGCTTCCTTCCTTTGTGTCCAAGGCATTTGCTAGTTGTAGTTGTAGCAACATAATTGCAATGTTTATATTTAGACTGTCAACATACTATTAATGTGCTTTGCCACCTCTGTATAACCCACTCAGAATTTATCTTGCAGATACTGATTATTATCCACAATACTTCAGGGAAAGCAAATGTCATTCTTTCTACATACAACGAGGCTGAGAACCAAAACTCCTAACTTCATAAATTGCAATTGGAAATAGAGCTGGCCACTAGATTGCAATAATGCATATAAAACATTTTTTCTTGCCCAATTTGGACACAATTCATAGGCAAGCCTGCTGCCCTGTACTCCTCTTTTCTTTCTTCTTTGCCCTTATTTTAAGTTAAAATGTGACCTTTTGGTCACAGATACTTTTTGAATAATCTTGGCCTTTCCCTTGCTCTCAATAATTCATAGTTCTCAGCTTTTTCACTTTCCCCACACACACATTAAGTGCCTACAGCCAGGTTCCTTAAAACAATTTACCCCCTTTATGTTTCCAGTCCTTTTCCTTACAGGTACTTACATCAAGGGTTAGTTTTATTTTCATTTTCCCTTAAAGGTACCAGATGTTTGAGATTATTCTTTCCAAAGGCAGTGAAGATCTTTTTAGAAGAGATTTTATTTAGGAAAAAAAAACAACCAACCAAATAATCAGAAAAAAAGCAGAACAAAACAAAAAAAAAACCAACAAAAAACCCCTAAAAAAGCCCCCCAAAACCCCCAGAGAACAGTAGTTTAAATAGTTTTCTCAATTCATGATTTTACTGAGAGCTTATTCTTCCATTTAAGTTGTAGAAAATGTTCAATGTACTTATATTCCTATATAAGTTCAGAATTTTCAGAGACCAGAAGGGTTCCAGGTGTCAACTTGGTTATTTCTTGCAGCCTTTTATGTATGTGCATTTGCCAAACTTCAGCACATACAACCACACTGGTACTTAAATATTTCTTTGGTTCCTAAATTGCTGACTTTTCTTTCATTCCTTCCTTTTTGTAGGTTTTTTTTATTTTCCACCAGGAAGCCTTAGGTTAGCAATATTAAACCAATGGAAAGGACAACAAACTTTCTACTTATCAATGAGTTGATGTAACAGATCATTTTTCTGTCATTTTGTGGGGATATTATGGTACACATTCTGTGCAAAATGAATATGATTTAAGCACCTAACTCTCTGGGAAAGGAATCAGTCATTTAAATGTCTCCATGGCTGCAGACAAAAGAGTCTTTCCTGTGGGCTAAGCAGGTTTGCATTTGTCTACCTGAAAGCCTGCTCCTTTCTTCCCTGCAAATATATAATTTTCCTTACAAATCTTGTTAAAGCATATCTTTACCATCACCATCACAGTAAAGCTACTGCAACAAGTTTGCTGGAGAACCTGTTCAAACCTGTAGGGAGGAAATGGAGAAGTCCTTCAGTGGTGGTTATTACTAATAAATAGCTCCCTATCGTCCTTTAGTCACATTACATACAGTGCCTAAAAACGTGGGACTGCTCTGAGGAGGAAGAATTACTAGTAAAGATAATTAGTACTGGTATGTGTTTTTCATTTGTTTTGTTTTGCTAAAGACGTTCATGATCAGGCAAGTCCTATGATGTAAACCAGAACCCTTCCGTGCAAAAAATCCCGGCCTGTGACAAAGGAAGGGGGAAATTATTCCACCCATCTGAAGCAGTTCCTTCATAGTATGGAAATAAGCCCATCTGTATAATGAGCAATCACACATCATGCAAATGTATCGACACATTCATAAAGCAACTATCACGCTTTTATTTGAATATGTTTATATTTAACGTTTTTTTAAAAAAGCATTCAAATTATGATGAGTATAGTGGCTATCCAAATGAAAATTTAAACACAAAGAATGTAACATAGTGGCCTACATCCAAAGCCATGTTTCTGATGAGTCTTGCTGAGTTGATTCCTTACTTCGGAAATATATCGGTGTAGCCAGTTCAAACATGGAAATGCTGTTACTGGGGTGTCTAGACTTTCTGCCCAGTCTGAGCAAGTTTGTGTCTTGCTTCTGCCAAAACTAGATTGAGATCTGGAAACAAGATGTTGCTTTGCCTACGTTTGCTGAGGAACTTGTTCTATTAAGCATTCAGAAGGTATATCTCACATACATGCAAAACTGCTACCTTCACAAAAGTAAGTTGTGGCCAATTTTTTACACACACACACACACACACACACACACACACACACACACAAAAAAAAAAATGTCACAGGAGCACTGTGTTAGCTGATAGAAGACTAAAGCACCAGTGTGATGGGCAAGCTCTTTCAAGTCAGATGGTGATATTTCCTTCAGTTCAAAGATAGAATAAAGTAGTAATGCACTAGGACATCTTCTTGCTCTTTCTTTCCCCAAAAAACTAGTAATGTCCCTTGGCACCAGCATATCTCATTTTGAATACTCAGGACAGTATGCTGCTTACAGCAGTCACCCATCAAATGGGATATCCAAAATTTTTGATCTTAATTGTATGAGAAGAGCTCTCATTCTAGCCTCCCTTTGTTAAGCTACTGAATGCAACTCTAGGACCTATTCTTCCATACTGTGCATTCCTACTTCACAAACACTCCGTATTTTCTGTGCCAATAAAAAGATGTTTTCGCTACATTGGTCTGTGGAATTCCGCAAAAGTTGTATAAATTAAATATAATTAAATTCACATTCATTTATACAATTTATGGTATGTAGCTATAGTGTATTTTTACAAATTTTACCACATCTCTGCAAAAGAGTGTAAAATAATAAATTCTACAAACAAGTAAATTGGTTTGAGCCTTTTTTTTTTTTTTTCATAACAAGATGTGTAATGTGAACTTTTTAGCATTCAGGGTAGTCAGACAGAATAATAACCTCTATCTGTTACTACCAGCTTCAGGGAATTAAGCTATTTCAACAAGGAGTTCTCATTTAGATAAATGTAAAATTTCTGTTACGAAACATTTTCCCCCTGTTTTTAGAATAGTTAGAAGCCTTCTAAAGTGAAATTGCATATATTTGTTTTTTGGGTCATTTTAAGGCATGCACATCTAATACATGAACAGAATAAATATTTTAATTAAACCTTTATAAAAAATTTATTTGGTTTCATATTGGTGTCTTCATGTCCAAGACTAAGGACTTTGTGAGAAAAAAGAAACAGCTAAATTCTTCCTCTAGTCACAAGCATCAAAGTGAGAATGTTGCCAGGCCTCAGAGTCCATCGTATCTGCATTGATTTAACATCAATTTTTCTCCACGTCACAATTTATGTGGGCTTCAGGTGTGGTTTGTTTTAACCTGATCCAAATCCAGGCTGCCACAACTGTTTTTCTCCTCCCTCTCTCACATCTGCACCCACGCCCTTGCTTTTGCTTTTGACACTCAGGTAGGTTCCTGATGAGCCAGTTCAGGAATTAGTTCAGGGATTCATTTATTAAATAAAGTTATTAGGTTTCTAGCCAAATCACTTCCCCAAACCCTTGCTATGCACAAAGTTTTAGGGCATTTCTAAATCTTATAGCTCTGGGGAGCCAGACTGCATTTCTATCAAGCTGGTTTGGCTTTATCCAACACTTTCTATTGCTTATGCCGTTGTTGTTACACACTGACCCTTGAAAAAATAATCATCACTTTGAATACTTCATAGATGTACGTGGCTGCGGCTGAGGTTCTCATTAATAGTTTGTGAAGATACCTTCATTCATAAATCTTTTCCAACATAAATGATTTATGCTCTGCATGACTAAATCACTTCACAGTGATATTGCAACTGGCCATAAAATCAGAAGAAAGAGACGGGTTCCTCATTTAGATAGTCAGATGGTCTATGGTGTTCTGGATTCCTTTCTTTGACTGGCTCTATCAGGAAATAAGCAGTTAGATTTAACTCATGTTGGTTCCAGATGAGACTGTAATTCTCTCTTACCTCTGTAGCACTTAAAATCAGCTAAGCATAATCTGACCCTTATTTACTTCCAGCTTAGACAAATCTTTTCAAATCTTTGCAATTTATCTCTAAAACAAAGATGAAATCAGAGCCCCCAAAGTTCTACAAATAGTATACGAAGATGTTCTATAAATATTTATATTCATGGTTAAATACAAGCAATTCTTGTTTTGTTTTGTTTTGGTTTTCATTGAAGGTAAAACACTTGAATGCATGATAGCTACATCTTTAAAACTTTTCAAAAAATTGAATTACAAAAAGAAAGAGCATCATCTGTTGAATACAATAACATGAATTATGCATCTATTATTTGTAACTGGTATCATCTGCTGTGAAGTAATATATTCTTAATCTGCTCTTAATGTAATTAAAATACTACAAAGACTAAATTCATTCTGTAATTTCACACTTACCACTTTAACACTTCAAGCTTGCCTAATTTGTACTGTTATTGTCAATTAATATCATTACAGAAACATGGGTTAAAGCAGATACAGAAACCTTCAAAATATTTCTACTGATACTCTTACAATCTGATTACTACAAAAGCTGAAGAAATGGATTTTAGATTTCTTAGAATTCATTTTTGTACTATTACATATGAAATAAAGTATATGTAGTATAGTCAAGCTTTTTCTGCTAAACAAGTATGTTTTACTGAACAATTACAAAGTGATATTAACTGTGATTCATTCATCTGTTTACAGTTCAGTTCATGAACTGTCCCGTACATGAGAGTCATTGCAGGCTCATTAAGCAAAGTATTTAAGCACCTACTTAATTTCTGTTAGTTTTAAGCAAGTGCCTAGATTCTGTTAAAGCCAATGGAATTAGTCATAAGGTGCAGTGATTCAATAACTGCTCTTGAGTTTACATGCATGGCTAAGGTCATGCCTGCACTCACATGCTTTATGAACAGGAGCATAAACCAAAAGCATAAAACTGCTCAAGCACAAAACTGAGAAGGAATCATATTTCAAATATAAAATGAAAATAGAATAAAATTAAATTTCTTTGGCATCATGCTCATTTAACTATGAACTTCAGCCAAAAAAACCAAAACATTGTGGCAGAGTCAAGGAAGAGTCAAGGGTCAATTTAATACAGGATCATTGTAGTGTCCAAACTCTAGGTTGTGCCCAGGTATATATACTACATGGTTGATCACAATAACTCCTGAAGAAGGAGGACAATTTATCATCAATTTATATGTGAATTCATTTAATGCTCTCACATTTTTTGCTACTTTATGGTACATTTTATATTTTTCCATTGTGTATTACTTTGATGAATAAAATCTGTGAAATAGTCAACATAAAATATTAAGTGTTGTGAATGTTGGGCAATACAGAATGTGAATGTAGATGAGTTCAACAGCATATGAGCAGTCCAATTGTTCATTGATCTTGCAAAACAACTAATTACATAACTTTCATACTATACTTAGCAGCTGATCTCTGGCCTTTGAGTCAACTTTGTGTGTGTTGAAAGGAAATGGATCATTTCTTTAGATAGCTGGAGTAGATCACTCATTCATAGTTTTATTAAGGATGAGAACTTATAAAAGCACAATTTGGCACACATTCATTCTTCTATTCAGGTTTCAGATTTAAGTAATTTTACAAGTTTTATACAGATAAAATTAGGATTATTTAATTAAACGTAAAATCCAACAGTTCAAGATAATAGCATTTCAGGTGATAGGTTACTGCATCAGTTGATTCAGTGTCATTCAGTTCTCTGCATGTCTGAGGGGAATGAGGAAGGCAGTGTCTTGAATCAGAGGAAATACTCATTTAGGAAGAAAAGATGCTTTAAGTAATCTAAAAATAATTGCAAGCATTCCTTTCCAGCTTTGATTTTAATATATCTAGAAATCATTTCTCATTATTAATAAATTTACTTTATCCAAGTTTATACCCAGTGTTTTGCAAAATTTTCAATGTGTTTATCTAGTTTTCCAGAATTATTTTTCATTATCCATTCATCTATTTCTCATAGTCACAGAAATATTTCTGTGATGACAGAGGCTTTGCATCAGGTGTAATCTACATACACTTGGGATTGGTTTGTTTGTTCGTTTGCTATGATTAGTTAATAGTGACATCCTTGAAGTATTGGAAAAATGGTTGCTTAGATACTGATTCCAGCCTACCAGAAATTAACAGGGATCTTGCTTACTGATGTCCGAGATTAGTGGAGGATATATAAAAAATATGTATATAACACAATATATATATAAAATACATATATAATATATATGCATACATATTTGTGTATAAATATATATGTATATAAATATATATAGTTTTGTAAAAGAATATATAATTTTGGGGAGTCTCAGATTACAGGAAGAGGATCTTTGTTGGTATTTCCCTCCAGTTCTAGTTTCCTTCTTTCTTTCCCTGTATGTGAGAGTCAAATATATATATATATAAAATATATAAAATTTATTTTACTAAAAATAACTCTGACTATATATTTTTATTAAAAAGAAAAATAACTCTGTTTTTAACTTGGGCTGCATTTAACTACTTGATAGGTCCTGTAAAAGGGAGATAGGGTTCTGATCTTTATTTTGTTACTCCTTTTTTGTGACTGTTATTATTTAGATACTTGACTCCCTTAACCATTTTATCAGTGATGCTACTTTCAAGAGTAAGAATCATGTTTTCTTTCATAAGAATCATAGTTCATATATTGTGTGTTTCTTGTCTGTTTCTGTTTTTAGAAACTTTTTCATCAAGCAGCCAAGCAGGCTCATTTCTTTCAACAAGGTTCATATCTCCCAATGACACCTGTACAGTTGCAAAAGTTACTGCTTAAAAATGAACAGAAAACTCTGCCAGATGTCTTCACCTTTCTCATATAATCCATTAAAAATGATACTCAAATTCAGTATAAGAAAATGCAATATGTGAAAAATGAAAAATATAAATAATAAGTAATAGACATATAGTCCAAGGAGAAAGAATGTTTTCTGTTGGAAAAACAAGTGCCATGTGGGGTGGACAGGATAACGGGAGTCAGGGCACCACTTCTAGATGTCATGGCTAAGGAATAAGTCTGCTGATGTTTTCTGAGCCTTGGGGAAAGCCTTTTGAAGAACAGTGTTTATAGAGTTTCCTTTTTCAGCTTCCGTCTGAACTTCTAATGGGGGGCACAGCAGATTAACATTTCACAGGGGACCGAGAAATCCAGTCCATAGAAACTGCTGAAGACAGAAATTGGATTTGATCATACCATGGCTCATGCCAAAACTTTCCTGGACAGCTCTGTCCTTTTCTAATCCCTTAGGAGAAATGGGTAATAAATGCCCATGCGGTAGTGCATGACTGTACAAATTTGTTTCTAAATCTAATGGGGGAAATGTGAAGTTCTTTAGCAATGATTTAGTTAGGTTCATCAGATGTATTTGAACAGCTGGAACTTGGAAAAGTTCCTACTGAAAGGAAGAAAATTACTGTAATTCAGAAAGATATGTGGGTAAGATGATACAGAGATTTCACAAAAAAGTAGTGAAGAGATAAACGTGCTTCCCTAAAAATGCCAAGGTATAAGTTTTAGGGTACAAGTGACTGTAACACTGGTGAGGTGTTTCTGAATGAGCATATGCTCTTTAGTCTGAACAGCTGATCACCTAATTTTTCTATCACTACTAATATTTGGCTGCCCCAACCTATGGCCCCAGGGATTGTTACATAGGAAGAGTAAAGATTTTAATGAAGGGGCCAGGCATGAGGTTGTCAGAACTTTGGAAATTAAAAGCTGAAAATGTGAAAAACATATTGTGACTGTTAGAGATAGTAGAGTAACAACACTATGTTGGACGATGGAGACATCAAATATTTCTGCAGGTTTACTCAGTACTCTTCTACTTTTATATTTGTGACTAAGTAAAAGTTACATTACTGCTGGTACCTTTTTCATTCATAGTAATTCAACATCTTTACTAGTGTAGTGGGCTGTTCTATTAATCTCATTTCTGTTTTAGTGTTTGATGGTTAAAACAAAAGCCCAAAGATGATGCGCACATTTGAGAAGAAATGTGAAAATACTTGGTGATTTTATTTCTGAGAGTCAGTGAGAAGTGGTTTTCACTAGATGATTTGAAAAGCAGTGATAGCATTTATTTGGTAATATTACAAATAGTGTGTATCTTGATCTCATTACATTGAAGATTATTTTTATTTCTTAAAGTCAGTAGTTATTTGCTGAACATAACATGAAAACTTTGATACTTGTACTAAATTTTTTGAGAGAAAGGTTTAGATCAGGTTAAAAGGTAGACAATTTAATCTCCCCAGCCTTACCCAGGGACTTTGAGAAGGAAAAATCTGTAGTGAATTGTAATGGAATCAGATCACAGCTTTTTTTTGGATAAGTCCATTTCAAATGTATTTCTCAGTTTCATCTAGTTTTATGAAATCAATTATGTGTATTTTCTGTTTAAGGTTGTGTATGATGTGGAGCCAGTAGGAACAAAAGAAACATTAATGCGCTTTGTTGACTAACAAAAAGTTAAGTGTATACTTAACAGGAAGTGCTTTATTAAATTGAAACTTTTCTAATGTTTTCTCCAGTTGTGATGAAAGTAGAGTGAAAGAAGAGAAAAAATTACCTTTGATCCCACTGAACCATTTTAAAAAGAGGTATGGTTCTCTAGGAACCCACTGTACCAAATCAGGCCAATTCAGCAGAATGAAACTTCAACCTGCAGATTCTTGTTATATGTAACACTAATTTCACTGGGTGTGAAATTGTCTTTTGCTAATCCAAAAAGCATGAAATAAGCGTTGAGCAAGGAGTATCTCATAGAAATAAAGTGCCACACTGATAGTTTCTGACAGTAACTATTGATTAAGGAGAGGGTAAAGGTGTTCTCATGACACAGGATTGCTGCAAACTAAATAATTCCTTTTGCAGCACCCAAATTTATTTTTTTTTCCAATGGAGTACTAAATTTTGATTTTAGAAAGCAGTAAAATTGTCAAATGTCAGATTTTTAATGCAAAGCAAATATGATATTAGAAATTAATATTTTTGTGGTTTTATAGATTTGCTGAAAATAGGAATTAATTTCTTGCCAGATGAACCTTATAGTGCAGCACAGAAATAAAAGACTGGCAAATGATTCATCACTGGCACATGTAGATCTCTGTGCTAAGGCCTCCCAAATAATTAAAATATTTTCTATTGGTTCAGACATTTTAATATAATATAAAAGAACTGTGTTCCCTCTTATTACAGATATAACATAATTTGTCACTAGAAATGATTATGCATCAGGTATCTCAAAATAAAACAGCAGTGATGAAAATATCCTGAAAAAATTCTTTGCATTGGATGAAGGCCTGCCTCAACTCTGAGAAGTGTTTCTGCTGAAGCTTTGACAATCCGTCAATGCCGTGAGAATCCATACTCCGTGGTGAAGCCTCAAAAATCTTAAGTAGGGAATTATTTTCCTAGAAGATGGGGGAAACCATCACTTCTGGAGCCCTTCAAGACTTCTTCCTCTACACCACAGAAAGATTTCTGCTAATTTCGGTTTGTCTTTATTTAGCAAATCTTTATATCATTAAAGTGTTCATATCATAGCTTATATGAGAATCTTATACGTGCCTCCAAAAAAAAGCTCAAATTATTAACTCAAGATTTTATTCTTAGATTTTTGCTTTCATAAAATGTAAACACAAACATAAAATAGTATACCAATTATTTAATTCTAATTCAGTATTCCTGGTTTTATCTAGGTGTCTGCTAGTGAAAATGATACATTTTCTAAGTAGTTCATTTACCCAATCCAGACAACTTCAAAACTAGATTAGAATCACAGTTTATATTGCCATGTTGCAGTTTGAAACAAAATGTTTCAAATTTAAGCCAAACATTTATTAGGGTCTAATATTTTTCCTTCTGAAAACATACTAATTACTTGAATGCCTCTGAGTTATGCTTTCCACCTTTTAAAAGTATATAATTATGATTTAAAATGCCATGATATATCTATTTAATTTTTAGAAATCTCATGGAAAATAGAATTTTTTTCACTGGGTTTTGAAAACAGGCACATTTATTTCATATAGAAAACATTTTTCTTAATAAAAACCCAACATTGTGAGTGCAAGTGAATTATCTTTTTTCTGTTTTCCCTATGTAAAATTCTCTCTGTTTCTTCCTGAAGAACATGATTATTTCTGTGGCATAAAAAGAGTTAGCACTGCTAGTTACACTAACATAGTACTGAAACCAGAGTTGCAGACCCCAATGCACTGAGCAAGGAACTAGTAGTCATCCATGAGTGAGTGCAGGTCAGAGATGACAAGGGCAAGTGTGGACAAGGCTAAGATTTTACATTTGACAGGCAAATTATTAGAATAAAAAGTCAAGATGGAAATGCAGGTGCCTTGTCATCTCAGCCATTGTAGTAAAAAGACATTGATGCCAAGTTGAGCAGTCTTCAGCTAATTGTTTCTTTCTCCCTCAGCCCCTTCCACTTGGCCCCCTTGCTGTGCAAGCACACAGAGCAGTCCAGGAAAAGCCATCAGACTGAAAAGTGATGCCATAGAAAGGGAAAGCTTTTTCCAGCCTTACCAGTTCCTTGGTTTGGGACACCACACTTTTACAAATAGCTCTCTCAGAAAGATGGAAGAGGTGATCAGGAAAAGAGGAAGTAGGTGAGCCACTGGTGATGGTGCTGCAGCTGAAGAAACCCACATAAGATAATGACCTAACTGACCATTTTTGTCAAACTATGTCTTGGCACTGACTTGTTACAGGATATAGTGGAGTCAGAACATTTGTATTCTAAATCTTTAGATGTAATCTAAAGGTGTTTTTAAGATCCAGTGTTCTTAAAAACAGAACACCTTATGTTTGCTTATCTAAAGTGGTTATGAAATTGGTTGCTGTACCTAGGAAATAATCTGGCTCATCAAAATTAATAAGTGTAGTCAGAAAAGACACAAAAGTAGTAAAATCTGTTTTTAGTGATTTCTAGCATTCTTAGGACTGCATTCACAGTTGAATTGTAAACTGTAGTCTTTGACAAAACTCCATGGTCTCATTCCAAGTGATTTCTTTTGTGCTCCTATTTCTTTTGCATTCCTGTGGTACATTATCCACCTTTTGTAACATAGACATGGTGGTGTATATTCCTTTTTTTTTATTTCAGTCTTACTGTCAAAAGTATTTGGAAGGAGCCTGTCTTCATGTCGTTGAAAAAGAAAACTAACATTTTTATGTCTATTTATTTTGTTGTACTCTTTTTACAGCAGTATCTCATTAGGGTCAAATTTAACTCAAGATCTTGCCAATCTTGACTTCTTTTTATTATTCATAGATCTTTACTAAGTTCCATTGAAACACATTGTCATAAATATTGGTCATAGGAATTTCTCAACAGTCATTATCAAGGTGCTATTATACTTTCTATGGGGTTTTTGACATTTTTCAAACTTCTTCCAGTATTCCACATCTCTGTTTTTTCTATATTTAACAACCTCTTTTCTTCTGCAATTGCATGTCACTACTTATAACATACTATACTATAATAATATAATATAATATAATATAATATAATATAATATAATATAATATAATATAATATAATATAATATAATATAATATAATATAATATGATATAATGTAATATAATATAATATAATATAATATAATATAATATAATATAATATAATATAATATAATATAATAATATAATACAGGAAATCTATCATGGATGTGGATTTTAAGACTAAACCCTCTGGTACCATCTGAACTTAACTGTGTTAGATTTTTTTCTTCCTCAGGACATATTTATCATTTGTATTTCTCCATATTTTTCCTTATCTTTCAACTATTTTATTATTCTGGGATATAAACATTTTGTTGGAGACCTGTCACTATTTGTTTTTTAGTAGCCTACCAACTTACTTATCCTGCATTCCATCTATTTTTCAGTTCTGTAAACCCTAACTATTTCTGGCATTTTTTATTCATTCCCACTCACAACTGTTTTTCATTCTGCTGATTTAGATTTAGTTCACCTTTTGTAGTAGCATTTGTATCATTTTTTGTAATGTATATGTGAATTTAAAAAGTATTGGTATAGTGATGATTGAACATTTTTGTTATTTTGCAAGAATATAAATATTTAACAGAATTTCTATGCCCCGGTCCTTTTCTGTCCTGATCCATTTCACACACACACACATATATATATATATATTATCAACTGAAACTTTTTGTTTTTTTCAAAATGTGTTTGGCAAAATTCTCTTTGCATGATTAATGGGTTGATTAATTATTGCTGTGATTGATGATAAATGAGCGTACAGTACAGCTGGGTCTTGCTAGTAAGTATAGAAAATACAGAAAAAGTTTGAATATTTTTTCACTGTGAAGTATTAAAGAGAATCCATACTTATCCTTAATCAAGATTTTGGAAGCAATGAAGACATGCAAGTACCCACCTGACAGGTCTTTTTTAACTGTGGAGCAATATTGGATAATGCAGAAATGCTGCTTCTGTGTTTTACCAGGTAAATTTAATAATTCTTTAATTAAATTATATTAATTAAAAATTCATCTGAAGAGTTGAAACATGCTGACAGAGTGTGCTATAAGCAGTGTAAGTTATTATAAAGTCAGCTGCTTTAAGTGCATCTTGCAGCCCAAGGTATCTATTTCCCCCTCTGGCCTCACTGTGTTCTTCATAAGACTGGAATCATCTCACTACTAAGTTTTGTCTGGCAAAAGACCCTGAAGAAAAGCCCTGCAGAAGTGTGAAAAATTAACAGAAAGAGCTTCAAGCTTCCTAATCTTATTTTCATGTTGAGAACAGCCCTTGTTTTTGCTTCCTGCATCACTAGTGCTGGAAAACGGCCTACTCATTAATAATTTCTTCTTTTTGTGGGATTTCTCTGGCTATGACATTTTTGTACCAAATTAAAGAGGCTAGATGATGTCAGAGGGGCAACAAAGCCAGTCTTGTGCACTGCACAGGGGAAGAGATGTTCATGTCAGGTCTCCTCCCAAGTTAACTCTCAAAAGAAATCAGGAAGTTGTAGAGTTTAAAAAATAATTCTTTCCTGGAGTAATGGAAGACTCACAGATCAAATTATATATTTCCTGATTCTGTAAGTGCTCTTCACAGTTTGTGAGAACTGCTAATTGAAAAACAGAATTCAGATGCAATTCAGACACAATTTTTTACACATCTTCCATAGGGCTTAGCAGCGCTGGACAGTTTAATGTTGTCTAGCAGATCCTCAGTTCCTTATTAATATAGGAATGAAGGCTATGTCAAATTGTTCGTTTGAGAACAAGTCTTTTGATCTTGTTTAGCATTTATAACTAGAACATAAAAGTGAAGCTGGTTTAGGCAGCTGCAAGAGTGTTCCAGACTCTTTTCATATTATTTCTAATTAGGTGTTCTTTCCCCCATACTTGATTTTTTTTACTAGCATTTGTTATATTCTTCTGCTTACATTATGCTGAGTGAATGCTGTGTCCCATTACTTCTTCTGCTCTCTTTTCACACTTGTTACAGTGTTTTGATCAATTTTTACAGTCATTGTTACTGCTTTGGATTGCAGTAGGAAGTAGACACTGATAAATTGAGTGGCTATGACAGTGGCTGTACAAATGTTTTGCTCTAATGCCTAGAAGTTATCAACTCCTCTGTTTTTTTTCCAGGAAATAAATTATCCTTGTTTTAACATAATCATACTTAAATAGTGCTTTAAGGAAATTTCTTATGAGGATTTATTTTAAGGCTGCTATAGTTAAGAACTAAAGTTCACTTTGGGCTCCTAAATTATGGTCTGAGTTTTATTAATGCTCAGTGTCTGTCAGTTTCACCCAAGACAGTTGCTGCGTACTGTACAACACCAGAAAATCATATTACTGTTGTTCTTATGAGGACATAGGAAGCCAATTTTAGATTTCATTGAATTAGAAAATCTCATACATTTTATTTTTGCATTTTCAGGAAGAATTCACATTGGGCTTAATTTTTTAAGGATGTGACCTCATTTGAAAGGACAAAGATTGTCCTATGCAGTGGTCATTGGAATTAAGTGGGAGTGACAGTCACAAAAATACCATGTTCATCATACTGCTGCTTAAGCTTTAAAATTTTCACTGAATTGTCCTTTTTCAAAATTAACAAAAAATAAAGCAGTTATTTTTATCACCACAGTCATTCAATAAATCATGACTAAAATTTTGTACTATAACTTGCATTGATAAGTTACTGTGTGTTTTTAAAAAAGTTAATATTTAGTCAATATTTAAATTATTTAGATGCCTTATTTTTCATTATATTAGAGAAATGGATAATTGTTTTGTTTTTTTTTTTATTTTAATACCCATGTCTGATCATATATACAATTCTAGGACATGTTCCACCTTTAATTTATGTACTTTTTGCCAGAAGATTCTATGGTCATTGGCATGGAAGGCCTTCACATTGCAACTATAATTAGTCACTATGTAATCTAGAGCCTAATAATCATATATAAATTCCCTACTAATTACCCTGTAATCTACTATTTGTTGATTAGAAGAGCATGGGATGAGTATTTCTACTATTATTAATTTCAATTTACATGATAATTATAGGGCTCTTACAATTTTTCTTGTTTACTCACTTGGCTATGCTGTGAGTCCCTTTGTTGTGTTAATAAAATACTGCTGTGTTAATAAAATACTGCCTTTTTTTATGTTCATCCATTTTAATCCATACTCAGCCAGCTTCCCCTTGCATACACTTCTAGCCTTCATTGTTCTTGGGCTGGTACACAGGCAGGTCACTACAACAGGTCATTCTTTGTTTTCCCTGAAAAGCACCCAGGCAAGTTTATATGAAATAGTTATAATGCTCTTGTCTAGTTTAAATATAGGGTGAAACCCTGCCCGTGCCGAAGGAAAAACACGGGGAACTGTTGCTCTGTGGAGCAGGAATGTACACATACCTGCTCTGAAGTTCAGGAGAAGGCAGTGTGGTTGGATACTTGGGTGAAGATGAAAGGGGAAAAAAATAAGGTTAATTTAATGGTAAGGATATACTATACACTGCCAAACAGAAGGAGTAGGTGTGGACGAGGCTATTTTTGTGTAGCTATTGTAGTGCGTCAAAATAGCTGGGTTGTGGGAGATGGTTTTAATTAAGCTTGTATCTTTGAAAGAGTAATTTTGCTTTTCACACAAGGAATAATAACTAGTCAGATGGACACAATATTTTTATTTCAATAAATGGTTAGTACTAGCAGTTTTAGGTATGATTCAAACCACCCAGACAATACCACTTGAAAATCCAAAGGCAGGAACCATGTTGATGTAAATGATTATGATGTATTTGTGATTCTAGGAAGAGGCTGCATGTATGGAAGAGGAGGAGTCCCATAAAGACAGAAGTATACTTCAATTGAGGAGAAAGTAAATTCAAGGTGTTGTTAGGTAGGGTCTCACAGGAAGATAGAATGAAAGAAGGCTGACTATCAAGGTAGAAAGCTATAAATTTTACTTAAGGAATTCATTAAGTTTTTATAAATTAATTTTTTGATACATTTTGATACAATTTGATACATTTTGATACATGTTTTGAGATTTCTCAATACAAAAAAAAGGAGTAGTTAATGAATGTGATAAATTAAAGAAAGTATCTGAGGTGAGTTAGATGAAATCCAGTAAGGAAAAATGCATAGTAAGACACTAGAGGATCAAAAAAAACCAAACAAAAAAACCCCAAAACCAACAAAAAAAAAACCCAAAACCAAAAAATCAACAAAGACATAATGGGGAATCACTCTTTAAAAGCATTTTGAAGAGATTGCATATGCAGCATAATAAATGTAAATCAGTAGTTTGATGTGGTTAAAGAAAAAGCAAATTTCATTCTAGGAGGTATTAGCAGCTGTGTTGTACATAATGCAGATAGAAGCTTTTCTGCTTTTTCCAGATCTGGTGAGGCCTCAGCTGAAATAACATGTCTAGTTTTAGGAATTACTCTCTGTGAATGATGTAGGTAAGTTAGAATAAATTCAGAGTAGAGCTAGAAATTCCAAAAGAATTAGACAGTATGAGCTTGGAGGACAAATTGAAAACTTATTAATTAAGCAAAATTAAATTTAGGAAAATAAGAATGTTAAAGGATAAATCTTCCTGTACATACAGGTTATTGCATTGTGGTTTTCATCTATCTTCCATGTTCACCACAGAACAAGGACAAAATTGAATGAATTTGTAACAAGAAAGGTTTAAGTTAAATGGGAAAAGATAATATTTAAAACACGTTGGTAATTAATAACAGGAACAAGCTGCCTAGTGTAAAAATAATGTTTCTATTATTAGAGGCTTTGAAAGAAAGTGTAGAAAAGCCTCTATTAAGAGTGGTCCAGCCTCCTTCAGTAGAGGAAGATAAAGTTGGTAACTTTTTTTGTTCTTACACCATTCTAGTATTTCCAGTTTTTGTTTTTGTTTTTTTGTTTTTTTTTTTTTTTTTTTTTTTGTTTTTTTTTTTAATTAATAGGAGTAACACCTTGGACTTTGGAGAGTATTTTTGAGAGTATTTTACCTCCTAATGAGGTTGATATGACGAAAAGTGGACCTAAAAACTAGCTCCAGTACATGAAGAATGTAGTGGCAGAATACATGAGTGAGCTTTATGCCTCCTTTGCTCTTACCAGCTTTTATATTAAATCATGGGATATAGTGTATGACACTCAGAAACCACATAATAAGATTGAAAATACACTGAGTGTGCAGTCTGAAATCAAATAGCTCAATTTCATCATGGTATTTGAAAATTTTTGTAATTATGAGAGCTCAGATTGATACTAACAATTTAAAATTAGGTAATTTCCACTTGAGTGCCTATTTTCAGATTCAAATTATAAATGAGTCACTCAAAATGTATTCTTGTGAGTGATACATTATCAATCTTATTTAAACCATGGTGAACAAATGTGGAAATTATCAGAAATAAATATTAATTTATTTAAATATAAATAAATCCATATGAAATTATACCTCTGGTAATCAGATAGCGTTCTAAATAAAAAACCTCACACACCTTAAATATCAAAAGGAGACTGAATTTAATTAAAATGCTTGGAAAATCTGAACTCTAGAGCATTCTTTGTCTTAAATATTTTCAGTGTAAAAAGAAAATTTTACTTACATCTCTCTATCAGTAGGTAAATACCAGTCATGAATTATAGAGAAGAGTCACCAAGAGTTAGCCCTGTACAATGGAAGCCACCAGCACATAGCCAGGCTTACAATTAATTCAAGGATCTAATTGTTGCTTTGCTCTGAATAAATGAAAAAATTATAGTTCCATAGAGTGGAGGTCTTTATGGAATAAGTGATATATTAATGCACTCTTATTGTATAAGATACAGGGAAAAAATCACATTAAGATACATATCTAGGATAATTTTCCCATTAACTTCTGTCATGCAGAAGAGAACATTAAGGACATTTATTTTTATGATAAATAACAGATGTTTTAAAAGCAATACATTTGTTACTACTACGGTGTGAATGTAATAAGAAGAGATTATCTTTAAAATGGTGCAAAATTTATTTCTTACAGGCACTCAACCTATGACTGATTGTTTAGATATAATGGCAATATTCATAATGTTCCTTTTTGAACATTTGCTTATGAAAATAGAGGTGGTGCACTGTGCTAAGTTTCACTCATCTTTTGCTGTCCCTTTCAAAATCCAGCCATTTTAGGTTTTGAAGGACTGCCATATACAACCACTGGGTAGATTACCCAGATTTCATCAATAAAAAACTTAAGATGCTATCACAGGATAAATAAGGGATCACCCAACATTGCTCTCACTGCCCAAGATGCATAGATGATGCGTGTACCCGCTAAAATTAAGCTTGCAAGATAAAAAAGCCATTTAGTTTGAAAATTTTGTGGAGTTCATAAAGAGAGAAACCTTCTGTGTTAGGCTCTTTTCTGAAACAGAGGATAGTCTTATGAAAATCTGCCTTTGACTTCCAGCCTCAGATATAGAGGTGGGAAGTCCTGGACTGTCAGCTGGAAGCAAAGGAGGAGACTGTGATATTTGAGCTCAACAGACCTGGGACAGGGCAGGGAGAAATCCAAACTTCTCAGCCAGGATCATCAGGGACAAATCAGGTTATTAGGGAAGTATTGAGACAAAACAGACAAACTGGGAATGAGATGTTGAAAGAAAGAAATCATCATTTTGGAGTCAAGGGGAATGGAAAAGGAAAAAACCAGGTAACTCTTGGGGAAAAACCTGGTGTGGAAAAAATTGGAGAAGAAGGAAAGGGTTGGTTAAAATCTGCAGAAGACTTTGTGACGACAGTCATTTGCTCGTCTTCAGAAATTAAGGTCGAAGTAGACACACATCAGATGTCATCAACCTTCTGCTGATAACCTATTTAGGCCATGACCATGATGCAACAGTTTATGTTTTATTTTGTATTGCTTCATTTCACATTTTAGAAAATACAGACTATGACACATTAAGGAAACACAAAGTTTCCAAGTACTCAAAATTAAGAGGTACCAAGCAGAGGCTTCTGTCTTTAATGTTAAAGTATTACCTTTATTTGTATGATCCAGGATCTGGTCCCATGGGTCTGCTCTTGTAATGGAGGCACTGTCATCACAGTGTCTTAAGTTTCATTTTAACTACAGCTGGTGACTTTGAAAAATTACTAACTTTCTATTAAATAAACACCATCTACACTATGTTCTGCCATTATTAATTGTAGGTCGCCAAAGAATAATGAACATTTAAAAACATCCATGCAATTGCAGATGATATGGTGGGAGATGGAATCAAGATGACAGAGGTGATCTCAGTTTTAATTGCTGGGTCTTTTCTGACAGCTTGATTTTGTCCATTGAGTTCTTCTAGTCTGGACTATTCTTTGCCTTGACCTCAGATTCAGCAGCCTAAAATTGCCTGTGAAAAATATGAATTATTGTTGATAAATATCTCTCTGCAATCCAACTGTTAGTTTTGGTTTTTTTTTTGCTGAAGAGGAAACTTTGTTTTTAAAAGCTGCTTTCTCATTCAAGTTTCACCAGGGCACTCTGGCAGTATAATTTTGCCTTACTGCCTGATTTGTATTGTTCTTGCAGCTTTATTGCTGTAGTCACCGAGTTTTTACTAGTTGCACTTGAGATGTGCATCTTGATTGTAAATAGACTATCGAGGAAGTTTTTATTCTCATAAGCACTTCATGAATGCAAAGCAGATATTTTTGATTCAATTATGTTCTTTATCCTTTATTTTTCCTTGATCTGCACTCTTAGCATCATGGAAGAGAGAAGCGATCTATATATACAATTAGGGAAAAAAGTCCTTCATCATACACCCTCATTAAAAAAGGAAAGAAAAAAAAAGTGAAATATAATTGATTGAAGGAAGAAGTAACAGAAATTAATGAAATTTCCTTTAAAATGTAAGAACAAATAGAAAGTTAGAGTGCAGATGAGGAAAATAAAATGAAAGAAACCTAAAGAAAAAGATGGTGTGTCATGTTGAGGGGGAATAAAAGAGCTTGTCTGATACCTTGAGGCCTCAGCATTTGTGGAATGCAACATTACTTTTTCCTGAACATTTCTTGTGTACACAGCTGGGGGAAAATCTGTCATGGTGTGTCCTTGGAGCTGTTGTGATAGTACAGGTAAATTAGAAGCACAGCCTAGCAAAAAAAGGAACTCCTCTCTGGGAACTGTAATCTTATTGCCTTCCTCTTTCATCTCTCTTCCCTCTGGGAATGCTGTTACCATGGGCCTGGAACTGTAATCCCAGAAGTGTGCTTCCATCATGAACCAATACTTCATTTTTGGTGACTATATTTAGCTTGTAAACAACATAGTTCAATGTATCAATCACAAGTATTAGGGTTGCAAAGGATGTGACACAACAAATGATCAAAAATATCTGTGTAATGAAATTTCACTCATGTTACAAAAATAGCTACATCAAAACCCAGTGGACAGTAAAAAAACAAATATATTAAATAGTGCTTCATCTACTGGTAAATTTACTGTGTGGGAAGAAAGAAAATGATTGAAAGTACCATGATAGCAAAAACAACTGAACAGAAAACCAATAAACAGATAGAAGTTGACTTGCTAATTATCACTACTAAGAAATGGTTATTGTGTTGTCTGTGTACCAAGTGCCACTTTCACAGTGTAGGACACAGTTTATTCTACATTGCTTGCTGCCTTCTTTCCTCCCTTTTCCTTATGTTAAACAAATGAAACAAAATTATTTTCAAGAAGGTGGCAGCATTTGTTTTCAGTAAATATACTATTTCTGTTTTTTTGGTTTTTTTTTTCTCTCACTAACACAGAGTAACCTATTCAACTTTTCTCAAGGGAAGTATGTTCATAAATTTGTCAGAAAACAGAAAGATGACTGTGGCACGTTTTCTTTATACTGCAGTATTCACTGCATATTAGAAAGCTGGAAAGCTTTCTGGGGAGGTGAGGAAGATTTATGTGGTGTCTCTCTGGACCCAGCAGCAACCTCTTCTGGTACAATATAAACAGATGGATAGCACTGACAATTTAAATACAGCAGGTGCACAGTGCCCTCTCACACAAATTTTATTCAAATTGTATGGTAGGCACCATGAAATGCAGTGAATATCTTTAAACTCACACAGCAAGCATTTGCCAAAAGCTGTAGGTACATCCAGTGTGGGTCATTACCTAGTAGTGACTTGGTAGAATCAGTAGTGGAATAATTGATGTTAAGAGAATTGTCACCAGACTTCAGCAATAACATCCCTCCAGGAAATACAAGGCAATTTATGCTATTTCAAGCCATTGTTCCAGACTGTAAACTCAGAGAGACATTGCTTCATTGATTCCACAGTGATTTTATATTTTACAGCTCTGGGACTAGGAAGATGGCATTTAAAAAAAAAAGCATCTGACATAATGCAGCAATGTGCTCATGTCTTTAATCATATTTTAAACTTTCCCTGACACTAAGACTTAGGCAAAGGGGATAGGTTATATCTGGCAGTCATCACCCTTGGCTTTATGTGAACAATTGAAAAATGAATAGCATTATGACCAGTCTCTCTGGTACTAATGATATTGTGGATCTTGTGGCTAATTATTGTCAGGCCACTTATGAATTTTTTAATAAATTAAATAATGTTTTGGAAAACTTCTTTATATTTGAACAGTGCTCTGGAAACCAGAACTGAAATTTGCAAAATCAGACACTTGGCTCAATGGAGGTCCTGTGACCTCAGTAACTGGTGATCAGGTTTGTTATCTGAGCATGGGTATAATTAACTGGTGTTAGGCAAACAAGTTTGATATTTTAGAAATGCTTTTTAAATTTATTTCTGGCTTTGCATTTCACTGTGGTATAATTTTGCTCTGGTGGATCAAAACAGTAGTAGTGACCAAATATCAAGTTACATTTTCATTCCAATCGTTTTCTGCAACCAGGAGAGAGAAGGTCAAAGCTTATTGTCACCTCCAGCTACCCTTAAAATTATCTGTTCTGTAGAAAGATATAATAGGTAGACTTACACTATTAAACAATTAATAGTTAGATATAAATCATGATGAATCTTTTACTGAGATCGGTTTTTTACAAGTGGAGTAGAGACAGCATATACCATGCTGAAAGGAATTTTGGACTAGGAGCTCCTGGAGAGTTTTGTACACCTGCAGACACGGAGTAAAATAAAATGAAATCTGATAGCTAATACCGAAGAACAGGAGGCACTGTATTCTGTTACATGTGACATGTCAATGTCACCCGTTCTCTCCCTTTGTTCTTTGAAGGAGCAAAAATTGAGCTGCTTCCATGTCTTTGCTGGACTGGTTCTTCTGGCCAAGGCAGAGGCAGAGAGAGCCAGGTTCCTGACCTTTATTTATACATCCCTTTCTTTGTGACGGGGCTCTGGCTGTTTTCATTATTAACTTTAAACAAGCTTCATGACTGGGAAAACCACTTCGTATTCCGATGTCCTTGTCTTTTATAGGTTTGCTCTAACTTAAGTTATGATGTTAAATTTATGACTTAAAATACTGGCAATCTCAGAACCATGCGACAGAAATAAAAATTATTATGTGTTGCTATTATTAGACATTTCTGTATTCTGTTAACTATGAGCATATTTTCTTTTGAAGCCGGTGTTTACATTAAAACTCTTATCAGTGCCAACAAAAGCAAGGCTTGTGTGCCTAACAATACATGCCTGTTATTACATCTTGATGAGTGCTAAGACAAAAATGTCTCCCTGCTGCCATTGCTCAATTAGGTTGGAACAAGTAGTATGAAAGAAAAACATGGGACTCATCACAGCTTATCTGTGAATGTGGCCATATCAAGAAAGTGGGAGTGTTTTTTGCAGCCTGTGACACAGAAACACTCCAGCATCTCTGCCTATTGTTAAGGAGCTGTCAGCATCGTGATAGCCTGCTCCACTAGATGTCCATCCAGAGAATGTAAAGGGTTAAGGCAAAATAAAAGAGATGGAAATTGGAAGACAAGATGAAAGAAATGAAGGCAATTAGTCAGCACAAATGGTGCTGAGCCTCTTTCCAAAAATAGCAGATTTAACATTTATTATGAGCAAGAACAGAACTATGTTAGTGACATTGGCTTTGTGGTAGGAGAAATATAAATAGAAGCAAGCAGTTATGAAAGCAGTTGAAAGGAGAACTAGAAAACACATGAAAGACATTGGAATCACTTAATCTGATTACAAAGAAGTAGGAACCTCAACATTAAAGCTAACGTTAATATTCTCAAAATTAATTAAGAAAATAAAAATTATTGAAATGAACTGGGAAACAGGCATCCTCAGTAACCAACCTAATTTAGTTGGAGGAGGTTTTTCTGTTTGGTTGTATCTCTGGTTTTTTTTAATTAACAAATTATGAAAGCCAGGAGGATAGATGGACTTGACTTATTTTCTTTCTTCCTTTGGCTTATGTGGACTGTAAATCAGCTGTCTGCTTACACTTTCTTATTTGAATCACCTTTTTGTTCATTGGGAAAGGGTCTAAGAAACTTAATTTTCCTTGTTTCCTGATGGATTTGTATCATTGCAATTTTATCTGGGAAAAAAGAACAAGGGAGATGATGGTAGACACAATGCAGAGTCTTATTTTTAGATCCCTGTTTTGTTTTGGCACAATTCAAAACTGAGAGTTCTTGGATGTGAACCAGCCCTTTGAAACTTTTGATGAGGTTTAGATCTGATGAATCCCACCCTTAAGCACTCACTACCCACCCACCTTGTTCAGTTTGAGCCCGCATTTCTCCCATTATATCTTGAGGCAACATCCAGCGATGTTCTGGGAAGGAAAGTCTTGCACATTGCTGCTACCTTCCCCTCCTTACAAAGAGGTAACCCATTTTTATCAGTCGTGTTTGCATCAGTCTGAGGTCTGATGCAAATCAACAAAAGCACTTAGAGTTGACATGTGTTTGGCTGAATGTTTGGTGATACATTACTTTGGCACTGCAGATGGCTCAGATACAGAAACAAGGTTGTAAGAAGAGTGATCAGCATTAGTAGATGTAGGTGTGGTATGTTCATAAGAGGTATGTTTTTGGGTTTTCTTAAGGTATTCTTGGGATTTGTCTTAATAAATTATTCAAAAGAAAAGATTGTGAATACATCATTTTTAAATGCAAAATATCCAGCCTCTTTGTCAAGAATAAGCTCAATCGCAATAGTTAAAAAAAAAGAGAACCTAGTAGGTAGTATTAAAAACCCTGCATAAAAATGTAGGAAAAAGGATACTTGTCCCAAATTCATTGAAGAAAGAAGTATTAATATAAGTAACAGATCAAGGAATGCTGAGATGTGCAATGGATAGAAAGCCTCCATCGAAAAATAACTGTATTTTTTTCCAGTGATGAAGGACCAACAGACAAATGCAGACTTAGACAGGAATGGAACCTAATGTGAGGGGTTTCCCCTAAGTACAATGTTGCAGAGAAGCCACAATGTTCGACCATGGCCTAGATTTACTGAGAGTCAAGCAAGCATCAGCCTAAGTACGTGGAAGACCTGCATTCACTAAAGCTCCTCAGACTACAGGCAACCAGCTAGCTCACTACGAGGTTCTCATGGCTAGAAATGTGGGCAAAATGCAACTGCTTACAATTGCAGAGAGACTAAAAAAAATAAATGTTGATTAACTGAAATTATCAAATACTTGACAGTCAGACATTTAAAACTCGATGTTGGGGTAGGCCAACATTTTCAGCTGCAAATAGGACAATGCTCACTATATCATAAATGCACTTTCATGAATATCTTAGACTGTTCTAATAGAGTTGCAATGTGGGTTGCAAAGCTCACAGCCCATTTACAGTAAATATCTTGACAATCAGCATGTCCACTGCATCCAAATTTCTTTCTATTCGGAGAAATGTTGGACTTCTAAATGACTTCTAAACCAAGTGACAAATACTTTAACAAACTGAAGCCTTAGTAAAAAAAGAAAAAAAGAAAAGAAAACCAAATATTTTTTCTTTTATCCCCTGTTTTCATTGCTAGAAATAGTGATTCAGCATCAGTACGTGAAAAGCTACCTTTCAATCAAGGAATTATCAGTTCAAATCCAATTGCAAGTTTCTAAATTCATTTTCCTATTAAAAACTATCCTGGCCATGTAATCGCATTAGCTGTTGACTGGCTTGTGTCTGGGCAAGGCAGAATGTCATGATTGATGCAGAAACTTGGCAATGCTACTCAGGCCAAAGAGCATTTCTAGAAGGATTATCCACAGAACAGCCCTTGATACAGGACCACAGAAGAATCCACAGCTCTGCTTGCCCATCTCTACACTTAATGCTTTCTATGGCTATTCTATGGAGAATTACTGAAGAGCACTTTCTAGAGCTATTCTCCATCTCTGTCTGTGTGTTTTGGCTTTGTGTTTTCTTTGTAGATGTATAGTGGATACCACCAGACACTCTCTTTTACGTCTATTATTGCATAGATTAAAGCAGGAAGATGTAAGAAAGTGTACATTTAGAATACATAAAAAAAATATGCAAAATATGCTCAAAAATAGATGAAAATGTACTCAAAAATAGAGGAAAATTTGAATTCATGATGGTGTGTAGATTGCCATCTAGCAAATAGCTGTGTGGTATAGGTAGGTACCACATCAAAGGTACGAGATAGATCAGTTCATGGTCATCCTGTGAGGGTGACTGTTAAGGTACATACATATTTCCATGCATTATTCCTTCCAGTTAGTACCAGAATAAACTCTATTAGCATAAGTTTGCATATTCTGATACACCTCTCCCAGCCTAACTCTAACTTTTCTTTGTAATATCAGCATTTCCACTGGGACTGAATCCTGGTGGCATCAGTCACATTCTCTGATTTTTTTGGTGATGGCTTACCATTTGAGGACATCTTCAAGCTTCCTTCTCCTTTTGGGGTTCTGCATTAGTGTAGTTTTTTTGTGGTCTTCAAGGGGATTAACCTAAATTGCATAGCATGATCCTGGCAGTGCCAGATACATTCACTTCCCAGACCACACCTATAGACCTGGAAATATAATGGGAGCACTCCACCAGCTCAAAATTATCTGTGTATGACTTGCCCTTCAGAAATGGGGTATGAGGAGAATCCTTGTTATTCAAAAGAACTCTAACAGGAATCAGGACGGAGCCTGACAGAGTAGATGACCTTCTCTTCTCCAAGGTCTTGGAAAGGAAAGAAATTGCACAGGAGACCCAAACAAAAAAACAGCAGGTCAGGAGAACTTACGGAGCAGAGTAGCAGGTATACAGAACATAACAAACACACAGAAAGGCAGTGTGCTGGAAGGAGCTTGGCACTGCATCTGGGTTTCAAGAGAAGGGAATGTTTAGTTCCTTTAGAAGTTTACTTATTGAAAGAGCCTTTATTATGCTAACTCTGTGATCACTGCCCTCTGAAAAATTACCCAAAGAATGTATTTGGAATTAGCCGGTGAACTTTGTTCCGTGCTGCCAGCATATTTTGTTTGAACTTCATGCACAAACATGCCCATTTCTCAATATAACACTCTCAATTATATTTTTTTTTCTTCTTGTGTAATTCTTCAGCTTGAGAGAAAAAGCAAAAAGGACCATTTGGTCTTGACAATTCTAAATGCCCTTTTCTAGTCACAAGAAGCAAAAAAATCAGTGATAGGGTATTCAGAGTGTGTTTAAGTCACCCACATCTTAAACTATATCTTGCACTAACATCAAAACTAAAGTGTGTTTATGTGAAGAATTTGCTTTACTTTGTGTGTATAAAAGAAAATACTTAAATTTTCTATTCTACTAGAATAGAAAACTGATTTTCCATTAAACATTTCACTGACTCTAAATATTTCTACGTTTAAAACTGGCACAAAAATCAGAGAACAAAATTAGGTGAAAGGATGAGAGAAACTTGACTCATGCAATAATGTGGTTTTTCAAGGTTCAGCATGTGGATGCTTTGGCACACAGAATTGGATTAACTTTGTCTTTTGAAATGCTTTCCAAAATATTTTGAAAACATTTGTGTTACAATATAACACAAATCCAGCTAATTCTGAAATAGATGATAAACAGGATTAACTTTGTAGTGGAAGCTATTCAGAAAGCTTTAGGCAAAAAAGTGTTGCCATCCTGATGAATTAAGAAGGGGATAATATCACTCTAATGGATATTTTTGTGTTAGTGTATGTCATAAGGCTTTGTAATTAAATAGTCCCTGATCAAATTGCATATGCCGGTTTTGACAGCATGTTGTTTTAAAAATAAATTCCCTTTCATCATGGTCTTCAGACACCTACACACTGATAATGTGTAGATAAATTTCCACTCTGCCCCTTCAAAAAGACCATGCAAACCTCATGTTTTCTGGATCAAGACCATATTTAAGCCCCAAATTACATTTTATATAACTGTTCTGGGTTTGGTTTCAATTATTTTCCTTTATTTCTGGGTTGGTTTTTTTGGTTTTTTTTCTGTGCATACAAATAGGCTGATGGGAAATTTGAACAAAAATAACCTCCATTTAAGCCATGAATGTGAATCCAGGTTAGACTGTCCCAGACTTTTTTATGTGTGTGTATATCTGGACTATTGATACAGATTGCAGCAGTATAATGCAGAGCCTTCTTTAGCTCAGAAGAACATGGATTTCAAGGTGCCCTTGAGATACTGGAGACCAGTTTTGCAATGAGTGTGATATTATAAAGTGCTAGATAAAAAGAGCTGATTACAAGGCTTTCATTCTTGTCAGTACCTGGGAAAATATCAGGACAATCTTCTGTGGTCAAATCCTTCTACTCTTAACTACAGAAAGAAAGACTTTCCAATACAGTGTCTGTTAGTTTCCTCAGTTTGTATCACAGAGAGTTAAGTACTCTTTATATAAATAAACAATGCATTATAAAGCAAATACCCATGACAACAGTGACGGTTTTTCTTTGCCATAAGGGTGTTATACTTCAATAACAGATGAATAATAAATACATATCTGTAGATTCAGAGTGGTTAAGAACATAAGGCCAGATCTGCTGCCTAGAGAGATTTGGACTCTCCACCCATTAAGCCGCTCTAACTTGGGCTGGATGAAGCCAGAGCAACCATACCCACTTCAGAACTTCACAGATTTGGGACCTCCAAAGTTCCCTTCCATTCTACATATATTCATGCTTACATTTATATGCTTTTATCTATATATATATATATATATGTGTGTGTGTGTGTGTGTGTATATTTCTTAAAAGTTCACCTTGGCAAAATAAGAAACCTGGTGATCAGACTTTTCACATTTCCACATTTTCAATGATGTATGTATCTGAACATTTAAATACAGGTTTAATACAGTTATTTTGTTTGTTTGTTTGTGGTTTTTTTTGTGTTCTTTTCTTGTTGTTTTGTTTTGTGTTTTAGGGTTCTTTGGGGGGGGATCTGTTTTTTATTTGTTTGTTTGTTTGTTGGTTGATTGGTTGGTTTTTTTGGCTACTTCTGTATTTGCTCTTCATTGTTATCCACCTAGCATTCTAGTCTTCTACAAATAGTCTTCTGCTACTTTTGCTGACCATTCTTTCCAGCTATTTCTACAACTTTAAGAATGGTGCTGTCTGTATTCAGTCATGCAAGACCACAGACAGGGACACTTTGGCAATGTAGTTCAAAAGACTATTTCAAAGAAGTTTGTACTTCCCCAAGTACCTGGGGACTTACCTGTGTAGCACAGGAATTCCTCCTACAAAATTTAGTATTTGGACAATACTATAGTACCACTCCTGAGCTCTGTATCAAGAATGCCAAAAGACCATTCTTACAACCTGTGTATGTAACAGGAATCATCCCAAGATGTTCAATGGTTTTTGTACATGCCCTTTTGCCAAGCTGGTAATTTGCCTCTTTGTTCTAATTCTGTTTTGGTGAAAGATGACTGATTTATGGTATAGGGAAATCTGTCTTTTTGGATTATAAGAGTTTAGCCTGCTGATTTGACAATCACAGAAAAAATATATTTAAAGGGAAAAAACCCCTATGTTTGTGTGGCATAAAGTCCTTGGGTAGAAGAGGACTGCTTCATTGTCATGTCACCTCTTATAAGATTACATTTCATTTATATTGTTTCTCCGAATTGCTTTCAGCACAGAATAAACTGGATGTAACAGCACTCCATGTTGGTGAAAAAAAAAAAATGGAATAAAAACTCATTGTAAGAGAATAAGAAGTGAAAATAAATCCCCAAAGTAGAAAAGAAAGTGATGAAGGTAGGCTGCTGTAACTTCAATTTTCTACCTGCTTCTGCAATATAATACAGTCTCTAATTAAATAAGCAAGGAGCTATATTTCTGAACAAGGTAAATCCTAATTCTGTTCTATAGCAAAGTTTAATGTGAAAGTATTCCCCCTCCTTTCTCCATTCTTCCCCCTGCTCTCTTAAATAAACAGTGCTAGAGAAGTGTTACATCTCCACAAGTTACCAGTTGTAGTGACCTTGATATGCACAAACTTGGTGGGAAAAAATATATATAAAACTTTTTAGCTATTGAATAAAAGCTCTGCTTAAATTTTTATGTTGAAGAAATTCAAAACAGTACTGTAGCTTAAAAGTAAACTTCTTTAATAAAAGTAAAAGATGAAATTTAAGATTGGGACAGTGGATTCTACCAGACAGGTGAGACAAAGCAGTTGTTGGACTTGCTGTCATTCTTCAGCAGCTTCAACCTGCATGGATTGGCTGAGGTTACAGGAGTGATGTTGCATTATTTTGGACATTGCATGAAAAAAGCAAGGCCTCAGTCTAATATTTAAGGATTAATGTCTTAATTGAATCTTACTTAATTACTGGAAATTTCAGCTAAAATTATGCTCACTCTTGCAGTCATTAGAGGAGAATTACATCCCAATGGGATATTTCAGATACAGTGATAGTGTGGTATTGTTTATTTGGTGCATTTATTTGGATTTTCTGCATTCTTGCTTTATCTTTCTCTGAAAGTACTTAAGATAAATATTTCATACTTTTTGAAATACAGCAAAATCTTATACTAGACAACTTTCTACAATACTTCTGACTGAACTAACATATTCAGACCTCTAATGGTAAAAAAATACCAGACAAAAGAGGCAATAATCTGTGATTTTCATATTAAATGACATTTACAGAAGCAAAGCAGAATTATGAATTTCCATCTATGTCCAATAAAATTTTTCAGAGGTAAAGGCATAATAAAAGTTAAGCACCTTTCCAGCTGCTTTGAATGATCATATCTACATTTCAGTAATTTTGTAGGAAATGAATATTGAATATTCTTAGTCATGAATCTACATGCACTTGATTACTATTCCTTTTTTCACTGCTTCAGAAATCTTGATTCAGTGACATTTGTATGAAGAGCAAGTATCCATTTGACCAATCCAAGTATAAAATGTGATGTGTAGTGCATGCCAGAGCCTGCTGTATTTTCCAGTGCTTCCAGCATTTCTCTGCTTTGAAATAGATTTTGTTTTTCATTTGATAAACTGGCAGCAAAACTCCTCACAGCTGTTACAATATTTTCATGGCAATGCATATTATTATAGACTCATAGTCTGTGCCTTATATGCATGACAGATGTTTTTTTAAAGCCCTCAATCAGTAGGATTTTTATCCTCTTTACACAACAGAACACCTCTAATCCATGTGCAGTAGGTATAAACATAGCACTTTAATGAAAAGTGACCTCTGCATAGTAGTCCTATTGTTTTTTTTAAACACCAAAAAATTCTACACTTGGATTTTAATGTATGCAAAATTTTACATTTGGGTCTGCTGACTCTCTTACATTTTATTTTCATGTTCATTTTCCACATAATTTAATGGAATTGCATCATTTAGCATAGGATTATTAAACAATCCCACAAATTTTTCTGTCTGAAACAGTTGTCTACTAAATCTTAATTGATTTAGTAGCTGCTATAAAATATGCTTAGCATTAATAGAAACACATATACTTAATTTATAAAACATTTTTATCAGGTTTTTCTCTAAGGCACAGTACACTAAGAAATAAACAAACAAATAGATTGGCTTATTTATAAACAATAAAGTCCAAATCACACACCTAAATGAAACACTAATTAATTCTTCCATTCTACATATTCTAAGAAGCTTCCATAGGAATACACACAGCTGGGAGGCATTTCTGAACAGGGACATGCAAATGATTGTTTGGGTTTTCTGTTTGTTTATTTGTTTGTTTTGTAATCAAAAAGCTCATTTTAGCCTCTCTGCTGCTCCAGTAGAACCTTCTGTGTTTCTTTGTTTTTCATAGAAGAAAAATGGTGACTTTCACATTTCAAAATCCTTTTCAAGTAACCTCCTCCCTAAAACAACCCTTTCTAAATCTGTTCAGCTGTTGTTGTGACAATATTAATTAATATCAATTAATTTTCTTAGGAGATTCATTGAAATAATAGATATTTTCAGACTTTAATAATTGACTTTTTCTGACTAGAGCTATATTTCAGGAACAATAATATCCCATGAACGGGGGAAAAAATGTCACAATTATTTTGGTTTACTAGATATTAATTCAAGTACTTCGTCATGTGCATGATCTAGTAATCTTACACATTAAAAAAATAAGGATTTCAGAAGCAGAAATATGTATCCATAATGCTGTCTGACAGAAATGCATGCAGCAGTGATTATTCTTGTTTGCTCATCCATGAAGCTTCACAAATTTGAAATATGGGAATATTTTGCTTTTCTGGAGACACAATGCATTTTACACCTCCCCAACACACCGGTGTGTAGGGAACATGAATCTACAGTGTTACAGGACTAGTGAAGACATAATTCATTTTCCTTATGTAAAAAAGCCCCAAACATTGGGTAGGTCTGTACACTATGCAGCTATATATTTAGCTGACCCAATAAATATTAGTACCACTAATTTAAACAGAGAGAGATAAAATTTATTCTGCCTGAATAAGCAACTAGTTACAACACTTTCATAGATGAAGAAATACTCTATGATAAAATCAGTTTTCTGTTTTGTTTGCTGTTTTCTTCTTATCCAAATAATTTCTCACTGTAAGAACAGTCAGAAAATACTGAAACAAAATAATGGTCCTCCCAAACAGTAAAATAGAAGGAACTCTTATATATTAATTACATATTTTCCCATCAGCAATCTTTGAGGACACTAAGAAATCAGTTTTTTACACATTTGGAATGCTACATATAGACTTCATCTATGGAGTTTTTTTTTCATTGTATGACTCTATGTTCACGAAAATAAAATTTCTTTTTCCTTTGGCCAAGGCAACTGGTTTAAAACTACTTTCATACAGAGGGCATACAAGCACTCCATTTTGTATGGCTGAAACCTGGGAGAGAACCATACCCATCTTTTGCTAGTCACAGCAGTCGGCCCTGCTACTGATCAGCAGAAAGCTTGTGGGAACATGTCCATAATCCACGGATTTTTACATTGTCACTTTCCCTTCCGTATTTTTGACTCTGCAGAACTAAAATATGAAGCACATCCACAAAACACAGGGAAGCTGTAAAACACCAGCCTGAAAACTAGAACAGCCCAAACTGCATTTTTAAGGGTAGTCTGGGTATACCAGGACATTTTCATACCAAATGAAACTATATTGAGAAAGAAAAAGTGCCTGTAAAATTTTTTGTAATTTATAGCTTCTGTAGGACTTAGTCTGCTATAACAAAAAACCCACAAGCGCTAGATATATTTTCTTCCACAAGTTTTTCAGAGAAACCAGAGAAACTTGAATGATATTTTCAAATCATGAGTTCATTCAATAGACACAAGTGTTATTGTACTGGAGAATGGTTTGCTGTGTTTTTGACAGAAAACTTCTCATCTTCGTGCATCGATTGTGGTTAACATAAATTAGCATTGTGAATATGCTGTTCAAGGTATCTTTTTTTTATGGCTGAAGGTAAAAGAATTCAATCAAACAAGGACTGTGAACTCTTCTATTCACAATGCAGAAACCAGATTGTGTGACCAAATGACATAAAAGATTGAACACTGAATTGCTCCTCAGAAGTTTTCACTGTCTGCTCTAGGAGTCAGCAAGCTCTAACCCCCACCTTTGTCCCCCCTCATCTGGGGTGACAGAAGGTAATAAAGCATTTGAGAAAAAATGCATTTTGAGAATGTGGCATGTATTTCATTAGCAGCATAGCTCTTTCAAGAAATAGTTTATTAAGACTTGGTCTCCCAGTTGTGTTGCTAATATATTTCATATAGAGACCGTGTGTGAATTTTCAGAGTACAGGTCTTGACTAATTACTGGGACATTATTTTTAATCAATCAAGTCCAGTTAAAATGCAAAATTCTCTGTGTATCTAAGCCTGTAAGTCTTATAAATATAAATGACTTATGTTCCCATTATGCTTTATTTTTGGTAGTGGTCAGAAAAGTACAGATTATTTTTCTTTCTGCAGATTGGTATTGTATTCTTTCCTCTGATTGATGATAACTGATGCTGTTATTCCCAAGGCTGCATACAAAAATGACAGGACTTACTTGCATTTTCCCTGCAAAGCACATTCATTTCAGTATTTATGTGTGTGTGATGTGATACTTTTCATAATCCTTGTCTTCTGTATGACTAATTTATTTGACTTATAGGAAGCAATTTTTCTCAGACTACATAGAGACATTTCAGAAGGCATTTGTTGAAGAAAGAACAAAGAATAGAGATAGATTGACAAGTGGATTTATTTAATTATATGTGATTAGTATAATTCAAACAGTATTTTTAAAATTATGAATAATAGTAGAGTGATCTAGAAGAAATATCTGTGAAGAAAAATAACTACTCTTATCTCTTGGCTATATAGTCATCCAGCTATAAGACAGAAGCAAAGTATGTTCTCTCTTGGTCAATTCAATATTTGGGTTGCTGGACACTTCCCTAGAAGAAGACATCACTGATAAAATAAAAGAATCTCATCTGAGTGTTCTAACCATTTTTGTAATGATAGAAAAGCTGAATGGTTACATGCATGCCAAAATTACATCCTCCTACTTTTTTCAAAGCATGACCCCATCCTAGTTTTAGGGCAAAGACCAAGAGATGACTCTGGTTTGGATTCCCCAAATGGGATGGGCTTAACATATCCTACCAGGTGGCTTCAGGTGGTTTCCTTGTCAGTGTTTCCTTGTCAGTGTGCAAACTTCTGAAGTGCCTCCTCAGAGACATTTAACTGATTGTATGTATTGTGTCCTGTCTTTGAAGTCTTGACAATACGGGTGAGTACAGACACATTTAAGCTACTTTGTTCCTTCTCTGGGGTGTATGGACACACCCAGGGAGAGACCCACTGGTACTGAGCTTTTCTACTGACTAACCAAGAAGATAAGTAGAGGGCCTACCAAGATGATTTGCAATGTTAAAAAAAAATAAATCAAAGAGTCCTGCCTGTTTAACAGCATCAGGACTCACCTTCCTAAGGACAGACATCCATGGTTTAGGTATTACAATATACAGTAATTACAATATTACAATGTCTGCAGCCTACTTCAGCCTTTAAATGTCGATGGAGTGATGGAACAGGTTTGAGCTAAACTTTGTGATACATGAAGTTGAATTGTCACTTTGAGGGCTCTTTTTCATGTGTGTAACTATCTGAAAGGAGGTTATAAAGAAGACAGGCTGTTGTTCAAAGGTGCCCAGTGACAGAGAAAGAGACAATGGACACAACACGAAACACAGGAGGTTCCTCCTGAATATCAGGAAGCACTTTTCACTGTGATGGTGACAGTGTTGGCACTGCCTAACAGGTTGTGGAGTCTCCATTCCTGTAGATATATAAAATTTGTTTGGACATGGTCCTGGATATGGCCCAGCTCTAGGGATTAGAAGTTGACCACAGGTGACCACAAGATGTCCCTTTCAAACTCAGCTGTTCTGTGACCCTGTGGCCACATGATGTGTGTTTTCTCAGTGGGATTTTAGTTATGGCTTCTTTCATTGACTCATTGTTACAGAGATTGAGATCTAGGTCTTAATACCGTGGGGTACAGAGAAAAAAATATGCATGTGGCACTATTTTTATCTTATAATTTAAATAAAGATTTAATCTCAACACTTGGCTGGGTTTGTTAGGCAGGAATGCATCTGCTGAGGAGTGCAATCATTGGAACTAAATATTCTGTGCAAGTTGGAACAAGAATTAGGACAGGAAATGGAACGCAGTTTTCCCATTCTAAAGGTATTGTTTTCAACCAGTAAATTTCAAATTCATGAATTTTTCCACTCTACATTTATTTTCATTTAATATTAAAAAAAAATTAAATTGAATCATACAACATATTTATGTCATACGACCAATTTGAGCTTTAATTGTACTTCATTGACAGAAGTCCTTAAATGCTAATCCACAGCAATGTTATTAGAAGAAGCATGCTGTGAAACTAATATTTGATGATTGTTGAGTTGCAAACATGCAGCATCATCTCTACTTTGCAAATGTCTGTGGATTTTGTGTATAAATATATGGCAGTTAACTTTTCTTACATATTTACACCATTCAACAGGGTTTTCAATTTTTTAAAGGATTTTTCAGTGCTGAAAGCTCTGATATCAAATACTCTGTAATTTCCTTGACATGTCTTTGCTCTTAAATTGCTTGTATATTTTCTTAGTCCTAGCTCTCTTTTTGCCATTAAAGTAAATGAATTGTGACTGTTCTATTCAACAAGGATCAGTTGCACAGTCCTTTCTTAAAAATATCAGTAAGCGGCACAGAATTTAGCTGGTATACCAGTGATGTACCAATGAAGGCACAAACACACACTTTTGCTAAGCAAAAGATATGGATCAGGTAAAAAAAATGTCATTCCACATAAACTTTGCTCTTTGTGGGTTTTTTTGTAGATATATTAATTTTAGTAATTTTGGTCACAGTTTCTTCCCCACCATAATTTTCCATTATTGTGTTTTGTAATTTTATGTTTTGTGAAGACTGCAATACTCTAAGAGTATATGACTGTCTAAGAAGTCCTTGGTAGCTCTGGTAAAATTATTTACAACTCTCTGCAATATGACCACAAAATGATAGTGATACATGATAGTTTTACATGGGTAGCATTTTGCATCCTATCCTACTTGCTTCGAAGAGACATAAGTGATCATGTAGAAACAGAATTACAGATCCTAGGGGATAAGAAAATCAAAGAAAATTCAGTATTTTCGTTTAAATAAGACATACCAAATATGTGGAGGAGAAAAATAAAGCTACTGTGACATTTTTTAAAAGTTCCATTTTGTATGTATTTTATCATTTATAATCCAAATAAGTGATTTAAATAGTATTGCAGCAGATTATCACTCTATGCACTTCCTGCAGACATACACTCACAAATGTACATGTGCACATCTGAGGAAAATACACTCTATGACAGGATATTTATCATATGGCAGAGGCTCAGAGGAACACAGTTCTTCCACTGTATAGAAATCCAGTTCCTCACTGCAGTTCAAACTGACCAAGCATCAGACTCCCCTGAAGTTCAGAAGGTTTTTGGGGTTTGCTGAATTACCTCTCAGTTAAGTTATTCATGAGTAGCTGGGCTCATGGGTGAGTGTGATAGGTGTTTGTATGTGCATGTGATTTACACAAAATGTGATGCAACATAGAAAAGTAAAAGAACCCCTCATGAGGAGCAACCAGCCCAACAGAAGGGGTTGGTATGACTTTATAAGAAATACACCTAATGCAAAATTATATGTTTCAACAGTGAGAACATTTCAAAACCTTTGGCTGTGGTTTGGCATACTTGCTAATGAGATCCAAAAAGTAAACTCTGTGTTTCTGTTTTTTGTTTTTTTTGTGGTTTTTTTTTCCAACCCCTTACACTGATCTTAACAGTTGCAAAACTGATATTGGATATGCAAGATTTTTATGTGAAAAGGTTTAATGTTTTTAAAAAGAAAATGAATAGCTCTCGTTACCCAAGAATAACATCATTTTAAGCAGGTGTCTTTTGCCTGGATTCCCTGCAAGGGAAGGAGGTGTAATGATGTAGTGACAAAATTATTTCTGCGTAGGGTGTGCTGTGGAAACATAATGGGCAATGAGCAGTGAGGTGAGAACAGAGCTGCTGCAGGTGTGCAGCTTTGCAAGGTGCTAATTAAAAAGCAGGTGAACACAAGTAAGGAACAGAGCTGGTACTTATAGAGGTGGCGGGGAATGAAGTTACAGTGCAAACTCCATGTCTCATCATGCACAATGATAAAAGGGTCCTGATTCTTCTGTTTTGCCTGATGTAGCCACAGCTGAACAAATTTAGTCCAGAGTAAATATTCAATTATATATCTTAGAAAAAATAATCCTACTCTGTTATAAAATGCTGACAAGAAACAGAGAAAGACTTCTCTTGTTAACTCACACATGATAAATTTTAAAATCTGTTGTGAGAAAGGGAACATTGACAAAGGGAGACATGTTTTCACAAAATTTGTGCAATAGGCTGCTGAATTTAAATTGCCATTTTAATGCCAGCTGCCAAATAAATCAAACCTGATATTTCCTGGTGAAAAAAACTATATCAGTTTTAACTGTTATTAGGAAGGCAAAGTAGGAAGAAAAACTCTCCTGTACTTCAAGTTTAAAATAAATGTTTCCACCAAGACAATAAATCAAATTTCTAAGCATTTGCATGATCCAGTAACCAAACAGAAAATTGTAATTGACCAATAAAATATTTCATTTGATTGTTTGAAAGTCCTGAATTCCAATTCTTCTAGATATTTACATTTTTCCATAAAAATTAAAACTGAAATTTAAAAATCATAGTCTGAATCAGAAAAAAAGGTGTTTTTACTGAAGATATGAACTGTGAATAATAAAGTTCAAAATATGTGGAAAGCTGGGGTTTCTTTTAAACTTCTTTAAACTGTCTTCTTTTAAACTTCATGTTTTTTAGCGTCTGTAACACCTTTTCCAGAGTCCAATTTTGAAAGAATGTCATTGCTGTGCATTAATAGACAGAATATATTTGTTTTGTGGGTATCCTTTGAATAGAGTATTCTCACATTCAATTTCTGTAACAGGAATTTGTGAAGACAATAAAATAAAGCTGAATCAAATAAATTATTTAGTCCTTTTTTTTTTCCTTATAAAAATTCTATGGAGTAATATATTCTATGTTTTTTTGAAAAAATTGTATTTGTTGCTACAACAGAATTTGATTTATTAAAAAAACTCCATTTCCCTTGATTTTAATGTTTCAGATAATTACTTTGTGTGAACCATTTTTAAATTTCCTGAATTTTAGTGCTTAGTATTGATTAGTAATTCACATAAGCTCTTCAAATGTGAAGTACATTGATTTCAGATGGAAATTCTTCAAATTTTGTTCTTCCAACAATTCAGTTAAATTCATCCCATTTTCTAAGTGAATAAATAAAGCATGGAAGATTTTAATTCTGATAAGCAGAAATGAGGATTTAAGAATAGAATAATGTTTTGTAAGAAATGAGCTCTGTATTAAAGCAGACCAAGCTGGTGGCAATACCAAGGACACATTTATAAGCAATGCTATAGATATAAATGGTCTTTTTAAGTGGGATAGGGAATATTCTGAGATATCAAACTAACCTTTGTTATTTTCATAGGCTTATTTTTAGTTCTTTGATTTAGGCAACGGACTGAGATTAAAGAAGATTTTAGCAGACAATAAAATATCTGTCAGAATCTGTGTGTATGTGATCCATACACAGTCACAGAGGACATTCCTCTGGAAAAGCTGGGAGCTGAGCTGCAGTCCCCGAGGCCCCACTGAGCAGCCTTTCCTCCTTCAGGTAAATTAACAGAACTGGTCTTGCTCCTAATTAGCGGCACATTAAATCTTTGCCTTGTGATTGTGTAACTGTACATTTCACCTTCAAGGTCTTGTATATAAAAATGAAATAAAACCCTGCAAACTGTTTTCTATTAAATCTATCTATAGTTAGAGTCTCATTCGGAGATACATTGCGACGGATCTCAAAAGATCGCAGTTGAGTTAAACTTGTATTTAAGGGACAATTATTTTGCAATTCATCATGCTGGATAACAGTACACTATGCTAGTTAGTGTACAGGACCTTGCAGATTTAATAACAGAGTTTAATAGCTTGCAGGGTTTAATAACTCTGAGAAAATCAAGGCAGAGTTTGGTACAGAGTTTTTAAAATCAGTAAAACCACATAGAAAGGGGGAACATGAATGCGGCCCAGAGAGCAGGAAGCTCTACTTGCATCTCTCTATTGCATCTAATGCAAAGACTACTGAAAAATCCCAAGTCTTTCTGTGTACTCCCAGGGAAATTAGTCTGGGGTCATGAAAAACTGATATTGCCTTCCAGCGTTGGCTGAATGTTTGGGGGTGTTTTAGATGTTATTTTTCCTCAGAACAGTTAGTATAATCACATATGTAAGCAAGGCAGAGCTTCCCTGAACTGAGACAACGTTCCTGAAGTCAGTCTCAGTTGTATGTGTTTCATCAGTGAGGATTCAAAACCCTCCCAAGCCAATAAAAAGAACACTAAAAGATGAGATTTTGAATCAAGACCTATTTTCTAAAACTGGAATATTTATCTCTTTTGAACACAGATATATTTTTCTTACTTTAGGGATTTAAAACAGAATGATTTTGGCATAAATGTATCAATATATGTGTATTCATAAAGGCTATGAAAATTGGTCATTAAAATATGACATTTCATTCATTTAAAGGGAATTAAAATGCAAGAAATAAAAAAAACCCAAAAAAACAAAAGCAAAGGTAGGACACACAAGCCAACAGAACTGCTCTTCTTTTGCTTTTGAAATTTCAGTACTTTTGAGATAATAGTTTTGCTCAGAAAAATCAAGTCAACCCCACTAATATGTAAGTTGTTTCTATAAAATACATGGTAAATGAATCAAACATACAAATGTGGTTTTCCTGCTGAGGTAAATTTCTCATGCTGGCACTCATTGGATACTTTCATTCTATGGAGCCTCAGTTCTGCTTTGTCTGATGACACAGTAGAACTGAATAAACAGTAAAGTTTATTCCACAGTTAAATAGTTAAACATATATTAGCTACCATTTACTTGTAAAACTTGTGAACCTTCAAAGAAGTCACAAATTTTTAATTCCTATCCATGTAGCCAGTCTAATGTGTCATTTTTTAATCATTGAAGGCTAAGAATTCTCTTGAATTTTACTCTGATTTCATATATGTGTGTTTGCATGTGTCTTTAACAAGGTCAGAAGACATGACTGTAGGGTGTTTCATTTTAATAGATTAACAGTTGCAGAGAAATAAAGGACCACAGTGCAGAGATTCATCTAGGTGGTCCACCAGGTGAATGTAAATTTTATATATTGTGAAGTAAGGATGAATTTACATGCTGCTCCTAGAGGAGGGTCAGAATTGTGTAGCATTCCTCCTGGCAGTAATGGGAATACATACCTCTATTCTAAATTAATATTTAATTCTCAAAAGTAATGTACCATGTGGTAGTGGAGCCTTTGGTTAGTGTGGTAATAAAAAGAAGCTTAAATGGAAATTCTTTTGAGAACTTGCATGTACTGTACATTATTAGCCTGGGGTAGGTCATTCTCAACTCCATTAGTTTTCTGACTGATAGAACACATACACATTCTCCAATCTCTGTAAACAGAAAATACGGGTTCCCCCCCGCTATTTTCCTCAATAGCCTTCCAATATTTTCTTGCTCCAGTAAAACAGGATGTAACAATTTGGTATGTACTGCTTAAAGCTACTTCCATTGTCTTTGGACAGGTTGGCTGCCAGTTCAAATGGATTTGTTGAAACAACGTGCTTTTACCAGGCTACACTAGCTCATTCTCTTAGCAACAAGAGGTTCTGACGTTAGCAAGCTTATTTTGGAAAGCTCTGCTCTGCTCAGTGTGGGATCAGAGCACCCCAAGGGCTTGAAGTCAAACTTTGTAACTTGTACTTTAATCAACAAGCTGAAGGAACATCCTAGAGACAAAGCGAAAAAAAAATATTTGCTTTAAAAAATAAATAAATCTGACAATATGGGAAATAATTGCTTAGGGTAACAATGAAGATGCCATAACAGCTCAAATATCCAGTTTGCTATTGATTTACATTGACACATTAAAATCAAAATAGTATTAAATCAGCTAATGACATTGAGAAGCCCACAGCTGAAATGAATTAGTTTATATTGAAAAATCAATCAGGTATTCAGGTAAAAATAGAATATAGCAGTTGTAGAAAATTAATTGATTAAAAAAAATAAGGAAAACCTAAAGAAAAAGGTGGAAAACCTTATCTTGCCACTTTACTGACCCCCTTTTTCCTCTTGAAAATAAAGTAAACAATGTTTTATTTGTAAAAATGTTAGCAGGACAGATAAGATTAGAAATGCGGATGAATAATCCTGAGAATTCTCAGCCTGGGAAAACTCCCAAGGGCTTTCCAAGCTTTTTCTGTGGGTCTCAGGCAAGTGGAGGAGAATTTAGCTATGAAAAGATAGAGGAGAGAATAAATCTTAATAGTACAGTAATACTACCCATTTCAGTGTTATTTGAGTGTGAATATTCACACACCTTACTTTAGGTACTTGTCTCAAGGGTTTTGCTGAGCTAGAGACTGAGGACAGCTTTGAGGAAGTGAGAGCTGGCAGATTGTAAGTGAAGGAAAACACTCCTATTCTGTGTCTGAAAGTGTGTGTTGTCTGCACCTCCACATTTCATAGAGATTCCTCCTGTCTCAGTGTTAGCAATGACTCTGATCATCAGGATAGGTGTCCCTCAGGCACTTTGATCACTCTCAGAAGAAAAGTGCACTTCAGTTTCCACTGACTTCAGCAGGGTTGGAGAGCACAGAATCTTTTAAAGGTATCAACCCAGGTAGTACTTGTGTAAGAGGTGCTTCCCAAGAATTGGAAAGAAGTCATTTTTCTTTGGGAAAAGAAGTTCAACACAATGAAATGCTGCCTCTGGTGTACCATCAGATGTGTTTCCCTTTCACCTCCTGAGTGTGGATGCGTTTGCATCAGCACTAGAGGGAGAGCAGTCTTGATAAACCCTTGAGGGCTCTGTACTCAGAGGACTATATTGCTATGGAGCAGGGCAGTCACTGACTGTAAACAAAGCAACCCCTCTGAGCTAACCTTTTTAAAGTAATCCTTTTAAGATTTAGTGTTACTTCTGTATTACTCAACTTCTTTTATTAAACATGCAAAGCCATAGTTCCAAGAGAGTTGTTTTATAATAAAATACACAGGTATCTCCAGGGCTTTTAATGTATAAGCTACTGCACAAACCTATAGCTCCAGCTGCTGGCAGATTTTCCTGGTTTTCTTCAGCTATAAGAGGTAAAAGAGCCTAAGAAAAGCCTCTTTTTCCACATAGAAAAAATAATATATAAGTAATATTACTAATATTCATAATTTTTCTTAAACCCACACATATTTAGAGACCTCCCAATCTCTTTTTCAAGGCCATTCTTGCATCGTGGAACAAATAGATATTCAGGATACACTACTAACATGGCACAAATCACACTGTGGTATGTGTGATATAATGCTGATCTGTATGTGTGTATATGTATATGTATATGTATATGTATATGTATATGTATATGTATATGTATGTAGAGATGTTATTGTAGGTTTCAAACTAAAAGATAAAATAAAGCTTCTAATTTAGATAGAACTCATTGCTTTTATTGTCTCTTGACAAAATAAAAATACAAAGAAATCCTTGTGTATGGGAAGACAGCACTCAAGCCATGTGTATAAATGATAAACCAAACCCACAATTAAATTATGGAAGTTGTTAAAGATAACAAGGGAAGCAACAAGGAGTAAAATGCCTTTTTGAGGAATAAATTAGCATATAGTGGAGCAGGAACTTGCAATTGTCTTGTTTTTAGGTCAGGGTCTGGAGTATACTACTGGGTACACAGTGATTACCTAGTGGATCTGATAATATGAAAGATAAGGATTTTTCTCTCTTTTCTAAGTAGAACTGTTTTTATGAAACTTTACTATACACATGTAGCAAAGTCATAGGAGAAATGTTGGAAGCAACTCAAAACTTATCAGCAGAGGTGCAAGTTCAACATCGAGGATCATATTTGGGAGACTGAGTAAATCAATGCCTTTCTCTTCAAACTGAACTTATCTGAGCCTCTAATGCTACAAAATCCCCATGAAACCTGCTGATGAAACACTGTCTCTAGAAACTCACCTACCAAAAAAACCTCAACGCACCCACCCCCCCAAAAAACCAAACAACCAAAACACCCATCCTGCCCCCCCCAGATAATGCTACTGCTTCAGGTTGTGGTTTCGTATTACCTATCTGCTGTGGGTGCTCACTGATCCAGAAAAGAAACTGCAGCTGTTTTCCTCTCTGATTTCTTTTTAGCTAGCAGCAAATGGGTCTAAACCTCTGCAGAAGCGCAGCCTGAGGCAGCCAGGTATTGTATGACTCTTCTGTGAGGTCAAAGAACTCACACCCTTGTCATGACTCACATTAAAGTCAGGATAATGAGATCTAATGAAATTTCCTTTTTTCTGATTTTTTGGAGTATTAATCTTGCAATTTTCAAACATTAGCTGCATTAAAATAGGTAATTAAGGACCATAAACTTAGCTTGAAAGATTAGGAAATATCAGTATTACCTCTGCTTGAGTAAGGCTCTTTTAACCCTATCAGGTACCTGTGGTATGACATAGTTTTTAATTACATGATCATATGCTATTTTTCAACAGTAACTCTACCTCATTTAGTTAATAGGTCATCTCTGTTCCAAGAATGGTCCCAGCTTGTGTAGTTAAAGATGCTCATAGCTTACATGTGGAACCACAGTTCCTCATACCTTAGTCCTCCACATGTAAATTAGGTATAATAATAGTATGCTGTCTCACTGGAATGTTGTGAAAATAATTTAATTGGTGTTTGTGCATCTCTTGGTGACTACAGCAGGCTACAGGAAGGCCCAGGAGGAAAATAATAATTTTGTATCTAGAGAAAACCTTGAGTCACATGCATTATACAGGGTGTGGGACACATTTTGTACAATGACTAACAAACAAGATGTGGAAGCGGAACAGATCAGCAGTGGAATTGGATATCACATGTTGGCTGCACTTGATTTTAGCAGGTTAAGTGCATCCTGGATCATCTGCTTGGAAGATAAAGGAGGGGAAGGAGCAGGAGTACAAGAGCAAACACAGTTCAGTCTGCACACTGAAGAAGATATTTACTGGTGAGAAAAGAAAAGAGTATGTGGCCAGGGAAATAGAAGTATAGCAGTATAACCCAAGGGTTGCACAGGGGGCATTACCTCGCCATTCTCCAGCTTTTGAGTGCTAGAGTTTATGGTCTAACCACACTCCTCTGGACACATATAGCTATTTTTTTATGTATCTACTTAGATTCCATCTACTCAAAGAAATATTCTAACTGCTCTAGATTCTTCTCTGGCTGTCCTCAAACAAACATTCATGAAATACAAACCTCATTCCAGAGAAACCACTGATAACCAAAAGCATTCAAGATCTGTATCATGATCCATCCTTGCTAACGGAAACCTATCTGGTCTTGCAGCAGTCCTGGCAGTTCCTCAGCTAAGTCTTTAGTCAATCACGCTGATGAGATGGCTGATGAAAGAAAGCCGCTGCAAAAATGAAAAGCCCTACAAAAGTTTAGGCTGTCAAACTGAGACATCTTCGTGATCATAACTGGCAGGATGGTTTCAGATGGATTTTCATTTTTAAGGACTTCAGGACTGTAGAAGACAAAACAAATCCCTAAATATATATATATATATATATATATTTTTTTCCAGAAAGTCAGAGGCAAAGCCAAGTTCTGTATCAAAAATAATACCTTAAAATTCTCAAAATATGACGAGGAAAGCAGTTAAATTTTTCACCACTTTTAGGTATCAGTTTACATATCAGTTGGAGAGAAAACCTAGCCCAACAGTCCAAACGCAGTTCCACAGAAAAAAAAATAAAAAAAAATCACAGTTCTCAATCTAGAAATGTAAAGTATATATAAAATTATAGTGGTAAATTCTGTATTTTAAGGAAACTAGCCAAACCTTATTGGTATTTTGGTTAAGTGAACATACTTCTACATCTGCTACATAATTTGATAGTAGTTGTAACCAGAACAAAGAAAAATCACTGCAAATACCAATAACTTCATAGAAAAAGATATGGTCATTGGCTCAGAACAAGCTGAAAGAGAGGATATAGCCTTATCAATTTCACCTTGGTTCTCTGTTTTTTTTATGTAACCTTTATTTAACTACATTTAATTCTATCAAAATGCCTAAGATGACTATCTAAAAGGTAGAAACCTTACTTCATCCCTTCACTGTATTCTTATCCAAATTTATAGTGAGTTCTATACTCTGCATATTTCTTACACAGAATCACAGCTAAAAAAATATTTAGAAATGAAAGTTTTAGATGACCTTTGCTGCCTGCTATTAAAGGTGCTTTGATAATTATTTGTAGCAATTCTCTCATGTCATGAACATTAGATGTGATGCTGCAAGAGGCTGGAGTAGATTTGGTGTACAGTATTTTCTTGCAATCAGTACAACTCCATCAAGCTTCATTGTTGTCAAAGGAGCAAATTCCATATTTCACAATTCTGTGTCTGCAAGAATGATCAATTCCCCCTTCACCCTGAACTTGTGCAGGATTTGCTGCTCCAGCTGTATCTCTACAAATCTATGTGGTCTGATGGGATTCATCCACAAATCCTCAAAGAGCTGGCTGATGTCATCACAAAACATCTCCTGAAGGTTTTTGAACTGTCTTGGGAATCTGGAGAGGTCTCAGCTACTGGAATGTGGTTGTTCTGACTCGCAGGAAGGATGACCCTGGAAACTACAGTGTCATTTTAGTGCCTGGTAAAAGCATGGAAAAGATTACTCTGAGAAATATTGAAAAACACAACCATCAGTCACAGCCAGCATGGATTCATGAGGGGAAACCTGCTTGTCGAACCTCATTTCCTTCTACGATAGGGTAACCCACCTGGCTGATCAAGGGAAGCCAGTAGATGTAATCCTTTTGAACTTCATCAAAGCTTTGAAAACTCTCTCACAGCCTCCTTCTGGACTCAATGATCCTGGTGGGTCCCTTCCAAGTCAGCATTTTCTATGATTCTATGAACCTGTATGAAAGGAACAACTTAGCAGTAACTGAAAAGCTCACCCAAAGCAGGGAGGTTGGATTGGCTTTCCACGTGGCTGGTTTGGCTCGTTATATCTTCTGGGTATATCAAATGTGTTTCTATATCTTTCCTGACAATTTGGGAGTGTTTCTTGTTCTCAACAGTAAAAAGCTTAATAGAAGGGAGCATTTTTAATATGATACAGTGATCTTTACCTCTGATAATGTTTTGCTCCCTGTTGCCAAGAAAGTTTTTCTGAAAGTGAACTTTTGCAGTGAATAGAAGTGACATTCTCCAAAAGCACCAGATGCAAAAAACGCTTTTTAAAAATATAATAGGAAAAAAAATTAAGAAAACAAAACCCCCACATTTAGAAATATAGGAAAAACTTCATAATTTTTTTTAATATGTTTATAGTCTCATAAAATATTTTAAGAAAGTATTCTAGTGAAGATTGCACAGAAGCAAAACATTTAATTGAAAACTATGGAAATGTTTTGCAGATGTACTCGTAAAGTTTCTAATTCCACCTGAGTGAAAAAATCACAGGGCTTGTTTGTTTAAAAATAAATTTTCTCATGCAAAAATTAACTAATATCATTCATCCATTTCTAACAAAAATTTAATGAAAGTACTGGGATAGAGTGTTGACATGGAGCTAAGAAACACTGTTTAAAACCCTACCATCTACTATAAGTCAAACAACCAACACGAAGCTGATGGAACACTGTTGAAAGAGCAAACCAAAATAAAAAAAAAAGTTTTCAATCAGCCCAGATTTTATTTTTTCCTGAATTATTTTAAAAGAAATTAGAACTAATGAAATAACAAAAATAAAATGCTGAAACTGCAAATGAAATGTTTCAGTTTCTCACAGCTCTCCACTACTTCTGCTGTAGTCCCAAGTCTGTGAATAATCATTTCAATCCATCCAAATCCATCCTTCTGGGGTTTTTTTTTGGTTTTTTTTTTCTTTTTTTCCCCCTTAATAAATTAAGTGAAATATTTGTAACAAAGCACAGAGTTTCAAACAGGGCTCTCATGTACAGATGAGTGGTAAATTCTTCCCCAGTTGTGTGGTCAGCGAGGAATCAGGCTGTGCATGTTGGCCCCCTGCACTGATGGCTCCAAAGTAAGTGAAGCAACAAGTCCCTGCTCCAAAATTGTGTTGACAGCACATGCTGAAAGAGGATCTATTTTGATGTGTGAGATCTGAGTGGTTCAAAAGGCCAAACAGCCATCAGACATGCAGGAAGAGGAAGAAGAGGACCCAGTAAAAAACCTGGTATCAGATGAAAATCACCATCATGTATTTTTCAGGGGAATTTTAATCTGCTGACTATGGGAGGGATTTTTGCTACAGTGGTTTCTCATTTTGAGGAACTTGTCACACAGGAATGGGGAAATGGCATTGCACTGGCTCTTCAGTACAATAGCAAGGACCCTGCTCCCGTGTAGCTGTGGTAGGATCTGCTGAGCTGGAGAACACTGGGTAACAGTCTGTAAGGATAATGGAGAGCACAGATGAACCCTATGACCCCATTGCAGCTTTCCATTCCTTGCACCAGGGCACTTACCAGCCAGCACAGCCTTTTTGCAGAGAGCCAAGTCTGAACTTACTATGCTCTTTCAGCTGGCATGGACACACTCCCTTGGAATAATTTAAGCCAATGAATACCAAGTGTATCATCTGGCTGAATATTTCATTATAGCCCCACCCAAATTACACAACTCTGAACATAACCTTTTGTTTTGTAAGGAGAACTACCACCAACTGAATTGCCTGGAGTTTCACAACAAGGACTTTACATTTGCATAGTTTTCTCCATAATCCATCCTGCATAATCAGAACTCTAGTATTGTCACAGTAAATATAGCAATGCTTTTGTCCCATCAAACCCTGTTACAGGATAAACAAATCAATACATGTTTTTTAATAATTTTGGACAGCATGGAAATTTTGACTCGCCTTTATGGTCTTGAAATCAATATAACACATATATTAAAATCATGTTTATTCCTTTTGCAGTCTAATTTCAAGTTTGTCTTGCATCAACAGGAATTTGTGAATGAAAAACTGACTTTTTTCTTCCTTTTGGAGAACCATTGCTACTGTCTCCAGATGAAAATGAGTTTCTCCAGAGAACTAATCATCAAAATAATCTTCAATATCCTTCCTTGATTCACTTGTACCTCACAGCTGTTACAGAGAAGTACCTGCTGATGTGAGTGTATGGTTCTATTGTTTATTCAGCCAAGAGTTTGAGGCAATTCTGAAGTATAGATGATGTCTTTATTTTGGTAACAAAGTTCAATAGTGCTTTGTCTGCAAATACAGAAGTAGGAAAAGTGAGGGAGGAGTTTTGGGTGGTGGCTAGTGTGGTGGGGGTGATAGGCACTGAAAGGAATAACACCATAAAGGGTTGAGACTGGGAAAGTCCTCTGAACTACATGGCATAATGTAAGAATTGTGTAATGGTAGAAAAATACTAAAATATTAATCGAGAGTGTCTGAAAGCAGCCAACTTTTTAATGTTAACTACATTTTGGACATAGTTACTGCTTTTGTTTTGATACCACAATGTAAGTCAAAGAGGCTGCAGAGAGTGACTAATTGAGGCTACAGCATCCTTCTTGCTGTCAGTTAAATATTTTGTCCACAAGAAGTCAAGATTTTAACATATGGAGTTTAAGTAAAAAAATAATAATATCAGAGTATGGCAAAGGAAAAGGAGAAACAAAACAAAAAAAACATCTACTTTGTTATAATCTAGTTCTTTCTCTCAGCAGTTAAGGCTGGATATTTTAGGACAAGACAAAAAAAAAGAGAAAAGCAACTTCTCCCAACACATGAATAGACTAATAACTTCTTCATTTTTATACTATAGCGGTTTTCTCTCACAATCCAATGATTTTACATCTACTTGATGTAGACAATGGTATGAATAAAATGAAAACAGGTTTGAATCTGCTGTTAGCTATTCCAAGTGAACAAATGTGATACTCACTACTTGTGAGTCAGAAGTTGTGTAAGCAAGCAAAATAGTTGAGACATCTTTTTCCCAATTGATTATAGGAGAGGTATTTGCTGTTCTGGTAACTAGAGTACAACATTAACATATTGGGCAGCAGATTTAACACAAACAAAGGAAGTAGTTTTTCTTTTGACAGATAATTAACTGATTGAACTTAATGCCACAGGATGTTGTGGTGTCCAGAAACAGCTTAAAAAGAGTTGGACAATTTTGCTGAGAATAGATCATCATTGGCTGTTTAATAACATAGTCCACTCACACATGCAGAAATTCCTTGAACATCAGCTGGCTGCTGAAAAACAGTGTTAAAAGTGGCAAAGTGTCAGGCTGCACTTTCTGTGGTTTAAGATCTTTAATGTTGTGGCATCCGCTCCTGTTCAACTGTGTAAAAATGATTTTGGGCTAGATGGTCTGACACAGCCTGGTGAATAATTTTGTGCTCCTGTTAAGAAATGCAAGAATATAGAGCTGAAAAATCCCATCTGACTGGCAATATTTTTTTGTCCAAGCTTGTTGAACTAAAAAGTCTCCGAGTTATGAGAAGAAGTATTTTATCAGCCTTCTTGGATTTGGGATTTGATGTCTTCCTACCTCTAACAGCAGCTTGATGAGTAATTGGTAGACTTTTTCATCTTTGTATCTCAGCTTCTCTGTATCTTCTGAGGAAAGAATGCTGACCTGCAATTAGAGATCTTCTTGCTAAAAGCATCTGCAACCCCCACCCCCAAATTTTTGTTATTAAATTGGTGTTAACTCTTTGCAGTAAAGCATTTAACTTTTGGTAAAATTCATACTTGTCTAGAAAACTCTAATTAGTTTTGAACTTTAAACTCGCCATACATTCACAAATAATTTATTTTAGTGCCCACACTGCATTACTGGGATCGCATCTGTAGAAATGTGTGCCAGGCAGACAGGCATCTCTATTTTCTGTAATCTGTTTGAGCTTTGCCTTTTACCTAATATGTGAGCTTTCTTGTCGCTTTTATGGGAGGTGTCTCCACCAGGACACGAGGTCTCTGTCCGGCTGAGAGCTCGGTTCTCGCCGGGAAGGTCGGAGCAGCAGCACCCTCTGCTGGGACCCGGCTCTGGGTCCTGGTACACAGCAAGGAAAAACCTTAGGGGGGATTCCTCACTAGAGGTGGGCGCTTTCACTTCCCTGCATTCCTCTCCTCTGTCTGCTATAGAAATAGGAGATCCCGTGTCCTTTTCTGCCACCTAAAACAGAGCTGGAGTACTGCGCCTAGCTGGGCTTCACGGGCTTCTTCTGTACTGCATCCCTGCTGCACGCTCAAGGGATGTTCTGCTTTTCTCTAGGAAGACTCAGAGGCAACAAACATCAAAGAAATAAACAGTGCAAAATTGAATTAGAGTACTGCTATCTTTTTCTAAGCATCTCTTGGAAATTATATGAAAATATTTTCCCACATTAAAAGAAAATCAAGCTGCATAGAAATGTGTCTGAAAACTTATTTTTCTCTATAATACCAAACACTTTGGATTTGCATGGAGGTTTATAAAAATTAATATGGGCCCAGCAGAAGCAGAGATGAAGCTCTTAAGAATCCTAAAGAAATTATTTAATTTAAAATGTGAATTGAAAATACACAGTAAACCTTGCAAGTGCCATGTTATTTAGCAATTATTTAAGGAGTGTTTTGTGAGTTGCAGAGGTTAAAACAGTGAGGTGTGGTACAACTTAGGATACCAGAAACCTAGTTCTGTTGCAAGCATGCTTTGTTTCTCTTAGTGTCAGAGAAAATTCTCCCTGCCATCTCCATAGTAAGAGCCCCAAGAAGGGCTCAAAGATTGTGTCATCTCAGAATGGTTTTTTTTTACTAACATGGTAGAGCAGTTTGTTTTGTGAGGAGAGTGTCAACCACAACAGCCAGGAGAAGGGAGAGGAAGAGGGAATCAAGATTAAAGGCTTAATAATGAGTTCTCTCAGTCTTGGCAGAGATGCTTCTCCTGTGGTGTCCAGAGGCCAGACCTACAGCTGGAATGAGGAATGAGGATAAATGGTGTGGCTGAAGAGGAAAGTATTAAACGGAAAAGGAGCAGAAAACTGCGAAACTGAGACCTGAAAAGTGATGGATCAATGGTTTTAAATGGCTTTTAAGCAGCCTTGCACCAGATCTTGTAAGTGATGAACTGAGATGTTGCCCAAAAACTTTTTCTCAGGGACTGACAAAGATGCTGAATCCCCACAGCTTCTAGTGGCTTTGGTAGGACCTTTGAGTCTTCAGTATCCAAAAACCAGTTAAAAACCACGTTCTTAGTCCCAAAATACCTTAAGAAGAGGAAATAAGTTCTGTAAAACTGAAGATTCACAAAAAAAGGGATAAGTATAGCTTTTTAAAATCTGACTCCAAGAAATTATATTTAGACTAGGCATGAATATAATTTATTAGCACTATGGAAAAGACAAATAACCCAAAGACATCACATGTGCAGAACAGTGAGTCTGACATAGACAGAAGGAGTTAGACAACTATTAAAGGGAGAAAGCCTGAGCGTTGCAAAAATTATTCAGGGGCCAGACATGGTTTGGTACTAGAACAATGCATACTATTGTGTAAAGGCAAGAAAAAAACTGCATTAAGAAAAGCCAGGTAAGTAGAAACACGGGTACTAAATAAACTTCACAAAATATCACAAAGAATGTTATGAAAGAATTCACACTTGGGATTATTGCAGCCTACTCAGAAAAAAAGAATCAAAACCAAACACAGCAACTTATCAACAAAATAAACCCTAAAACAAAACAAAAGACACCAATCAAGCAACCAACCAAGCAACCAACAAAAAATCCTAATACAATATAAAAAACTGCAAATGTTTGCAGAACTTAAGTTAGTGGGGAAGGAAAAAAGTTAACAGGAATATCTAAATAATGATTTTAGCATTTGCATTTTCTGAAATCTCTTTTGGAGTACCTTTTTTCTTTCAAAGTACTCTTTCAAACAATACATTGTTTCTTTCAGTTTCTTCTGGAAAGTAACTTCAGATTTATTAGTCTAATTACTTACCAATTTCACTTAGAAGTCTGATTTCTAAAAAGACCTTTTGGACTTCTAGTAAGATGGCTGTTGGATTGGAATATTCTATCTAAATGCAGTTTTTGAAAAAAATGCATTGAAAGGAAGGAAAATGTATTCCAATTCTGATAGCTATTTTATTCTAAACCCCTTAAAGAACTTCCTGCAAATTTTGATACGACACCTCAGGGACCTGTATCTGGAATGCTTCATTTGTCTTTGGAAGGACGTTCCAAAGCTGGGAAAGAGAGAACATAAACCAGGGACACCTTTTCCATCTTGATTATCTGTTTAATATAAAAGCCCAAAAATGTCATAGTGTTTCATAGAATAGGTGGCTGGTTATTTATCTCCACAAAGCTACAAATCATTTATCATGAGGCATAAACTTTCTTTGTCTCTCTCCTTTTAATAAATATGAGCTTGAAAGATTCAGAATTATGCATCATTTTCAGACTCACTGCACCCAGTGACTTGACAATAAAAATTTTGCCATTTCTTTCTACAGAGTTTTATTTTTTCAGCAGATGATAGCAGAATAGAACATCCTGACACAGCACACAGCTGCACAGCTCTGTAAACTGCCCCTACTGCTGGGAGAGCTGTGACTTGTCAGAGATTCTGTATGGCTGGGTCACCCAAGAGAGAAATGCTCTGGGTGTATCAGGCATGAGCTCCAAAACCTCTTACCATTCTTGAAGCAATTCTCCAGCCTAGATATCACAGCGCTGTTGTCAATGGGGCTGATGTAAGGGAAAGGTCAATACATTCTGGGTAAAGCAACTTTATTGGGCTACTAGCACAATTCCATGCTGGAAGCAAACAGAGATGTTAATTTAAACAGATTTGTTTATGCTGAGTGCTCTGGGGGTCCCTGGCCATAATATAAAATGTCTAAGTGCCATCCACAGCCTTTCAGCAGTTGCAATAGTATGGCCAAATGGATTCATCTAAAGCAGCTGTCGTATGTCCAATCCTGCCCTCAACTTTATTGCCATTTCAAAGGTTTTGCCACTTGAACTTATTATATCTATTTTTGCCACCATAGATTATTATCTAATATGAAAGCCTAATATTACTGACCCACAAGGCCTTCTGCTGGAAGAAGTATCAGGGACATAGAATTTTTCTCCCAGGATAGTCACATAAAAGATGGTAAGTGACAAAATAATTTAATCATTCTTATGCTGAAGGGACATTTTGTATTTGAAGGCATCAGGATTGCTCGTTTACAGAACGTAGGAAAGGGCGCAAGGAAGCTTTAAAGGAAACTTTCAGATGTTCTGTACAAAAGATACAGAGGACCAAAGAGTTTGAATCTCTTTAATGTTCCTGTGTCAGGCAATTTTCCCTGGTAGTGAAGAAACTTGTGATTCCTGTATCATTGTCAGGACTCTTCCCAGCCCATACCATGGAGATAAGAGAAGCAGCATATATGGTCATTGCTCAGACAACAAGCACTTCCCTTTATGCAAACTTAAATTCCATCAGCAGGAAACAGAAACTAGTTATGGTGAGTAACAAGTATGTGGAGTTCATGTAGTACCCAGATGATGCATGGCCAGATTCTACTAAGACTGAAATAAAAGATCATGGACATCAGTGAGCTCTGTGGCCCAGGTCGTAAGAGATTTAGAGCTTGAACCTCTGTCTGTGCTGTCTGTCCATCTTGTGCCATCATGAATTTTGGTCAGTTGTGAAGAAAGGAGAGTTCACATGCCTTTACTAATCCAAAATGTTTTATTTGATCTGGTGAAGGGGGTGAGAAACTCTGCTTTATGTAGAGAAAAGCTCTTATCTGAGGTTATTGCCATTCTGAGCCTATGCCAAGCCTGTAGGAGTTGCACAGACACTTGTCCCCTTTCTTCCCTGATATGTCTTTTGCTGTTTCTTGGCTACACTCCAAAAAGAAAAAGACAATTAGAGCAAAATGTTTTTCCAAGAGCTGTGACTTGAAGGGAGAAGATAATATTAATTATCTTAAACAGTATTGTGAGCTCTCTAAGGGATGCTGCAGAAACATTAGCAAGGAGTTGATGCTCCTAGAAGAGACTTGTACAGTATTGCTTGTTTAATGTGAGACAATGAAAACAGGCTCCAATTACTGGCTACAGGTTAAAACCACATGTTGCCCTGGAACAAATGCACCCCTGCCAGAAATAAAATATAATCAGTAATTCCTTTACTGTTTTAAAAACTTTTAGACTGAGTGGTGGCCTGTTTTCACTCCTCTATTGTGAACAATGTGAACTGATGAAAATTATGGTGATGATGCCAAGGTCTCTTTAAACAAAAAGTATTGCTTAACACGTCATCCAGGAGATCTGAGTTCAAGTTCCTCGCTTTTTCAGGCTATTGTTTACACACTGAAAATATCCATGGCTATTTGGTCTGCAGGATTCATTATTACACTGTGCCTCAAAGAGCTGTGCTGTTGGTAAAAGCAAAAGGCAAATCAATGCTGAAAAAAACCCCAAACCAATTCTTCAGGAAAATTGCTGGTGTCAAGGAATATTCTGATGCATACAGAATCACATAGTTGATCTCTCTTTCAGATTCTTTCTTTATACTGACCAGAATTCGCAGAATTCTCTCTGACCACTATGAAGATGTCTCCAGTTCATAGTTTTAGTAAGGTTTATTTGCAACAATTTAGTTACTTTTGGGAGGGCTGAGTTTGCTAGGCATGTAGGCATTAGTCTCCTGCACAGTCCCTTATCTGTGCTGTTTTATCTAACCAATCTACCCTCTCCTTCTTGTGCTGTTCTTATGTTAGACACAGACTTTGTTCCCTCTGTTACTGCTTACACCATGTCGAGCAATATCTTCCCAAATCAATTCTTGCTGTGGTTCATAAGTATCAATTCTGTTTTCTTACAATCTTACCCATGTTCTAATAGTTCTGACTTTAGCTTTGCTTATCTATGGACACAAGGAATTTGCTTTTATTTATGAAGGCTTTGGATTTATTTCCATTATTGCCTGTAACCCATCAGCTACCTCATAAAAGAGATCACAAAAAAGCTTTGCATTTGTGCTCTTTTGTATTTCTAGACCTGCTTGCTAGTTAGACACACACTTGCTCATCTGTGTATAGCCTCTGATACTTCCTTTTTTTCTCTCAGTTAGAGGAAGCTGCTTACTCTGGGTTATTTTAAGTGCTTCTCAGTCCTGCCTTTTGCTGCTCTGCTGCTCTGATTTGCCTGGGTGGCAGACACTAAACCTTCAGTCAGCTCAGTGCTATGCTGCTGCTGGCCCTGGGACGATACAACAGAGCAGCTGAACACCACCAGTGATGCAATGTCTCATTTTACCAACCATCTTTTGTCTATTTATAAAGCTAACACCGTGCTCCTGCATGAGAAGCAAAGGAAGGTTGTCACTAAAAGAAAGATATCTTATTTACAATACAGTAACATTAGCATGTTGCTTAATTATTTTGGTTCTATTGCAGCACTGGTAGATATCCTGTTACCTGAGCAGAGTGTATTATAATAGTATATTTTTGAAAATTTGTCTTTTGTTTCCATCTGTCACCTAACTGTCCTTCAGAAAACCTGCCTAATGCCCAAGCAGTGTACTGAAAAGTTCTAATTTACTGTCATCATACAGTTCCTCTCCTGAAACATTTTCCAGTGTTTAGCTCTTACATCAGAGTTTCAGAAACCACAACAATGAATCTGTTAGATTCTGTTGGCTTGTTTGGGCGTTTTGTTTGGTTTTGGGGTTTGTTTGTTTGTTTTAGTTTGGTTTGGTTTTTCATTTTGTTTGTTTGTTTTTTAAATTGTGCATGGCTTGGCTGTCTTGGCTTGGTGTAGAAAAGCCTTTTTCTCAAAATACAGTCTCATGGGGTGGAACTTACTTAGTCAGATGCAGATGTCTTGCATGTAGACTTGTGTGTTTGAGCAACTTACCCAAGATTCCTTTAATATGTCTTTAAGAAAAATGCACTTTCAGGATATTTTTTGTCTCATCTCATCTCAGCATGCATTTAAAACAGCTTAGAAAAATTGTACACTTAAAGTGATATCTCTCCCGTGCTGACATCTGAGATTAGGTAGAATAAAATTTGCTCATGATGTCACACCTTGAATCTATTATAGTTACTCCTGCCTTTCCTTTAAGCAAAATCTCGTCTTTCACAGACTGCTATGGTAGTGAATAGCTTCTTGTACCATGTGCTTCTTGTGATTAGGTTAACCAGGGAACATTTATTATTTTAAACCTGCACTGTCCAATACTTCATAAGATTTTGTGAGGTCTTCCACAGGCAGTGCAAAGTGGGGTTTAATCTTGTCAGACAGTATCAGCAGTTCCAAAGATCTGTATGGTGTACTTAAGTGGCTGCTCTTAAGTGTATTTAAGAGCAATGGCTCCTACCAGCTGTGTATGATCAGACATCACAGCCAAAGTGGCCTGGTTGCACTGTGCAACTCTGAAAGCAGTCCCTAGTAATTCCTTTTGAATGCATAAACACAATCCATGTCTCATGCTTGTCTTCAGAAGTGCTGTCCCTTTTTGGGTTTGTATTATTTCTACTCTCAAGCTGCTTTCACTCATTTCCAGTTCAGCACCTCTGTAAAGTTGCAGTACTTCAAAATTGATGTTTTGCTTATGGTTTTCCTGTCCCTTTTCAAAACCCTGTCCTTGGATGTCTCTACCATTATTCTACAGGTATTACGTATAATAATAATATATATCATATAAGTAAATATTCTTGTAATAAAACTTTATTTTTACTTTTGTGTGTGTATGTGTATTAGAGGTATGTCTATGGGTTTTTTGGTTAGTTGGGGTTTTTTTAAAGACCCCCTTCAACATTCTAATTATTCATATTTTCTTCTTAGTTTAAATTTTATACAAGGGGCATGTGGCAAAAAATAAAACTTCTGGACCTTCTGCCTGGATGGAGTCACATCATTTTGTGTGACAGGATATCTTTATCCTTTGGCAAAGAAAATTAATTAACTCTTTGATGTACTAGTGCAGCCTTTCACTGAGGCTACTGCATGCACATCTTATAGAAAGCCTGCCTGCTCTGTAATAGGTGGAAGGTCATAGAGTAACTGCTATCAATTTATACTTTAATCACATATAAAACCTAGCTTTTTCTACCCCTTTTCTATAGAAAAGATACAGATGCATTTCTGAAAAGGTAGATATTATGTGTTTTTTAGGAACAGAGAAAGTGAGAGAAAAGTGATGGACATTGTTTTAGACTAGTAAGGGAGGAAAGGTGGGTAGAGCTGAATTCTAAGTCTTGGTCCAGTGGTTTATCTGTTGCACCTCAATGCCTCCACAGTATTTAATTAAAATTTATAAGGTGTTAGTGCTCAGTCATGACACAGGAAAATATCAGAGCTAAAAGTCCATTGTGTTCAATATAACCACCAAAGTAATTCTGAACCGTTCATAGAAGGGTAGATGGGGTGGTTTAAACTTGTTTCCCTTATCATAAAAAGAATGTATGAATTTATTTATTTATTACTAGAATAAAATTATTGTGTCAAAAGAAATGGTCTCTCACTTTCATTCTTACTTCCTACTTTTTTTAGAGGATGTGTTTGTTTCAGTAGCTGTTTCACTTCAGCAGTGATAGACAGATTATTGCCTGTCAGTTTTTGTGTGGTTACACAGACTGCACTGTTTTGATCAGCTATCCTAACCTCACAGCTGGTAACAGGCCACACATTAGATGCATTATTGCAAACACTCAGTTTCCCTAAGTCTTCCCAAGAGCAGGTAATGACCTTGTCTTTGTTAACAAACCAGCCCAGCAAGATGAGTTATGCCCCTATTGTTCTCTCATGTCAGACAGGGAATAAAATTATCTGGTATGCATCCAGTGATTTTCTCTGTGGCTGGCCATGTGTGGCAGGATGTCTCCCCCTGTCTCCTCTCTACCAGAGATGCTTGGTGCATGAAGAGATAACCTGGGCTGAAAGGCTCAGCATGGGGGCATCTCTGGCACCAGAGGGGCTCAGGCCTCAGCTAAGAATCAACATCTTAGTCCAGAGAGCAGGTGTGAGAAGAGATAAAGGAAATATTCTTGACTGAGACACATTGTTTTACAAATTATGAAGGACACATGAGCTATCACAGAGGTAGAAGCCTTCTAGACACACACCCTGGAAGTGTGGGAGACCTCTCCCAAGAGCCTGGACGTGGGTTCCATAATTACTTCTCTGGAGATTGAGGGAAAGGGTCTGGATATGTGCTGCACATATCAACTGGATGGTAAGACATGTTGTATGGTTAGATGGTAAGAATCCTGTTGTATTATTTCTTCACTAGCTGTAACATTAACAGGTACCCTTAACCTTGATGTATATAACTACTAGTAGTTTCTCTTTTCTTTTTGTCTTTATTCCAGTGTACTATGAGTTTGTTTTGAGTCTTATGTCTGTTAGTTTTCTGTCTATTAAATAAATAATTCATTCTATAATAGACCAAATCAGCTATCATTAAAGAACTTGTGAATGAGAGTTTTGGGGTGCTGGCTGCCTCAATAAAGACATTGCCTGCTGCCATAGGCCTGGGCAAAAGGCAAGGGCTTATCTAACACCCACATCCATTTGTAACACCAGGGCACATATTTTCTTAGGCACTTTTTTACCATATTGAATTGATCAGATTTTGGTAGTGATTCATGTTATCTTTCTATTCCCACAATACAGGACAAGCAGGTTGACTAGGAAGCCTGACTCAGCAGGTGCAAAACCATTATTCATTGTTGCAAAGAGAAAGGAGAGAAATACCAAAGAATATGGTATACAGAAATACAAAATAATGATGAAATCAACAAGAATAACTACTATGGTCTGAAAAGCAACCACTGAATGAGCTACCTGCACCAGATGGTAGAACGAGCTCCTCACACAGAAGGGTAAGTCCTAGGCAGTGATGAAAGCAATATATATATATATATATATATATATATATATATATATGTAGAATGACTACTAAATTCTTGCCTTAGGTTTGTAAAAGTATGAGATATAAAAGATGAGGAAGACATCAGTTCTATGCATCAAGTCTATTTCTGTAACTATGGAGATAATAAATGGAAGGACGGAATATTAGTTTGACTTTAATATGTTCACACTACTGCTAATGAAGTAAATTTGAATATTATGCTGCTGTGCTTCATCTCCACTTGAGATTGTCACTAGAGTAAATTAAATTCACTGTATGATACTAGTTCTAGGGACTTTTAGACATGAAATATTCTCTTAAGACTGTTGGATAAATTGGGTGCATATGAAGACATTTTCTTCAATGGCAGGACAGAGTGAGTTAATGTTGGTGGAAAAAAAAAAGTGGAGACAGTTACAGGGTTCAGTGTCACAGGAGATTTCTGTGTTGGCAAGGGAATTGCTTGCATTAGTGTTACATCCAAAGTGAAAAACCTCTCAACTTTGAAACAGCTTAGCAGAAGCCAAGGTGAGGGCAGTACAAAGCACTGAGTGCGTGGGAGAGACACAAGCATTTGTTTCACATAAAGCACCTGCTTATGTACCCAGAGGGCAGATGGAGGTTGTAACAACTCTTCTTTCCAGCTTCCAGAAGCAGCAAGAGCAGCTATGTGACTCAGTGCATTTTAAGGTTCACCTTTTAAGTTTGTACTCCTTTTGTGCGATGTGCTGATGTCTTAATGAAGGAATTAAAGACAATGAGACATCCCTGCATGTCTCACTGGAAATCTGGATCAAAACATCTTTCTCATTCTTCTTAAAGTAGCTTGGATTCTTGCCTGTCAGGGGTGCTTATGTTCTGAATGCTCCTTCAGAACATGATGGAAAATGCTGCAGTGAAACAGTGGATCAGAGATTATTACTTTTATTATTTTATTATTTTTAGCAGAAAAAGCCAGAAGGCTGGAGACATCTGAGACGGAGATAACCACGGCTGAATGAGATGGAAGAGCCCAGGAGTGTGCTGATTTAATTAATTGCATGATGAGTAGGCCAGTAAGGGTCAGACTTCACCAACTATGAAGTCCTTACCATTTATTGCTTGCTGTACACTGACCATTGCCTCCACAATGATGATATCTCTTCTGTGAGGAATGTGCAGCCATTTCTGATCTGCTCTTCTGTCCTGTCCCATTTTTCTTTCTTAAGGGAATACAGAGATAATTTGAGGGAATTAAACCTACTGATTATTTTACTACCACCAATGATTTTACTGTCAAAAGAGAAGGGTATTCTCCTTTTTCACAGTTAAAACTCCAAGTTAAATTTAAAGCAAATAATTACCATTGCTCTTTGCCAGCTACCACAGGCTGTTATAATAAAGACACAAATTAAACTCCCAGTCAGAAAAGTGACCTTCTTATATAAGCCATGGGAACTTAATAATTCTTTTCACCCTGAATGATCAAACAATAAAATAATTATTATGGTAAAATAATGAAGTAAGAGAAGATAATTTTCTGATACTCAACCCAAGGTCCTCAGGGTGCATCAGCACTGAGGCACAGGTGAAGGAAAAATACTTTCTGCCTCTGGAAAGTGATAGAGAAAGAGACTCTCCAGGAGGAGTAGAGTAGGAAGGAAAAGGAGTCGAAGAAGTACAGAAGAGGAGAAGAAGTCATCACAGACAGAATATGTAAGGAAAGATCTGTAATTTCTAATCAAAGAATTTTAAGGAGACTGTATAATTTATACCCCTGTTATGTGGACATGAATATTTGCAGTGCAGCTAGTGTTAAAATGGGAGAAAAATGCACATGCTACTATGACAGTGTACTTGATGGCTATGTTTCTTAAGGTGAACTTCCTTCACCTTAAAATAGTGAAGAATATTCTATTTTCTAATAAATAGAAAATAGTGTAGTTTACCTTGGTAAAGAAAAAAACATTTCAAAGACTTGAACTTGAATGGTGTTTTGCAACTTTAAAATTTTGAAAAATCGAGGACCAGCAGATTTTTTTCATTCTTTTAATGTGTTTAAACTGGTTTTTTTATTACATATGCTAATAATTCTGCCCTAGGAATTTTTCTTGTTACCTTGCAAGGTTTTCATATAGAATAATTTGTGCTCACTTTTCAATTTAAGCAGGTTCACAATTAGAAGATGGCACAGGAATTTTCGAGTTTAGGATTAGTTTGTGAGGTAATGAGGCAAAGGGTTGTAATTTGGTAACGTTGCACTGCAGTTTTTCCTGAAAATAGGTGCAGAATACCAATTTTCATTCGGAAGACCTGCAAATATAACCCTGTCCACCAGAGGTCATCAAATACTAAGAAATTTCTTTGAAAAGAGCATCTGCTTCAAACTGAAATAACCCCCAGAATTTTTTCAGTATCTTTTGTCCCTCAGTTTCTGCAGGTTTATTGTTACAAACACCGAATAGTGCCTGATCATATCTCAAGGCTAGAATTAAGGTGGGAAAAGCTGCTCCTTTTCTGGACTGTATCCTGTGATCAAATGACTCAGCTCCACAGGCTGAAAGCTGCGGCTCGGTCTCTTAGATCTTCCTTGAGTGTGTGATAGTATAAGGAGATTTGATTCTCATAGGAGTTCCTTGCTCTGTCTGCTCAGATTATTTTCAGGAAATATTGTTCCCTGCAGGAGGCACACAGTGTGTGTGATGTAAGCCCCAGCCTGTGAGCTGCACACAGGTGTGCACTCCCCTGGCTTCAGCTCTCACACAGAGCACAGGCAGGGAACCCTGCCAGCCCCTTCCACCCGCACAAACTCTGATCACACCCATAAGAGCTGCAAGCCACAAGGGCTTTATTGAACTTTATTTTCACAACAGCTACCTCCTGTTTCCAAATCAATAAAACAGGGGATGTGAAGAGACCTGTCAAACTGTTCTCTCTCTGTCTTTTATGGTTGCCTTTCCTCTAAAGGAGAGGAAATTGCAATAAGCAGCAACAAGAAACAAGAATTTAGGTGACTAGTTTTTGTGGTTTCTATGGTGTTCAAACAAAAACGGGTATGACTGTCATTTTCATAACCTCTTCATGAACAGAGGTTACAATAGCATTATCAGGGCAATTTTTGATACATTTTACTTAGATATCTCACTTTCTAAAGTGTTCTAACACATTTTTCTCATAACAAACATGTTTGTATTTTTGAAAGATCTTACATAGGACAAAAATATTGATTATTCAGGCTAATCTAAAATAGCCTGAATAATCTGAATGAAAACTAAAAGCAAACTTGAAAGATTTATTTATCATACGTATACATTTTAAAATTTGAGTATTTAGGCTCTGGAGTATCTACCTAGGCCATATTTAAGAGTATATGACAAAGAAGCAATGTATATATTTCAGTAAGAACTTCAGGGCCTCAGAAATAAGAAAATACAAATATTTCTTATTTTCATTTTTTTGTTGTAAAATTGATTAGAATAATGAAAAGAAAATATGAACCAATTACTATAGCACTTGGAAATCAATAGGAGGTGGGTCATAAAAGTACCCCTCTATCCAAGTGAGGTGCCAAGAAAATCAAAAGGCATAAATTTTTTTCATGGATCCAGTAGAGAAAAGGAAGGGAATACCTCCTGAGAAGCAAGAGAATAAGTACCTTAATGAACCGAATCCTGCCTTTGGATCTCACTTTAACTGAAACATATGGCAAAAGTTTGGATGTGGAAATGGCCCAGTTCATTCATTTGCCCTATTAGATGACTTTAAAAAGAGAGTAGAATTCTATGTTTTATACAACTAAATACATACAGAGAGAAATCTTAAATTTAAAATTAAAATATTAAATAGGAGTGATTTAATTAATATATAGCGCAAAAGGCTACAACAATCACTTCCTAATTTCTGCACTATCAAGATGGCAACAGTAAGGAGTTTTGTCAAATATTATTCCTTTTTGCAGTGACAGATGGTGACAGCTAGAACTGTAAGGAATGTCTAAATGGCATAGCACAAACCTATATGAGTAATAGAGTCAAATTTCAAAGCTTCATTGGTCTCCTCTGATCTGATAAAGCTTGGCATACATAGAGGAGAGCTGACCTTTTTATGTCTGATCAGCTGTCTCCCAGGGATACCAAACATTAGTTGTCTTCTAGATGTTTACCTAAGTCTCAAAAATCTGGTATAAAGCATAATTGCTGAAGACTTTGGAAGATATGAAAGAAACTGCAGAAGTCCCTTGGTTTGGGGTGAGGGATGAAGGGATGAGGAAAAAAAAAAACCCCAAAAAATTAGGAAATTTTAAATTCAAGTTTGTCATCTTCACTTTCAAAGAAACAGAATCAAAGTCCTGAAGGAGATGAAATGAAATTGAATGTTTGAAAACTGACCTGTGGGTACCATCTGAGGGGCATGAGAACAATTATATCTCAGGATATACTGCAGACCTGCTTGATTAATGAAACTGTAAAAACATCATGGATGTTTTTTGGATGGAGAGAGAAGTCTACCAGCCACTCCAAAAGACAAAGCCATTTTGTAGCTGGAAAGGATATGCAAGTACAAGTACTTTAATGTTTAATTTATAAGTCAATAGCTTTGTTTTCTTTCTGAAACAGACTTTTTACTCTCATCTGCAGTGATAAATCATCCAAACCCCCTGGATGATTTAGTTGTTCCACTTTATTTGTTGCTATATTGAGTCAGATATAATTTTCCAGCAGCCGCCAAATCAACTCTTACCTCTTGTCCTTCCACTACACACCTCAAGGAATAAATTAATATTAAGGCCACTTGAATATTTAGGTTGCGAAGCTGTGATTCAAAGTAAGAATCAAAGTTGACAGCAGGCCTGGTACAGTGATACTTAGTCTTGAATGTCTTTGGGTCAATTAAATTTTACATGGGAGTCTTAAAAACTCATTATTCTCTTTTTTTTTTTTTTCCTTTTTTAGTTTTGGTAATTTCTTGTATCTTTTTTTGTTTGTTTTATGTTTGTTTGTTTTGTTTTAGCTGCAAGTGTTTAAAAAGCATTTATAGATAATCCTAAAAAATTGCAAAAGCACAGCAGTATACATTTTTTATTATTATTCAATTATTTTATCTACTAATTTTCTGCTGTTACCGGTATATTTGTTATTTATTTTTAAAGTATATGATTGAATTTCATTTAAAATATGTCTCTTTTTAAACAGGGATAATTCTCTCTTTTGAAGTATGCAAGCAATTTTTATTATTTTTGGTGAATTATCCTGCACATTAAATAAAAACTGATTTCATTTCCATGCTCAGAGCAGGGTCTGCTGGAGTGGGTTACTCAGAGCTGTGTCCAGATGGGGTTTGACTTCAGTCACAAAATTGGAGACTCCACAAACTCCCAGCTCAACCTGTGTTTGACCACTCTTTACAGTCTTTCTTCTCTAATAGAGTCTTTCTGCTGTTTAAAAGGCATTTCTCTTAACTTCTGTTTGTGCCCACTGTCTCTAACAAATACCTTTATTATTTATAATAATATTTATAAAATATTTATATTTTATAAATATAAAAAATAAAAAATTAAAAATATTTTATAAATAATATTTATAAAATACCTTTATTATTTACTGTTATATATATAACCTGAAATAATAACAAGTTCTCTGAATATATAGATTTAGATTATTTTTCTTTCTTTCAATAAAGCTGTTAAGAAGCTGATACTTATTGGAAAGCCACATAACATGGCTGGATTTCTGTAAATCAGCCCCCAAGTTACTTTCATTGTTAATTATGCAATTTTAATTCCATGAAGAGCTTTAAAAATTTCCCTGAGTAGTATTCTGCACTAGACTGGCTACAGTTACAAATGAAAAGAAGTTGCAGCAACATTTTGAGCAAGACTGAAAGGCTGCAGTTCCGTCCAGAGTCCTGAGCCACAAGGGATTAACTCTGGCTATTTTAGACAGCTGCATATAAATGATAAAAAAATTAAAAATAAAATCTATTTTATTTATATAGATTATATATTTATAATTAATAAAATTAAATCTACATGACCACTTTTTTAGGAAGTTCAACTGTACGGAAACATATATGTCCAATGTGATTATTTTTCCTAGGGAGAAGTCAGGTTTTTCGCTAAAATCTCCTTCAATTTAAGACAACAAAAGATGCATTTTTCTGATTATCAAAGCTGGAGTCCTTTGATGTATCAGCTTTTACTGCACTGCCAAAAGGAAACTTAGCTAGCATATTGGAGGACCTCAGACATGCAGTTTTTTCTCACTTTTTATAGGTATTTTCCTACACCAAAAAAAAAAGAAAAGACTTCCAAAAAAAGTACGGAGAAAGAAAAAACTTCATTATGCAAATTCAGTATACTTCTTTTCAGAAGACTTTTGCATCTGTACAAACGAAACTGATTTTTTGATGTTCAGTATTCAGCTAAATTTGAAGGAAAAGCTATAAACCAGTGCAGATTATGAAAATCCTTAAGCATTCTGAATCTAAAAAACATTAGTTTTTTATTATATAAGATATATTTCAAATGTATAATTTCTTATTTTAGACAAGATCCACTGATTACTCAGCTTCCTCTCTTGCAAGCTAACTGTCATATTGCAAAAATCATTGGTGTCAGTGAAATTAGCTTTTTGAGCAAAACCTAACTTCTGCAGTTTTTTGGAAAGGTTGAGCTGATAGAAATGGTTTTGCTGGGACTACCCAGCAATGCTCAGAGTCATCCCAGTTGTAGTCCCTTCTTTCATGTTAACATATGGCCTTGTTCCACATCATGAGCCAAAATATGTGTTTGCCAGGTCTGTACAAAGTTTATGTGTAATTTATTCCAAAGGCAGACAAAGCCCATAGTCCAAGTTTTGTTTAGACTGAATGTTTCCTCTTTTATCCATAACTTAAAAATCATGTTTAAATTTAATTTCACAATTTCCTTTATTCTGGATGTATTCCTAACTTGTATGTTTAGAGGAGGAAGTGGTGTAAAGAGAGGCAGAGGTAAAGCCCCATGGCTCCCCGTTATTGTTTTGAGAAACACTGAACACAGACCTTGGGGCAAGCAATAAAAATTGAAGCTAACTTTGTTTATACACTGCATTATATTTAGAAAGTAATTCTCTCATGTGGTGCCAGAACAGACTTGGGAAAATGTCTTTAATGCACAGCAAGGGTTAGCTGTCTAATGAGGTATGAGACAATTATATTAATCAACTATGTCTTTTCTTACTGTTTTTCTGACTCTCTCAGGGTAAAGAGCTGCACATTGGCTTTACCTCATTTTTATTTGCTCTGCCAAACTTAACTGCAAGTTAGAGTTCAGGAAGCACTTAGAGACATCTGTCTGATATTTGTCTTGCTACAACTGCTGATTAATTTATCTATGTGGAGAAAAACATTTATCTCTTGTACTAGCCTGCTTCCTTTCCTTTTTCTTAATTCCTAGGTTAAGACAGTTACAGTTATTTTTCTTCTTCAGACGTTTACGATTTGAAACCATCTGGACATTGTGTTTTTCCTGTATATATATATCTATATATTCTTAGACTGTTAATAGGCATCCAGAAACAGCCTATAACACACCCCAAAACAATTGGCTTGTAATGGGTTTGTGTGGCCAGGTTTTGGTAGCAGGGAGGACAGCGTCTGAGAGAGGCTGCTCCCCATTCTTTCCCCATTTCCAGCAGAGTCAAAGCCAGCTGGATCTGGGATGGACCCACTGCTGGCCAAGGCAGAGCCCATCTGTGGCAGGGAAGACCGTGGTGAGGCAGGCTGTCCACCTGAAGCCCATGAAGGTCCACCTGGAGCCCCAGAGAGCCCCCATGCCAGAGCAAGTGGATGCCCAAAAGAAGCTGTGGCCCAGTGGAGCAGGATCCTGCTGGAGCAGGATCCTGGCAGGACCTGTGGTCAGGTGAAACGAGGAATCCATGCTGGAGCAGGTTTGCTGACAGGACCTGGGACCTCACTGGAACAGTGTGCTCCTGAAGGACCACACCCTAGGGAAAAGGCCTGCATTTGAGCAGTTCATGAAGGACCTGTGAGCCCATGGGAATGGGAACATCTCACTTTGGAGATGTTCTTGGCTAACTGACTGCCATGGGAAGGACCCCACTCTGGTTGGGAAAAATGTGAGGAGTTGTCCCCCTGAGGAGGGAGGACCAGCAGACACAACTGTGATTAGCTGACCACAGACCCCATTCTTTATCTTCCCATGGTGGTGCAGACAAGGATGTAGAGAAAATCAGGAGAAAACTTGAGCCCAGGGAGAATGGAGGAGTGAGGGAAAGGTGCTTTAAGATTTGAGTTTATTTTTCATTCCCCTACTCTTGACTTGATGGGTAACAATTTAAACTAATTTGCCCAAGTCTGTTTTGCCCACGATAGTAACTGGTGCATGACCTCTCCCTGTCCTTATCTCAACCCACAAGCTTTTTGCTATATTTTCTCTCCCCTTGTCCAGCTGAGGAGAGGAGTGACAGAGTGGCTTGGGTGAGAATCTGACATGCTGTCAGGGTGAGCCTGCTACATGGTTATACAAAGTTTAATGCTAATGCTGTATATTCTGATCTTATTTCCACTGGACTGTTTTTAGATACTTGTTCATATCCTGATGTCTGCCTTTTGCTGATAATTTTTGTAGCTACCATTTCTGCTTATTTGTTGGGAGTCCAGTAGTTGCACAGCATGCTCACCTACTGTGAGATGGAGAGAGAAACCTGAACCTGTGTGAAACGTGCAGGAGTGCCTCAATATCCCTTACTCTATATTTCAGTGTGCCCTGCTTTATCTTGCTCCTTTTCTTGTAGCAATCCATTTCTCATGGGTGGTACTCAGAGTCCCACCTTCAGAAAATATTCAAGGTAGCTTATCAGCAGAAAGCTTCTTATTTAAATGCATCAGTAATTGCTACTTTTCTTATAATGTATACAATGCAATGAGGAAACTTGGAATTGCACAATACAGACTTTTTCTTGCTGCCTTTCATCCTACTCAGCTGCCTGAAGAAATGATGTATTGTAAAACCAGAAATGAGAGCTTTGTGCTCCTTTGACCTCCACATGAACATGCACAATAAAACTCAAACTCAAACTTTACTCAAAGTAAAGGAACTGCACTGCAGAAAGCCCTATCAGACAATAATAGCACCTTTATTTCAGCAGTAGCATTAGCATCAGTAGGAGCCAGCTGTCTAAAGCTTCAGTCTGTAAGCTCATCCTGGATATTGTCTGAAGTGGGATTTGGAGAATACTACATTCAGAGAAAAGCAAGTTTAGAGGGATTTTTCTGATATCAGATTTGAAGAAAATCTAACATGATGTGCTTTTCTGAAGAGGAAAAAGCTTCCAGCTGACAGCTAATGCAGGTGTCCATAGTCAGATAACAGAGTGTTAATGTATCTACAGTGTAAAGAGAGAGAAAATCTTGCTTGTTTTAGGCTCATTTATATCTGTGACAAGTATTATCCAGAAGTTGCAGGTTATGATGGTAACAAGTAAATCAGTAAGACAGGAAAAAAGGATACAGGAGTAAATATGAAGTCTTTTTATCCTGATTGAAAAGAAGGTCTTTCAGAGAGCTCAGGAAAGATACTTACAGCATTAATTTTAGACATCTGGCTAAAGTTCATAAATTAGGACAGTCTGCCTACAGTTTACTCCAATGGGAGAAAGAGGCAGAATAATTTATTTTTTTTAAATCTTTCCTGTTCATATCTCTAATCAGGTCATTTAATCTGGTTTGCATTAGCACTGTAGTTTGAATCAGCACAATTATTTTGAAATAAATTTGCTTATCATTCCTGCTTGCCATGATTTTGCAGAAAGGAAAGGACTTGGGGTTAAAATTTAGACCATCTCAAAAGGTGGGATTCAGGAGTCTTCAGGTTTTCGGCCTACAGCAGCACACTAGAAAGGATCTGAAGTTAAACCTTTGCACTGCAGGTGGTTTGGAAACTTCTGCTCTCCAGATCAGTTCTTGCTATGTTGCCCTGTTTGCTGATGCAGACACAGTCTATCTGCAAAATTCCTGCTAATGGCCTCACCAGTATTTACTGATGGGGACACAGAAACCTGCACTATTGCCAGAACTGAACCCGTGTTACTAAAACTCAGTTTAGAGAGGTCAAAACTACCTTGAAATCAGATTTTAGTGAAAGCTATTTTATGATTACTGTTTCCCTGAGAGTCTGTTTGAGGGGAAATTAATCAATTTATGCTTAAATTTCTCTCAATCATTTGCACTCTAAGAACACCAGGCTCTCTTGAATTTTGGAATTGTCCACAACCTGCCTTACAAATCCTTCTTCTAATACTTTGCTCAGTGATATGTCATTTAGAACAATGTTCTAAATTTGGAGTTGCAGTCAATGCTGGGGTGTTGGATTGTCTTTGGTGGTCTGAGACTCACTTCCATCAGGTGTCAGCATTAGCATTTGTGGTGGCTGCAGGTGGCTGTAAATTCAGCAAACATTTTTCCCATTGCAGGAAATTCTGATTGATAAAAAGATCATGCCAAAGTTCACTTCAAGTCAAGAAAAAAGTGTGATTCTTTTATAAAAAGGAGAACCTATTCCTTGTTGAACTGCAACAAAGGCAACTACTTTACTGCAAGATTGTTACCATCTAGTGGATTAAGCACTGAATGAAGAAGTGAATAGTCTTATCTATTGTTAATTTGCTCAGACATCTTGGAATGTTGGGTCTTATTCTGCCTGTGTCTCATTTTCACATCCTGATGGAAAAGTGTTTTATTTTTTTCTATCAAAATATGTGACACAAGAAAAGAAGATATATATCTCTACAAAGGAAGTGCAAAGTTAGAAATTTTTCATTTCATATTTCAAGTGCATATTGGAAAGGTGAGGCAACTCCATGAAAGGAACACAAAATCTGCTTGGGAAAGGAGAGCTGGTGGATCTTCAAAGGCTCATGCCATAAAATAGAAGTTCCCCCCACTAAATAGGAATGTGATTCCTCTGGTGAAGCTTTGAGGATGCAAACTGTGAAATGCTGACCTGGAGCAGCTGAAGCCAGTAGCATGGCAGAGGAGGTGTGGCAGCCCTGTGCCCCCAGGTTCAGCTTGCATCAAGACCAAGCATGTATTCCCAAGAGGAAAATGCACACACACACACACACACACACACACACACGATTCATATACACAAACACACACACATGTATATATAGGCATACACATCAAATATAAACAGGTATATACATCTGGCCACACAGAGTGCACATGGGGGCCCTGCCTGCCCCAGACTCTCCCAGCCTGGTCATGCCGTGCAAGACTCTTACAACAAAGCCTACTGGGTGCAATGTGAGGCTCTGAGAGAACTGGCTTCCTGTGCAATTGAAATGTGTGAGCTGATGTACAGTGTGCAGCTTAGCAGGTGAGAAAACCAAAGATGAAAACAGGAACTGAGAAGTGTGCTTGTCCCCAGGTGAAAGCTGAGACCTGGCTGACAGAGATGTGACCCAGAAAACCCTCTGTAGCTCAGAGGGCACATGTACAGAGTTCTGGGTTTTTTTTCTGTTCACTGTTATAATATAACTAACAATATTTATCTTTTTTCCCCATAGGTTTGTAACCACTTCACTAATATGGTTACAAAGATCTGTATCTTTTTTATTGCTTTGAGCTCTAAGTTTAAACTTGGAGTACATTCCTCACTTGGAGCTTGGAGATGTACAGGAGACAATCCAACCTGTTGTTAAGGCATTTGCCCTCCTGCCTTCCCAACAGTGCACAGTGCTGTTTCTATCCCACACTGCTCATGGGCCAGCAGATCTGGTAATGCTGTAGCTCTGAGGGAGCCTGCAAAACTTCAGTTATGTGCCATTTATTGCAGGCACATACTTTCTCACAGAAATGTGAATTTCCCTTCCCCTCGTTAGAGCTGATGTGCCTTTGAATATGGTTGCCTTTCCTTTTTCTGTTCTTTCAAAGCACAGAAAGACCATCAAGTTGCTCACCAAAGACTTTGTGTTCCAGCAGGATGCTACCAAATGCTGAAAACCTAGTTGTGCCCACCATCAAGAATATTTCTCTTGAAATTCATGTCCTCTAAGCACAAAATTTCCTCTGCATTTCAAGGCTTTTGTTGTTCTTGTTTTTATTTTTTTAATTAATTATTGTTCTTACCCTATAATGACTGAGATTTGTGTGTGTGTGTGTATGTATGTATTTAAATGCAAATTTTTTGAGACTGCATTTTCAGACGCATGTTGGTCAGAAATTTAGCTTCAGAGACTCTCGTGTACCTGTCTGAACACTCACACGGATTTTTTGTTCAGTTTTATGTTAAAATGTCATACTGACATCACAAGATCTGACAACATTGACATAATGAAAATGTCAGCATATATGATGGCAGTAGTTTGTAAAAAAATGTAGTTGGTTTGACTGGCAATTGAGGAACTTATAGAGCTCTTGATCTAATATAGGTTTTATTTTCCACAATGGAACAAAGTTATTTTAATAAAAATGCTGTAGTCATTAGTCTTCTGTTTACCTAGTAGTTAAAATGTTTCCAAATTGAAGTTACTTAAAGTAGCTACAAAAATATCCAGGAATAAATTTTGGCCATAATTCATAAACCCCGACATCCAGTGAAGATAATATGTTTTTCACATATCTTGCAAAGATTGCCTTAAATTTGAAACACTTCTCCTAAGACCTTTTTTTTTTACTGATAACACACTTGAAAAGTAAATGCAAAAAAGATTAAATCTTAATTGAAACAAATTAATGCAAAATGAGGTCCTTTAGGTCCAACAAGCTTTAGAGATCTGTACTAAGGTTTATTTTAACAAGAATGCTAATTAATTGCTAAGTGCTGTGGTTGTTTTAAACTTTGACCATTAACATGCTATAAGTATTTGCTCTTGTTCAGTGGTCCTTGAAACAGACTTCACACTGAATGGCGGAATGTTAGCTGGATTTTGTGACATTCCAGGAGTGAAAAGCCTTCTTACCCTGAAACAGGAGATTGGATGTCATTACACTGAGCTTTCACAAATACAGATTTTCAAAGACCAGTGCTTGTTTGAAGACAGCTACAACCACAGTATTTTGGGAGTTCTGTATCTGCGGAGAAGAAATCCATCTCCTTCTCATCTAGGGAGTGCACTGGGCAGGAGGCTGACCTGGGAAGTGGCAGTGATCTACTTGTTTTTAAAGTCTATTGATCCAAATGATCATTTATTCCCTTCTCATACTCACTGTTTAGTCTCTCTTCCTCTTTGAAAAGTTTTCCTTAATCCATATTCCATACCTGCATGGCCTGTCTTGTTTTTGTTACTCTGCAATGCAATCACCAATACTCAAAAGACCTCAGGAACTGATATGTTTTTTCCTGAGGTTTGGATTGGTATTGTTGGGGTTTTTGATTCTGCACTTTTCTACTCAAGGGCTTCTAGAAGAGATGTCAGAACAGCACAGCTGCTCACATCTCCTTACCTACTCAGAGCTGGAACAAAACAATAAATAAATACCTGCAGGTCAGTCTCTGCCATCAAGACATATATAGATCTTTGAAACCCTGAAAATCATCAGAGATGTCTGGTCACAGGAAGCCACCATTGTTATATTTCTATTATATAGTTATATTTATAGCCTTTTTAATCATATTGTAATCGTTTGATGTTCTTGAAAAAACCTGTTAATCAGATAGACACAAAGTGTCTAGGAGAAATTCTTGTCAGTTTGAGCCTTTGTATTTGTGTATTCACAGCACAGAACGGCCAAAGAAACACTCCTCATCGAATTTTAAGTATAACTTAAACTTTTTTCCTCTCCATCAGGAAAGGAAGGACAGAAGAGCAAACAATAGAGGGAGCTGTTGTACAAAGGAAAAAAACCCAGCAGTATTTCAGAAACCTTTCATTTCTTGTACGCAAAATAGTAATAATAAATACAAGGCAGAAGAAAAAGAGAGGGGAGTGAGCATGTAGGAAAGAGGCCATGGCAGTTAAAAAAGGAAATATGATCATGTTTAGTGATTTAATGAGCACGTCCCATAACGCTGATCTTTGGGATGGTGCAACTGCGAGGGTTTCTGTGAAACAGACAGGCTGCTTAAAAATGTCAGTATGACAGTCACCCTGCAGCCACCCGAGCCCTTGACCTAATTAATTTTGCATGGCTTGACAGAGCATCCTTCAGGTTCATTCATTACTTCAAAGCATAAAGCTTGCACTCTGTGCAGGGGAGAAAGCAGGAGAGGGAAAGAGCGTGGAAGTCAGTGTGGTCTGGGGAGCTCCTGCAGAGGAATCGTCCTTTTTAAACCAGAATGGTGTCAACTGGAAGATGTTTAGTTACATCATCTCTGCTGAGGCTTGTGTTGTCTGTCTCCTGTACTACCCTGGGTACTTGGTCTGATTTAAAAGGATGCACCGGTGGGGTCAAGGTTATGCCTATGGTTAGGGTACAGAAAACCACAAAGCCCAGAGCTCCAGGGTCTGTGCAGATAGATTAGACCTGCCAAACTGAAAGGAAAACCACCACAAAATAGCACTCTCCATATTTTTTGCTTGGCACCTGACACATCCCAAAGCATCTTCAGTGCTCCACCAAATGTTAGGGTTACTCCCAGGGTTAGGGTTCAGAAAACCACAAAGCCCAAAGCTCCAGGGCCTATGCAGCTAGAATAGCCCTGCCAAACTGAAATGGATACCGCCACAAAATTGCTCTCACTCTAAATTTTCCTTTGGCACCTGACTCAGCCAAGGCTCTTTTCACAGCTTCACCTAGGGTTAGGGTTATGCCTAGGGTTAGTGTTCACAAAACCACAAAGGCCAGAGCTCCAAGCACACTGCAGCTACAAATCGTGTGCCAAGGGGAACAAAAATCTGTCAGAACATGGCTCCTTCCTTTCTACTTGGCACCACACTCAGCCCAAGGTGCCTTTCAGTGCTCCACCTAGAGTTAGGGTTACACCTAGGGTTAGGGTTTTGCCTAAGTTTAGGGTTCAAAAATACCACAAAGCCCAGGGCTCCAGGGACTGTGCATCTATAATAGCCTTATGAAACTGAATAGCTCTCTCTCTAACTTCTTTCTTGGCATGCCATTTTTAGCTGCACAGTCCTTGGAGCTCTGGGCTTTGTAGTTTTTTGAACCCTACGCCTAGGCATGACCTTAACCCTTGACATAACCCTTACCCTAGGTGGAGCAGTGGAAAGAACCTTGGCCTGAGTCAGGTGCAGAGCATAAAGTTAAAGACAGAGTTATTTTGTGGCAGGTTCCTTTCAGTTTGGTAGGTCATTTGTCCCTGCATAGTCCCTGGAGGTCTGGGCTGTGTGGTTTTCTGAACCCTAGCCCTAGGCATGATTGTGAGGAAGGTGTGGGTCCCACTTTTTTGGAGGAATTGGGCTTTATTATAATTTGCTAAAACACCATTACTAAAACTCCATGAGACTGCTTGTTACTTTTCCTGTCATGCACGTAAAATCAAGATTTTGTTAACTTCGGTTCCTGAAATAACCTCTTTTTTATATTCTCTTTCCCACATGAAGACTTCACAGTATAAAAATGGGACAATTTGGGGGCAGGTATTGATAATTTATGACTGTTTTCCTCATCTTGTAGGTTGTTGTTACAAACAGGACTGAGTGAACAATTAAGAACCAAGATCCTTAGCAGACTCCATAATTAGGATTGAAATTAGCAAATGTGCCATTTTTATTTAACACGAGATTCTGTAAAATTAGATCTCAGCAGAAACAGTAACTGAAGTCAATTCTGTGTTCTGAGTACTTGTGGTTTTAGTTTTTCCTTCCTTTTAATGTAATGATTTATAAAACACAGTTGGGACTTGCAGTCATTTTTCGTGTTCTCTTTTAGGATATTATTTCCTGGATAAAACCAAGAGAACACATTTGCTAGATTGACATGCATTCAATCTCACTTTTTTTTGGTGAATGGTCCAGTATCCAATTTTTTTCTACATTTTCCTTAAATTGTTCAGACAACCAGGCAGTGGCTAACTGTTGAAATTTTTTTTTGTTTTTGTGATTTTTAAATATTTTCACATATACAAAAGACAGCATAGCATTTTGGAATTTACTTAAATTGTGAAATGTGCTTTTTGTCATCAAGAACCTCTTGGTGTTAATTTATTTTCAGTTATTTTGGAGACATTTCTTCAGTGCCACACAGTCATTTTGTAATAGGAGAATCTCTGGATCTGGATTTCCTTAGTAGTAGCACTACAATCCTGACAAACCTCAGTCCTAGGGAGTGTAATAGATAAGGAAGTACAGAAAATTCTGTTCACTTAAGATTGCAGCTTGAAGAGCTGCACACAGACTTTTTAAGGACACAAGAGAAGATGGAGAACAGTTTTCATTGTGGCATTACATTGACTAACTATCCCACTCTGTGCATTCTGGGCATGCTTATTTGATATATAGGCTTTCAAAATGAATTTCAGTTAAGGATTGGCCTCACTTTATTTTTTTTTCAAGAAAATAAAAGCAGAAGGAAAAACATGAAAATAAAACCATTTGGAGGAGGAACAAAAAGTCTTCTTCCATCTGTAATTCCCTCTATTTTGAATTCTCTCACAGCTTTATTCTTCCTGCACGTGGTGAGCAGATGACTTAATTTTACATTCTCTCTGTAAAAGTGTATCAGTAGCTACATTTGCCATACTGATGAATACATTAAAGAAACTTATTCAAACAAAGTTTAAAATTATTTCAAAACTAGAATGTTAATGTATGCCATTTTGGAACTCAAAGAAGTGACCCATATCTGTACCTCTGATAAAGATGTGACATTGATATTTTTGATTTATTAATGATGCTGAATTTTGATGGAATCACAATTGATATTGAATGCAGTGAATTTAAGATTTATTTTTTTTTTGTATTTGAATACAGGCAAATTTATTAGAACTTGGGTCTTAATATTAAGGATATTAGCTTACTTGAAACACAATGGCATTCTATACTATTCAATTCCAGAATCTGAATTCTGCATCTTGAGAAACAAAAGAAATAATACAAAATCATAAGGACAGGTGAGTTTCTTTTGTATATGTGTGTGTGTTTTCAGTGGTGTTAAAATATTTGGAGCTTTGTATTCAAATTATGAACTCTCTGGCAAGATAACTAAGCCTATTTGGAATTTGATTTGAAAATATTCATGATGAACTGGAATCTCTTTGTGCTTTTATGTAAGGGCCTCATCTAAACGTTGCCACCTTTATATTCTAATATTTAATAAAATGCCAGAGATACATGTAAGAGTACCATTATGTGTCTGGAAGAAATGACCTTTATTTAACTGCCTGTATTTCTTGCATCTTGGTCGGAAACTCAATTGGCAGACATGGGTTGTTAAAATGGCAATTAGGAGACTTGAGATTAATACAATCTTGCTGACTTAATTAGCCTTACCATGCCACTTCAGTCAGAAATATTCAATAGATAGATACAGAAGAATGGGAACACATCATCCTCACTGACACTGGCAGGAGGAAGCATCTCTGTCCTCAAGCCTGGGCAAAGGCTCACTGAAATTTCCTTCACTGAATTCAGAACTCCTGGAAACAAATTGTGCTAATGTCCGGAGCTGCAGTGATCAGCTTCTGGTTCTGTGAAGTAGGAACCCTGTCTTGGTCATTTTGTTTTATCCCTTTTGAATTACCTTTTAACAAATGATAGCAGACAAAACCCTTGCAACCAAATGTGAGCTTTAGATGCAGTTTTGGAAGCATGGGATTAATTAGTTTTGGAATAGGATTACTTGAGGTAACTGAAGCAAAATTTTTCCTCCTTATTTATTTATTTATTTATTTATTTATTTTCATACTGTTCTATTAGGTGAAGAAGACAGATTCAGTGGAAAAGTTTTCTGAAGATTCTGAATTTCAAAATATAAGAAAAAATCTTTCCCTCTCGTCTTGTCCCACATTCCTTTCAGGGCTGTGGACATGACCCCTTTCAGACAGCTCTGCCTGGTACAAGCAAACCACTATTACCTAATATCTTAGAGCATATGTCAGAAAACTGCTTATGACACAAGCCTAAATGCAGGACAAACACAGACCCATTTTATAATCACCTTGTTACTGAAATGCTTTTAGAAAAATTTTATTGGACAGCTGTAATCAAATAAGATACACCATTTGCAGGGTTTCATAAATAACTTTGACTAGGCAGGTGGAGATAATTACACTTTGTGTTTAGTAGGACTAGGGTTATAAAATATATATTGCTGAACGCAAAACAGCTGAAATACCTTACAATTATGAAATAGTAATCAGAAATATGGATATCTCTAAATCCCACAGCTGTCAGTCCGGCTTCTTTCTTTAGAAGAAGGAAAGGTAAGTAGCATCTGAAGATTCCTTTAACCTCTTTATTCTATCTACAGGAGTTCTTCTATACCAACAGGCTCCCTGAAACAGGTTACCTCATCTTTTCATAAGCAGTTGTACCTGATTTTATTTTTAAAATAACATTCTATTACCCCATTATGTATCACTGTTGAACTCTCCTGTTTGTAAATACTGCTCTTGTAGAGGCTTCTCCTTTCTCCCTTTATCACAGCTTCTTTTAAATGACTTGAACATTCTTCCTCTATGGACTGGAGAGTCCACTGAGATCCACCTGTGAGGCTGCAGGGAGAAAAAGGTAGGCAGTACAGAAACAGTCCTTACAGAAAAAGCCTTCCTTGTGGAACCCAGTTAGGAGTAGGTATGACATGAGGCTTCATTTTGACTGCAGTAAAGATGAAAACTTGACTGCAGTAAAGATGAAAACTTGACTCCAGTGTGTAGAAAACAAGTAGAATAATAATTATTGGATTTGTGAGGGTCCTGAACTGCCCTGCAGAACAAGGTCAAAAGGGGGATACTAAACTCAGAGCATGTGCAGTTCTTTCTGTCATTCCTCTGAGGGAAATAAGCTCTTTTCAAGGTAAATGAGGAGTACATCAACTAAACTAAGGTATATATGCTTAAAAAAAAAAAAAAATTCTTCAGGAAAAGAATCTTCAAAAAAAGATCATCCAACGAAAGCAGGAAGAAATAAAGCTGACAACAGACTTCTTACTGTGTTGCTGGAAAGACAGTCACCATGCCAACAGTACCAAAATCAGGGACTCACCACTAGCTCTGTGGACTGTGCTTCACTGAATAATTCTGGGTATTCAAGCTGCTCTTGCTGAAATAAAAGTTACCTGGCAGTAGGATGCTTCCTCCTGTGTTTTGCCAGCCAATTATTTTTTGTGTAAGAGCATGACCAACACCTTATTTTGCTTTATGGTCTCCTCTGTTTCTCACTTGGAAGGATTGTAATCTTTATTTTCATTGCTTTGTCTTTTCAATTCTTCATAACTTGTTCACTCTAGGTAGATCTGGATGATCAAGGTGGACAGCAGGTGAAATCCTTAACACATTAGAATATTTTGAAATTATATTATAGATAAATGAGTTATTTGAACTAGAACTATGTAAGAATGTGTATGAAACACTGAAAAAAGGTAATTTTAAATGTTTCTGCAGTAAGAATTACTCTAGTACTCTATGGGCTACGTTTGTAGTATTTTTCACTCAGTATTCACTGTCACTACTAGTATAATCAGTAATAGGATTGGTATTTCTCAATACTCAAAATCAGTTAAGTATTGATTACTCTTGTTGCTGACTACCATGGAATTTTAGATGGTAGTTATTTAGAAATAAATACAAATTTTTTAGAAATAAATAGTAAAAATGAATGTCACATACTAAAGTAACAGAACAACAGAAAGAAATGAGGGTATAATTCAAGAATTTAGAGAAGCAAATTAAATGTGGCACACTGACTGGCAGGTAAAAACTTCTACAATAGTATTATTACACACACACACATCTGCAAGCATGTCAAATAATGCTACATCTCAAAATAAACTCAGCAGTAAATCTCATGATCCCAAACTTCTGTTCCTGTGATTCACCAGAAAAGAGATATTTGAGGCAGTGAAGCCAGACCTTTTCCTTGTGCCTTCACCATAGGAGCTTCCAGTGTGAAATTCTGTGTCCCAGTAAGTACCTGATTTGCACCTTGGATTATTTTTTTACTTTTCAGTGAAGAGGACTTACGTGTCTGACTCACCCTCTGGAAACTAGTTCAATGAGATTCATTTGCCCAAATCAAAACACATACATTTGAAACCCTGAATCTGAACTAATCACTTCTGTATGCTCTGTAGTTGTGAGGAGAAATCTTTGCAGAGAAATCCTTGCAGATGGCATTCCTCTGATGGATGATACATATGGAGCAGCCAGGCATCTTTTGCAAGCGCTGCTAACATTTGAGTCATCTGATCTGCTAAAAACATCTGTATCGGTATAAAAGTGCTCATTTCAGAAATTTGCTTTTCTCTGTTGTCTAAAATGTAACTGTGACTATTATCCAAGGCAATAAATAATACCTGCATTGATTCCAGCTAAAAACTGATTTTTTTAAGGTTTTATTCTCTAAGCCCAGTGTAATGCTTGAAAAAAATCACCCAATATTTGACTGTGGATATCATGGGGATTCACAAAGGCCAAAATGGGTTGGGGAGGAGTGATTGAGCTGGGGTTAATGAGCTGCCATGCACTCAGCCTGTGAAATGTATTTGTGAGTCATGTTAGACTTTGAGGGAAAAGTAATAAAGGAAATTCACAGACCAGCTGAGGTTGGACTAAAGAACAAGTGCAGACCTTTGGTCCCTAGTGAGGTCTTGCCTGAAAACAGAAGCTTATTGGATTGTTTCTAGCAGTTGATTCACCCCTTGGTGTGAGGATCTGTCTCTGAAGTGGAATTTTGAGATTCCTGATGCCAACACTTGCTATACTCCTATCCCTGCAGAAAGGTAATTACATCCTAGCTGTCAATTTATGTTTGTGGACTTCTAAACCTCCATAAGCTTCCTCAGTTTCACAAATGTAACTGTCCTTGTGGCACTGTAGAAGGGAGATATGTCTCACTGATAGGATGCCTTGGGAGAAGAAATGGCTCTTTATTACACATTCCCACAGTGTTTTAATTATGCTAATGTATTTCTTTTCATGGAAAAGAAGGGTTATTCCCTTCATTCAGAAGCTCATGGCTTTATCTTTTAGGATTCCTTATGTAACAGAACTTTATTGATAGAATTTTTATTATCAGCACCAGTTTCAGCTCTCCAGAGCTCCAGCTGTCACCCCAAAATGGAACTTCAAGCAGCAAATTTGTGGCCAAACACCATGGCAGGTGCAGTGCTTCAGTGTTATTTTTTTGCTGTGAGAAAGAAAGAAAAGAAAAGAAAAGAAAAGAAAAGAAAAGAAAAGAAAAGAAAAGAAAAGAAAAGAAAAGAAAAGAAAAGAAAAGAAAAGAAAAGAAAAGAAAAGAAAAGAAAAGAAAAGAAAAGAAAAGAAAAGAAAAGAAAAGAAAAGAAAAGAAAAGAAAAGAAAAGAGAAGAGAAGAGAAGAGAAAAGAAAAGAAAAGAAAAGAAAAGAAAAGAAAAGAAAAGAAAAGAAAAGAAAAGAAAAGAAAAGAAAAGAAAAGAAAAGAAAAGAAAAGAAAAGAAAAGAAAAGAAAAGAAAGAAAAGAGAGGAAAGGGAAAAAAGAAAAAAGAATAAAGGACACTTTCAATATTTTTCTTTTTTTCATAGTACCTCTCATAGCATACAATGCTGTTCTGGTAATATCTCTTTTTAAATGCCTCAGTTCAATTTCACAGAAAAGTTCAAAGCCTATTTTTGCAGTTTTCCTTTCTCAGTCAATTATCCACTGCAAATAATTATTTTGTTTCCTTAAATTGAAGCTGTAATGTGTAACCTTTTCCTCAAAATATTCTCTAGTTATTCATTGCAAGAAAGCAATGATATTGTATCCAAGCCAAATATTTACTCCTAAATTAGTTTATTACAAAACACGTTCATTAAATAAATGATAAAAAGAAGACCAGCTTAAAAACTAACTTAGTAGGAAGAAGCAACTTTCAAAAAGAAAATGAACAGGGATAAGTATGTTTCATGGGAAAAAAAAATCCCAAAGCAAAAGACTCATCATTATTCAAAATAAAGTCTAACAAATTACTTACATCTAAGATGCTACTCCAGCACTGGACATTACAGCTTTTTAATGACCATGGTGATACAGCCAACTGTGAAAATTCCATATCTTTACTATTATTTAATTCCTGGCTTATACACATAATTATTAAATATCTCAAGTGTTAAGAAACATTGAGAAAACATGGTAAAGTGGCTATTTACTGAGCCCTATGACTTCTCTAAAGTCCAAAATATTTACCTCATGGTGTCAATTGGAGATTAAAGAACATAGCTAAGGAAATATCAGGAAATCATTCATATTGATATGATTGGTCACAGCGATCCAGTCCTGATTATACTTCACACAGGAGGCCCTGGAATAAGCCAAACTATGGGTCAAAGGTCAGCAGTCTACCTAGACAAAATGATACTGAACTCACTGGCAGGAAACTGAATTTCCTGAGTAAGGTTCTGTGGTGGCAGTGTAAAGCTTGTCTATCCAATGCAAAGTTTCATAGGTTGCCTCATAAAATACTGAGGCAATGAACCCCCTCAATTTCAACAGGAAGAATCACCCAGAGGAAAGCCCTGCCATCTGCTACCACATTTGAATGGAATAATGTGATGGTTCTGCACTGACACCCTGCGTGACATATGTGAGCTAAAGAAACACATACATGAAAATTCCCTTTGTATGGCAAACATAGAATTCAATAGTTGAATTTAATTGAAATATTTTAGAATACAATTAATGTACAACAAATAGTTATTGTTAGTTCAGCAGCAATGACATTGAAATCATAGTTTAATTATCTATGAAACTCCAAAAAGTCTAATAACAAAATACAATTTATATGAAATTTTTCTTTCATAGTCTTACCCTTTCTCTGATTTTTCTGTTGGTAGCTTTGGTCTGGATGAGAGGGTTAAACACGTCATCAGTGTCCCAGGTCCCTCAGGTGAAGAAGTATGATTTTAGAAGTGAGAGATTTCTTCCTTCTCCTTGCTGAGAGCAGTATGATGGTCATAGTTACCTCCTCTTCACACTGGCACCCACTCATGGATATTTTTAATATTTGCTCTAGCACAGTTTATACTTTGATTTTTTTCTTTATTGGTCTCTGATTCCATATTGTATCCAAATATATTATAGATGCTAGACCTTACACATAAAGTAAAAGTATTTGTTCTTTGTTTTCTTTGTCACACCTAAAACTGGCTTTAGGTACCTACCTAGCTCCCAAGGATACATTATTTAAAATTGAGTAATTGTTCACTGTTGATTTGATTATACCTCTTGTGCTTGTGTTTATACTTTCTGGGCCTTTGCTTGCATTGCACCCTTGTACTCTGCCACGTCTGTAATCCAGGGCCATCAGCAGTATTTTTTGTATAGAGCAGCTACATGTTAACACTCTCTATTACTTTCTGAAATGTATCAAAAGTATTGAAATAATAGGCTTTGCATGTTCCAATTGCACAAAGCTGAATCTAAAAATAATTGGGTGGCAAGCACCTTGTCATTGCAAAACTGATGTTAGAGATAAAACAAGCAACCTCCAGGCAAGCCTAAGATAGGCTTACAGCTCTAAGCAAGCCTGACAAGACCCAGTCCTGAGGCCTCACAGAGCCAGAAAAATGCCATCAGCCTTTTATTAGAAAAAGCAATTCCATATTTACTGGGCTACATGAAACTACCCTTTTCTGGTTTAGTCTACTCTAGTTTGTAGTAGTGACCTCAACAAATGCTCAGGATCTTAGCACTGATGCAGGGTTTGCAAGTACCTTTTATTACATATTTCACAAGGAAACAAATCCCAGGAGAATCAAAGTCCTTCTCTCCTGGATTTGTGTTTTTTGTATAGTGTACTCTTCAATTTTTTAAGCCAACTAATATGCTCAGAAGTATACTTTCAACATGCTCCTGAATTATCCATTTCTCCACTCTGGCAGTGTTTCAGAATACATGATAGGGCAGAATTATATTGCAGTAGTTATGAAAGTGAAAAAAAATAAAAATCAGTTATTCAGATGTATTCCAGTTTTATGTAAAATAATAATGCTGTTTAAGTTTCTAGCAGTGGTTGAAAGCAAATTCCTCTCTGTTGGTATATATAGATGAAATGTTAGTTGTAGAATCAGTTGTAAGATGCTCTAGATCATCCTCCTTGGACCTATTTTTAGAATTCAATTAAAATTCAAACAAACAATAAAATCTCTGCTTGGATATAAACCCAGGGCAAGACTCAATTGCACTGAGATGTTACATTCAGGTTAGGGAATTTAGTGTTATTCAGTCAGATGTAAAAGTCTAAAATTAAGGATGAGATTCATTTTACCTGCTTCCCCGAGGAAGTAATGATGAAATGAGCAAATCTTTGAAATTCCTGTTTGTCTTCTCTGACTCTAAAAGGGGGCTAAATAATGTCCTTGATGTATGCACCCGTATCTGATCCAATAAATCCAGTTGTAGGTGATGAAATATCTGTACCTTAAGCATCTAAATGCAAAACAAGATAGATGAAGAGAGTGCCACAGCCTAGTAATAACACACAGGTTATTGAAACAAATCTAAATGCACTGATTTAGCATGACACTTAGAATATGATTATGTAGACAAGACACAGTTTTTCACCAGGATACCAAGAAAAGAATATATGTCATAACAAAGGATAACCTAGGTGTGGTGTTTGTAACCTACACTCTTAAGAGAACTTTCTGTGTTTAACTCTTCTATAATGAGCACTCCTTTGCTTATAAATATTAGCGTGTATTAATGACTTATTTTGTCACAAGTCTCCTTGTGTAGTCCAGTTGTGCTGCAGACTTACAAAGGAATGTATGATCATGGGAAAAATGACTCAAATGGAAGACAAACTTTGAAAGACCAGTAATGATCAAAAAAATTTTACCAGAGCAAGGAAGATCTCACAGTCTTAAACAAGTCCAGTAAGTAAAGTATGTAAATCAAATTCTAAGAGATAAAAGTAAGTGTGTGTACTAGAAGTATGCTTGTCTTATCAAAGCAAAATTGTATTGTATAGATGGTGAAACTGTAATTTAGGTTTTTAAGGAAGGCAAGTAATCCAAATGTCACAAGATGGGACAGTGGAATATATCTTAGGTTAGAAGAAAAATGGATCTGAAAGACTCCAAGCAAATCAGGAGTTTTCTCACATGCAGACACAGTGCCTGGAAATTCCGTCTCTCCAGTCAGCACAGTTATGTTATGCTGTCAGATTTTTGAGGTCTATTCACTTTGCTTCTTATTATATTGAGTAAATGTTCACATCAATCAATATTATAAGTTTCTAATTGTAATTTATTTTAGCTTTTCTTTTGTTTTTGTTTTTGTTTTTTTGTTAGTTTTTCTTTGTGTTTGGCTTAGTCTTTTCAGATTTCTACAAACGGACACATTTGGCTATATTCATTTTGTGTCTTGCAGAATTATATTTAAAATGGTTGCTTCACTCTCTTAAAAGCTATTTGTGCTTTTAGGAGCATATTAATCCAGAACCATTACTTGCCGAAATTGATCTAATATACAACAAAATTTTCAAGCAGCATGTAAAGAGTTTGTTGACCATAAAACAAACAAACAAACAAAACCTTTATTGGGTCTCTGATAAATTTTGTCTCTGAAAATGGCTCTATAACAGTTAAGGAGCAGAGATACATCATTCAAGCAATAAAAAAATCATAATATTTAGCTTTTGTCCAGATGGTTCTTGAACTTAATGGAAATCCATATTGTTTATATGTTTATAGGTTTATATAATCTATATTTTTTATAATTGTTTATAGGCTATAAGTTTCCCATGCTTCACTGTTATGTGTATTGGGTTTATGAGGCAAGGTTTTGCTAGTGCGGGGGTCTTCCATCAGCTTCACCCACGTCTGACAGAGGCCATGTCAGCCAGCTCCAAGAGGGATCTGCCACTGGCCAAGGCCTAGTCTGGCAGCAATGGTGGTGGTGCCTCTGGGAAAACAAATTTCAGAAGGGGGAAAAGAAACTGGGCAGCAGCAGCTGCAGCCAGAAAGAGGACTGAGAGTATGTGAGACACACAGCCCTGCAGAGGCCGTGGCCAGTGAAGAAGGAGGGGAAGGGAGTTCTCCAGGTGCTGGGACTGAGATTTCCCTGAAGCCTGTGGTGCAGACAGACCATGGGGAAGGAACTGTGCCTCTGAAGCTCATGGAGATCAACACTGGAGCTGAGGAGACCCCATGCCAGAGCAGGTGGATTCCCAAAGGACGCTGAGCACAGGGAAGCCTGTGCTGGAGCAGGTTCCTGGCAGGCCCTGTGACCCTGTGAGGACCCATGCTGGAGCAGTCCACTCCTGAAGGACCCGCTCTGGAGCAGTTCATGGAGAACTTCACATGCAGCCCGTGTGAAAGGCTCACATCAGAAAAATTCATGGAGAGACTCTAGGCAGAAGCAGGGCAAGAGTGGGATGAATCCTTGCCTGGGGAGGAAGGAGTGGTGGAGACAGTGTGTGATGAACTGAATGCAGCCCTCATTCTCCATACCCCTGAGCTGCTGGAGGGAAAGAGGTAGAGAAAATCAGGAGTTAAGTTGCACCCAGGAAGAAGGGTGCGTTTGGAAGGAAGTTGTCTTTGAGATTTGGTTTTATTTCTCGTTTCCCTTATCTGATTTGATTGGTAATAAATTAAATTTCCCCAAGTGGACTCTGTTTTGCCTATGACTGTAAGTAATTTCTCCATGCCTTTATTTCAACCTGTGAGGTTTTTATTATATTTTTTGTCCCCTATCCAGCTGTGGAGGACAGTACCAGAGCGGCTTGGGTGGGTACCTGACATTCAACCAAGATCCACCAACACATTATGCTAGGATATGGATCAGTAAATTAGTAGGATATGACACAAAATTTTCTAGGTGTTTCTTAATATCATCTTTCAGTGCCAATTGCTTCAGATTTCAAACAAGCCTTGAGAATTCCCAGTTCTAACGCTATTGCCTGCAAAATATCTAACTGACTTTAGGAAAATGAGCTCTTTTTGGATGGCAAAATCTATTTTATTATATTTGATTTTGGTTTATTTTGTTTTATGTATGTACTTTTTGACTTAGTGATAATTTCCTTTAAAGATCTGGGTTTGTAGTACTATGCTTTACATAGCAGAAAAGTAGATTATTTGCCTAAGATATGTACTGTGCCTAAAATATAAGGTCTGATTAATAGAATTTAGGATGTATGATGTTTTGGTTTCAAAACATAGATATGAAGATATTCATTATATCAGGTCACTAGGGATAAGATGAAGATTCCAAAATTGCAAGTATATTTAGATAACATACTTTTAAACCTACTTTTGGTGTGACACTATTTCATTTTGTAGTGTTTTTATCAACACCGAATTTCTTTAAAAGCAGAGGGAAAAAGAAGGAGTATGGCAAAACCTGTGTTCAGAGATCATGCTACATTTCTGCAGGGAGCAGGAGCTAAATTACTAATTTCAAAGCAGCCAGGATGGCTTTAACTCCTTTCTAGAAGCCTCTGAATTTCAAATTACAAACAGCACTCAAAGGCAGCAGAGCAATAGTGCTGAAAAGAGCACTTAGTGAGAAGATCTGGCCCTTTTTGCTCACCTTTTTTTGCAATGTTATTTCTATCTCTGTGAATTTTCTTGTAAGGTGAAAACATTCATCTTCATAAAAACTCTGATGACAGATTCAAAATGTATTGACCTTGGAGAAAGGCATTTTTAATGCTGCACTTCAGTTGAAATGAAAATACTGTGTTTCATAACATTTAGGTAGCAAACATCAGGGTACAAATTTACATACATCACCCTAATTTTTTTCGTGATGTCATAATTATTAATAGCATTCCTGAATTTTTCTTTTATGTTTTATTTTCATGGAACACTTTGGATGTGAGAGATTGTATTACCTTTTTTTTAGCTCCTTTTGGACAGAAGAAGCAGACTTTTCATTAGTTGCAGTGAACACTGTGGCAACAGGAAGCATGATACTTTACAGTAAATACAAATTCCCCTGAAAATTTAATGCTGAAAATATCTAAATGCCTTTGTCATGACTTTTCTTCTGTTTACTGTCAAGAGGTTACTACAGCATCCTCTGTTGATTCTCTTTACACCATTTTTCTGCAAAAATTCTGTGAAATTTTCTGTTGGGGAAATTTGGTGAATATATTCTCCAGTTACAGCAGAAAGATGAAGCTAAAACTTTACATTTTGTTTTCCAAACAAGGAATGCATAACTCTAAACCCAGTGACAATTGCTGCAGTGTTTTTGCCTTTTCCTAACCGATCCCACAGCTTTGTTCAGCTCCTCTGGGAACAGTATTTTGCTTTGCCAGCAGAAGATAGACTATCATGAAATTACAGCTTATATCACTTTTTGGTCTGTTGTCCTGTTTTGACTGCATTTCATTTCCAGCTCGTAACACTTGATGTTTGTAAATGGCAAGCCCATCATTTCTTATCAGAATATGTCCAGCATAACTGACACTAATTATAAAACTCTCCATCATCCCAGGTTGCTGTATTGAAATATCATGAGAAGAAATTGCTGCTGAGACTTCTGTCATCAACTGGACATATATTTTCAACTTGTTTGTCAAAAAATAATACAGATTTTGCCTCTGGTTATAGCATAGTGAATGTTATTTTAATAATGGATAATGGTTATTCCTGATTCCCTGAATAATATGAAAAGATAGTAATATAAAATTTTAGCTAGGGATGAGGCAGGCACAAAGGAATGACTGTTTACGAGTCCGCAGCATTTTGTTCTGACCTATATTTGGAAGTTGCTACTTCCTTTGGATTTAAATAAACAAACCTTTTACTTTAATAAATTATATTCACATATACATAAGATGTGAAAATTCTTAAATTACTAAGGGTAACCCCCCCCAGCTTGTCACATGCATGCACACACACACACACACATGCACACACACTACAGGGAATGCAGACCTCTTGGTCTAACCTCAGTTCCTGGAAAAATTAGTGGGTATTATTGAAAAATATTTAAAGAACAGTGCAATCATTAGGCATTCTCACCCTTGGGTCACAAAAGAAAAGTCCCTCTTAACTAATTTGATATCCTTCTATGACATGGTCAGTAGTCTTGTGAATAAAATATAGCAGTAGATACAATTTTGTGGGTTTTAGTAAGGCTTTTGACACTGTCCCACAGAGCATCCTTCTGGATAAGTCGTCCAGCTGTGAGATGAACAGAGTGCCCTGGGGGAAGACTGGTGTACAGTCAGGCTCAAGGGGTTGTAGTGAACAGGGACACATCTGGCTGGTGCCTGGTCATCACTTGTGCTCCTCAGGGCTCAGTTCTAGAGCCAGCTCCGTTAAACACATTTATCTGTGCTCTGGATGCAGAAGGTGAATACAGATTAGGAAATTTGCTCAGGGTACCACATGGGGAGGTGCAGTCTGTTGACTCCTTTGAGGGACAAGAGGTTTTGCAGAGGGATCTAGATAGACCAGAGCAATGATTAGTGGGATTAAATTTAACAAGAAAAGAGTGGCCTTCTGCAGCTAGGACAGAGTAAATCCAGACTAAGTATAAATAAGGAGAGGAATGACTGGACAGCAGCCCCACAGGAAGGGAGCTGTGGTTGCTGGTCACAGAAGGCACAGTAAGAGTCAGCAGGGTGCCCTGGTAGCCACAAAGGCAAGCCACATCCTGGACTGCATCAAACACCACCAGCTGCTCAAAAAAGGTGATTATTTTGTTGTATTGGGTGTTGATGCTGTCTCACCCAGAGTACTGCATGGAGTTCTGGGACTCCCTATTTAAGGTACTTGAGAACACCCAGAGGAAGGTAACAAAGCTGGTGAAAGAGCTGTAAGGAATGTCCCATGAACAGCAGCTGGGGTGACTCTGTCTAGTTTAGAGAGGAGGTTGAGGATGACCTCACTGCTCTGTACATCTTCCTGGGAAAGGAGGTGCTCATCTCTTCTCCCTGGGATCCAGTGATAGCACACATGGTGCAAAATTGTGCCAGGGGAGGTTTAGAATGGACATTGGGAGTAATCTCTTTGCCTAGAGCATGACAAAATCTTGGAACAAGCTCCTAGAGAAGTGTTTGATGCCTCAAACCTGTCAGTGTTTAGGAGGCATTTGGACATTCCCCTCAGCAACAGACTTTAACTTTTGGCCAGCCCTGAAGTGGTCAGGCTGTTGGACAGGATGATTATTGTAGGTCCCTTCCAACTGATATTACCCCATTCCATTCCATTCCATTCCATTCCATTCCATTCCATTCCATACACTGCATCAACACTTTCTCCCTTTAATTTACATTAATGGTCTCTTTTTCAGTTCAGCAGAGCATATACACAATAAAACATTTTTGCCAAACTTCCTTTGTTTGAAAAAACCCCTTATTTTCAGGAGAAATCTCATCTTTTATATAATTTACAGACACATACCTTAGAAATACTGAAGATCTTATATTATCGTGCGCTGACTTGGGTTAGTTAGCCTAAAAATAATCAGTCTGCTGACTAGGAAGACTGCAAGAAAAAAGGACTAAAAATGAATAGATGTCTAGTGGCAAATTGTTCCTTTTTAAACATGAGAACAAAATTTTTGGTGCAAGGATTTGGTGAATATTCAAATTCCCAGTCAATACTCAGTCTTGTGCCTTTGTCTGGAGACATGAAACTTTTGGAAAAAAATAATTTAAATAAGGCAAAATTTTGGTAAGGAGAAAGAATTATAGTTCTAACTTACCTTTGTGATCTGTTCACTCTTAGCAGAAAAGGGAGATGGTGATGAGCTTTCAATATTTTGGCTTTGCCTTCCTAGCACCGTTTATAGGAACAGAATTAGTTTAAAAGACAATAGAAATTCTCCCTTTGTGGTTTGCTGACCCCAGACAGCAATGAAGCACCCACTCAAACACTTCTTATCACCCATCCCAATAGGTTGGAGTAGAAATTCAGAAAAGCAGCAGCAGGGAAACTCCTGGTTTCAGTCAAACCCTAAAAAATGAAGGAAAGAGAAAAACAAACAAACAAAAAATAGCCTACCAGCCAACAAGTAGACAAAACCCAAAACAAGTGATGCAAAACCTTGTACAAGCACATCATCTGGTTCCCAATGGCTTCATAGGAAAGACTGCACCACTATTTTGTATGGCTGAATATCATGCAATATGTTGTGGAATATTGATTCCTTTGATCAGTTTGGGTGATCTGGCCTGGATGTGTCCCTCTCTTTCTTGTGACCTCCTCCAGCCCACTCCCTGGTGTGGCAGAATAAGTACCAGAGAAAGTTTTGACACTGCAAAGGACTACTTGTCAAAAGCTGACACTTTGTTGTGTAATTAACATTCTTTTAGCTGCATATCCAAAAAGCAGCACTATATAAAGGTTGTTAACTCCATCCTAGACACACCCAGTTCACCCTTGATTTTATTCACAGCATTTTAGGGTACACTATTATGATATCACGTCTCCATCAAGCCATAAAGATAACTCCTATTTTCAGGATGCCAGTACATCTTATGTCCTCTGCTTCTGAGTGAGCACAGCAAAAGAGAAAGCTCTGGAGAGCTTTATTTCTAGAAAGGATAAAAAAAGGAAACAGTCTATCTTTTCTTTCAAGAAAGAGGTCTGCATATTATTAGATAATAGTGGAGTAGGTGTTTTGAGGATCAAAATATTTATGAAGACTGAAGGCACAGTAGGAAATTACTAGATGACATGTTACTGCAGGCTGGTAGCTATAAACATACAATCAGAAAATAAGTTGAAGTAGCTTACCCCTTAATGAGAAAATAACAAGCTACCTCAATTTTTTATTGAAAGCAGAAGTTTACAAACAGGCAGTTTCCAGAGAATTGCTAGTGTACAGGATTACATTGCCCCTTAGCAATTGCTTGTTTGTGAGTACATTCAAGTCCATATTTTCAGTACTAAAAATTAATCTCCACAGTGACACAGAGAGTGGGTTGGACTGAAGCAAATCATGATTAAATAAAAACTTATGCAACATGCTTCACTCAGTAATCTCATTTATACCCTACTTTGTGAAACCCCAAACAATTACTGTTGAAAAGCACTGAGATAATGCTAATGTTTGCTAGACAATACATATTTAATATATGTAATAATACATATTTTGTAATGTAATAATATTAATATATATTTTTCTCCTGCATAAATTTCAAAGGTGACGCTGAGGGTGCACTGCACTTGTTTTTGTATCCTTAAGGCAGGTTGGTGACTCAGTGGACACACCAGGCACAGAGCATGACCAGCTCAGCAGGGCAAGGGGCAGCTCCTGCAGTCTCTAGAGAGTTGCAGCTATCCCATATTCCCCCCTGCTGTGGATCTAGGAGAGGGAAATAAGAGTCTTCTCACGCAGAAACAGTAAGCTACTAGCAGCCTGTAGCTCAGTTTCTTCTGGCTATGTCTCAATTGTAAAAGCACATTGAAGAGTGTTGGGCTTGGCTTCATCCTATTCATACTGGGTCAGGGTTAGGATTAGCATGATGTAGTCTGGACAGGGCCATATCAGCAGCATCACATAGCCAAGGATGAAAGAAAACATCCTGAGCTCAAATCAGCTCTGCAGCTAAAGCCTCTGAGCTTTGGGGCCTTGAGAGCTAGCACGATAGAACAGAAACAAGAGAGGGAGTCACACATTTTCTCCCTCAGTCCTAGCTGAGATGACTGGAGACCAGAACAGCACGAGATTCAAAGAGTGACTGCAGAGGGCACTCTCCTTGCAGGAGTCTCCACTGTCACGGAGAGAAAAACACAGTTTAGAGCCCAGCTGTTTGAACTGCTAAGCGCCATGAAAAACTAAGCTAATACAAAATGCTATTTAAGGTAAGGATAACGAAAAGGAATGCCCAGCAGTTGGAAGCTGGAGATATGGGTCTGACACAATAGTAGCTGGAGAAGGATGTTTTGTGCTTGTAGTTGCCATGTGAGCATATGGACGATGACTGCAGAGGATGAGAAGGGAGGACAGGATTATGGCACACAACAGAGACCTGCAGTTAATGAGAGACTACTTTATACTGCATCAGACTTCCAAAACAGATGAATGAAAATGAAGTTTGTTGGATGTAAGCACTTCCTTCTTTAAATGACCAGCAGACCCAGGAGGCAAATAAGAAATTAAAGAACATTCCTACTTGCAAACAGAGTAAAATAGGGACCACATGGGCACTTTCATTAATTCAGGATAAAGTCACTTTCTAGGCCTTTTTTGGTCATTGTCACCTTGTATTTGTATGCCTGACAGTTCTCCTTAGTACAGAGCAGAAGCCAGCCCCCAGTATGTTTGAAATAAACAGTGAAAGATTTTCATCCAATAACCTCTAATTCAGCTGTCTTCACAGAAGCAATTACCAGAAATGAAGAGGAAATTTGTTTAGTCATTCATTCATTCAAACATTTCCTGAAAACATTTTCTTTGACTGTCAGTGTATTAGATTTTCAAACATCCCCAAAAAACCCAAAACAGAAAAACCAAGCATTTTTTTTTGAGTAATCTAATGAAAAAGATTTTTTATTTGATGTTTTCTCTTTTTGCCATGACATTAAGGCATCCCAGAGCAGACTAATATAAATTTTTAGGTAAATATATTGGGGAAAAAATGAGCAAAATGAGAAAATTCTGTCCCAGAATTTTTTTCAGAAAAGGATGTTCTGGGTATAGTTGATGAGCTGCACTCAGCTTTTCTGATTAGCAAGATCATATGAATGGGTGATTCCTTCCTAATCTGATGGCAACCAGAGAAATAGGTTCTTTGTTCAAAAGCTCATGATTGTGAATACAGATAAATTATCTGTGATGTTTTATATTGTCCATTAATGGTGCCTCATTTAAGGCAGGTTTAATTGAAAGTAAGGAAAATTTAAAAGTGTGATTTTATTTTAAAGACAACATTCTGAATTCAGAAGCTTCATCTCTTCAGACCATTTGATAGTATAGATAAAAAACAGAAGTAATATCAACACGCTGAATCTTGCAGAGAGAAAAATATCTCTCTCCTAGATAAATACAGCTATATCAAAAGTATCTATCACAAATCAAGTGAGGAACTGAACTGAGCAAATATGTTGTGAGAAGCTGCTCTTGAAAAAAGTAATTTATGAAGCATTGCCAACCATAAATATGCCTTGAGGTTTGGTGTTAATACATATTTCAGTTATCACTATGGAAACTCAGAGTAACGACTTAGCTAAAGATCTATAAATACGTGAGTAAAAACAGAAACAGATTTCCAAGCAGCAGCTGAAGGCAGAAACAAATGTATTTGTCTTTTCTTATGGCAGTAATTGCCAGAGTAGAAGTACCAAAAGGTTTCCACTGGCATTTCTAGGTTTCAGCTCCTTTTGAAAACAATAAATTTGCAGTAACAATTCAGAAGACTTCAGCATATCTTTCAATTAAATGTTTCAATGTGCAAACAAATGTCTAGCTTAGCTGGAGAGGCATATAGCCTGAAAACTACAAAATGCTTAAAATGTTCATTTCCTACAATACAATTCAACTTATGATTGAGAAAAACAGGTAAGTATTAACTATGTTAATGCTTGAAGGAAACTCGATGTTTCTCTCTAGAACTTTGTCAAATACTTGTGTATGAACTGGGAAGCTTGGTTATTAATCTCACTGAATAGTTTACAATCAATATGGTAACCTTCCTTCCCTCTGCCCAGCATTGCTTCAGAGCCCATTACAGTTTGGGACATACACAACTGCTGATAAAACATTGAGCTAAAGAGCTGCACTTTGTTATGCCTCTGAAAATTGCTGATATTTCTTGATTTTTTTTAAAAAAAGTATCCTAAGTAAATCAGGAATGAAGTTATTATAGACCTCAAATAATATTAGACCTCAGGCAAAAAAAAAATATTTTGAAGACCTGTAGCTCAATTATGTCTTCTTTTAAAAAATATCTTTGGGCATATTCCTTATAACAGACATATTGATATACTGCTGTTTGAGATGTGTTGTGTAGAACTGATGTTTTTACAAGAAAATTCTCAAACATACATATTCAAGGATGTTCAGTCAAGAACACAAAAAAGATAAATTTTGTAGGGAAAGGTACCATCTTTTATTAAGACAGCTGATATAGAGGTGAAAAGAAGATATTTTTTGGACTTGCAGACCTTTTATGAAACCCCTGTGTGTCAAATCTTTTATCTGTTTTTTTTTTTTTTTTACAGTTGGTTGAGCAGGAGAGATTACATCTTTATTTAAAAATTGCCTCTTTTGCTGCTATACTGTTTTATCACCACTACTTCTAAAATAGTACACAAATGTGTTTCAGTAGCATACATTAAAAAAATATAAAATTTATTTTCTTTTTTATGTTGGTCCTATAATATACAGAGAGCACCAGTCTCACTCTAGATACTTCTAGCAGCAGCAGCAGCTACCCCACTTCTTTCTCATCTGATTAATGCTTCATACTAGTGCTTTTAGCTCCCAACCCCCTCTGTTTACCTGAATTGATTTTTCTTCAGTCCCCAGCTTTTTCTCCCACATTATCAGTGTGAGAGCAGATATCCTGACTGTCCTGACTCCTCATTTCAAAGCCTGCCTCATAGTGAGGCCAACTTCTCTGCTGGTCATTTTATTACATTTAGATAGATGTTTTTTTATAAAAAGAATAAATTATTGTAAGTTTAGTGCATATTCAAGAAAGCTCTGATTTGAAAGTGTAGAAATCTGATATACAGTGCCATAGTATCATAGGGGATTTTAGAAGTCTTAGCTTTTGTTTCTCCTTGACATTCTTAAAATATCTGATTCACTCAGGTCAGCCCAGAAATAAGTGAATTGAACAATTTACTTATTCAGATCTGGCAGAGCTTCAGGAGGTTTCTATTTTAGGAGCATGATGGCCTTAAATTAGAAATCACGTGTCTGGCTTGAATGCTCCTAAGAAATATACATATTGACATCCTGATTTTCTCATAATTTAGCTACCAGCTATTCTAAGAGCAGAAACTAAGAGCAGCTGAGGGTTAAGCTATTCATAGATACAAAATGAAAGATGAATTTATGAATTCAGAAGGGGAATCTGATGGTGTCTTCTGGGGAGGGCAAATTTAAGATACACAAACATGTATATAGATATGTACACACATGTTTCTTCTGAGAACTATATAATGTGTTTCTTTGCTACAATACTTCTTTACAACAGCTTCTTCACTGAGACAGAAAAGAACTGAACTGCTTTGAAATTAAAATACAGACTCAGGCTACAGAAAAGTAACAGGGCTGAATCTAATGGATGTCTGAATGACTAAAAGGACAATTTTTTTGGTAGATATTTAAGTCTAAACCTGAAATCCAGCCACCATGGCAATGCTTAGCAAAGACTCTTGGGTCATTAGATGATCTTTCTGATCTTGAATGGTATCATCAGTTCTGTTTCCTGTCTGGCTGTAAGCTGTAAGTGCTGCAGACAGCAGTATTCCAGAGAATGGAATTGTGCCCTCACTATCCCTTTTTGTGACCTGAAGATTGTACTGATATTTTACATTTTCCTTGTAGTCTCTTGTAGGTGTCTATCTTGTACTTATATTCCAGAATGACTGGCCAGTACCACTGTTGTGATATGGCCCTTTTATTTCTTCCCTCACCTGTTTCTCTAAGGAATGATTCAGCCTGTGACAGAATCACTGGTAATTACAAAGCAGTACTTCCATGTTTTTTTCCTGAATTTCAATGTAATGAAAATATTTTAAAGCCTTTTTTTTTTTTTTTTTCCTGTCTTCTACTTTTTCATGTTTTATTAATGGTAACAGATAATAGTGGCATGAAAGGATATCTACAAGTAAATGCCATACACATTCTGTCTGTTTTTCTGCTTCATTTGTTCTTTAAAGCACTTTTCATCCAGATTAATGTATTCAAAACCTCATTTTAATTATTTTTATTATGCCTGGTTTCAGCTTTCTGCATTAAAAATGCGAGTGTACAGTTCATTTAAGGATTCAATACCCTTGTTAGACTGTAATTCATGTCATCTTCCCCATTTACATTCCAGCAATTCATGGAATTTTGTTGATTTATAGAAGCATTTGGACCTAGAAACCTGCCTCTGCCACTGAATATGGTTTTGTGTAGGGACTATTTTACACTCTAAAGCATAACAGTTAGAAAGTAATAAGCCATTTCTGTTTTGGGCAGCTGCTTCTGATACTGTTTTGTGATTATCTAAAGGCCACTTTCCTATTCCCTCCACTTTTAAAATATTTGTTTCAATACTAATCTGCCCACTCCTCAGTGCTGGAGAGGACTTCTTGGACAGTCTTGGCATGAGTTCCAAATATTAGAAGTGAAAGAACTGAGACATACAGAGGTGGAAGTAACATTTTCAGTGTATATGTAAAAATTTATTTTGCCATTCTGGTGAAATGTGTTGTTAGTTCTTACTGTGAGAGTTTGATGAAGTGAAACTCTTTCTGGGGCAGGACAAGACAAAATTCTTATATGCCTCAACTGTAAACTTTTACTCTAGATATGTGATATCTAACACATATATTGTATTTTTGAAGAGCTGAATTGGGATTTACATTTAAAAAGTACAAACAATACACAAATGTGTTTAGACGTCTGTTCTGGGAATGGTTTCATCTCATGACCACTTGTGACTGAATGAAATGGATTAGTCAGTGCAAATGCAGGGCCAGAAGGCATTGGCTGAATAGTCATTCAGTTCCACTGGACTGCTGCTGAATAATTTAAAATGTACTTTCACAGAGGAGGAAGAGGATCCTTATGACTAGGCGTGCGCATGTGCATCGGTAAGCCGTATTTAGAGCTCAGAAGATATCTTTTCCTTAGGACATCTGTCACCATTTTAATTCCACTGCTCCAAATAACCTCTTTTTCTAAAGAGTGAAGATTCCAAGGATGTGTTCCGTTACCTCTAACAAGCTTTCCTGAACCAAAACATGGAGGTGATTTCTGGCAAGCACATCAGTCAGACAGACACTATTTATAAGAACTGTAACATAACAAATCAGAACCCACCTGTACTTGTTCTTGCCACTCTTTAAGCGTCTTATTCTCATCTCTGTCAGTCTGCAGCAATCTGGAGAGTAATGTCTTGATATGACAGAGATAAAACAATGGTAAAGTGCAAATGCAATAAGCTGAAACTTTTTAAACTTCAGAATGTGGCTATTTATGTACAATGGAGCACAATGTTTTGAGATCAGCTCCCTCAAAAACAATTGAACCTTGAGTTTCTCTGAAAGGACAACAAGTAATCAGATTTATGAAGATGGATGAAAGTTGCAATTTTATATACATTGTTTTCCTTAAAGGAAAGCTAATGACATGAGCTGTTTGTGGCATGAGATTGCTCTGGTACATTGTGGTTGCCTAACACTTTCATGTTGAGATGAGACAATATGCCTGACCACCAGAATGCTTGCTAACTCTGGGTCTGACATTTGCTGACACACTAATATTGAATAATCATTTGTTTGTTTCAATCTGTATATGCTCAAGATGAGAAGACACACCTACAACTTCAGGAAATTTGTGATAGTATTCCCAGTGCATGAGAACTTTGTTAAGGAAGATAAGCCTTGAGCCTGGCAGCCTAAGGCATGCTTTATCATTCTGGTGTATTAATCACATTTCAGTCTGGGTATAGTGATGAAGCCACTATATCTTGCATATTCATATTTCTGTCTTTAGTCATCTTTTTAGCCTTGTTTTAGGTATCATGCCAGTACATCTGCTGTGATGTGGATCCTGTAAAGGACATGAAATGTCCTCTGCCAAATAACACCTAACACAAATTTAAACTTGTGACAATAACTGTCAAACCACATTGAAGACAAACTGCTATCAGTGCTTGTAGATTCCTTTGTTTAGTCCTGCAAAGCCTAGGCTGAAATTTTGAGCTTCATGCTTTTGGAGTTTTCTCAGATGAGAAAAAATTTTGGAAATTATTTCTTTTCACAACTGAGCTCTCCATGTGTCTCAGCCTCAGAATGAGGCAAGACTTTGCTTGTCTTACATCTTCACAGTGAGCGCTAAAATGTTTGTCAATACAGTGCTTTCTCCTATAAATATCCTCGGCAGAAAGCAGCCAAATAGTATTACAAGGTTATTTTCTTCTTGGTGAGAATTTTTTCTACAACATGTGAAGTTTTTTATTAGATGGTAGATCCTGACACAGGGCAAGGCAAACCTTTATAGCTTCTTACCATAGTGGAGATACCAGATACCATGTCAGTATTGGTGCACCTTGCAGTGGTTAAGAGCATAATATCAGTACTACAAGGGTCTGCTTGCCTATGAGAAATAAAACCCTACTGCTGGGAAGTTTCCTCATCATTATGGACCTCATCTATGCTGCTTTTGGGACACAGGCAACCTGAATAGATTTTAAGCACCTTTTTAAGCATACTTACACTTTCTGCTATACATCTTCGTGAAAATTAGTTGTGTGAATGCCTAATGTTGTTCACACATATACTTGATGCACTGACTCTGCTTTGAACTCATCATTAGCATTATTCTCCTTCTCATGTATATTGTCAAGGTCTTGTGGACTAGGAAAAATGGCTGTTCTTTCCTTAAAGGTAGCATCATACCATAACTTACTTAATGTTTGTGGGACCTGAATCACAACTTATATTGTTATCCTCGACATTCTTGGCTTATCTACCTATTGCTTTCTTGAGTGCCAAATCACTGTGGAGCCTCAGTCTGAGTGTCATTCAGCAGGCTCCCTCACCCTAAACAATAGCCTGCTATCACTAAACCTGTTGATGGAGTTATTGAGCTGTGGTAGTTCATGGAGGGATGTGCCAGTATTTTCTGTGGACTCTTTCCTCATGAAATGATGATAAATGCCTCTCTCATAAATGAAACTTCAGAGGAAACTAAAGAGCTATCAGATTTAGTGATGATGGCATTATATGATTTCTGAGGTCTTGGTGGGTTTTTTTAAGTTGCATAGCTGGGATTGTGATTCCCTTCAGCCTACATGATTTTCAAATACTGATCATTTTTTTGCCTCTTCTGGATTACATTTTAGGTTAGATAATGTAGAGTATATCTGACAAGCTAAAACGTATCTTCTTATCCACTCACCACCCCACCAAAAGAAATATTTGTGTGTTAGGAATGACAGTGGAGTAAGAAGACAAACTTTGCTTACAGCAGAAGCAGTGGGGGAGACCACAGATCTGAGCAGTGATGAACAGTCAGATGACACTTGTACATGAAAGAGTTGGGGAACACAAAAAGCAGATCATCTGTTAGAATGAGAAAGAGTCATGCTAAATCATTTATTCAGACTTCTACTCTTCTACTGTTTGCAAAGTGCAGGCAGTGAGAAGCAAAAATGGCAAAAAGAAATTCCCATTCATCTTATCAGGAGAATTCTTTGGAAATATCTCAATAATGTGAGTTAACATAATATTAAAAAAAGTTTTCAGAAATTGTATAAGTAAATGCTTAACTTTCATACACATGATTACAGTTTGGAATTTGATTATCTTTTCTACTGCTCCTGTGTTAACCTAGGAGGATTTTGCATAAAGCTAGGCAAATCACAAGGGTGAAAACTGAAGTAAATGAGAGAAGAACTAGGTCTTATATTCATAAACTTGGACTACATAAGATTAACTGTTCATGGAAAGTGATCCCAAAAGAAATTCAAACAAGTTCTACTTGAAATTAGTTTCAGACTTAAATGAATTCTGACAATTTAGTATTGCTTCAGCTCTCTTTCTAGCAACTAAATGATAGTGACATTTGTATTAAAGTCACCTAATGTTTCTCATTAAAATCTCTCAAATCTTAGCTATCAGTGGCTGATATTTTTTTGGTAAAACTTGGCAATCATGTTAATATAGGCTGCCTTTTATCAGGCTTTTCTTTCTCCTTTCTGACACTCCAAAAAGTTTTGTTAATAATAAATAAGTTACTTTCAAGTGTGAAATACAGAATACATTAAAAGACAAAACATATTTGAATATAATTTTTTTTGTTCTATTAGGTACGACTTTGGATACAGATGGTGGATTATTGGAGAAGCAATCAGTACCTTGTGAGAACATAAAATAGAATCTCATTTTCTTTTGTGGTTCAGTTTGCTCAAAAATCAAAACAATAGGTTAATGGAACAGTCCCCTGGGTAAAAGAAATACTTAAAGTTAACACAGTAAAAGAAACATTCCTTCAGTGTCAGAAGAGGCTGTTGATTTATAATATTTCCTAAGGTGAACTGCAGTCTAGATGCTCTTAAAGATCTGCCTGTCTATAGCTCTCGTTTTTATTCTGTGCATTAGGCAAATGGTATTTCCAGTATTCAAGAAGTGAGTTTTATGTAACCACTTTTGTACACAAACTATTTAGAAATGCAAATACTTCCCTCATGTCAACTGACATGCGAGATCAATGTAATTAATAATCCATTATCGCAAAATTGTTTAAAGCAGCTGGAACAGTAGCATAGAAAGAAACAACTATTTATTTTTAAAATTAGTATGAAGTCATTCTGCTCAGCAATTCTAATTATATGTGCTGCTACAAGTGCTATATTCCCATTCTTTCTAAGAGGCTTTTCTGAAATGCCAGTGAAACTGGTATCATTTTTCTTCTATTTTGCGCAGAAAATGTTGGGTTTTTTTTTTCTAATTGCATTGTGCAAGGTAAGAAAATAATTTGGAGGTAGGCAGAGAGTAAAATATACTATAGCATCTTTTAGTGATTTTATTGATTTATATATCCCTATATAATGAAAGTAAGCCTATTCCTTTTCATCATCCAGTTCTTCTTAAACTTTGCATGGTGATCCATCAGATCCGTTGACCTTTATGTGCCATGGCTGAATGAAAATAAAAGCTTACAGTAACAAGGTTACTTAATAATTATAGTTGAGCCACTAGATATTGACTTCTGAGGGTAAGAGGGCAAGAGGGTTGGACTATCTGGTCTCCAAAAGTCCCTTTCAACCCCAGCCATTCTGTGATTCTGTGATACAAGTAATAGTTTGTTATGCTCATCCATGCTCCACCACAGCCATCTTTCAAGAATCAAGATTTTTAATTTTTTTGTCCATTCTCTGCTTCACAGAATTACTAGATAATTAATAATGTATGCCAGATATGGTTCTGGGACATTGAGGTGTTGCAGATGCACAAAGCAGGCTATTTTGATTCATTATAGCAGAAAAAATAAACTGCACAACTCTGTATGTTAAATCAGTGCTACAAAGAAAATATTTGGGAGGAACAACTGCATGAGGTTTATGAAAGAGTTCTCAAATCCTATGCTCCTGTTTCAACCACAGTAACTTCTTGGTAAATACAATTTCAATAAATAAAGACTATTTTTCCTTACTCTTTTCACATTTACCATTTCAATTCACTAAACAGTAAGAATTATAAGATGATTTTTGACATATATGTGTATATTTTACTTTTATTAGTGTCTGCTTGTAAAATGCAAATATATACTAGGAAATAGCCTTGCAGACTTGTTCAAAGTCTTGAACAAATTTGAATGCAATAAGATGATATACATATAAAATATTAATAAGATATATTTTTCAAACTGAAAACAGAGGTGTGTGAATTTTGTAAGAAAGCAAATAACAGTTTGTTTATTATTTTCTGTACAGTCTGAGTCTGCTTCAGTCAGTGGGATATATGGCTAAGAGTGAAAACCCTAGCAGTGATGTCCTCTACCATTATGATTTCTAATGAGAGAAAATAAACTGGAAGCCAAAGTATCATATTTTGATCAAAAGGTTGTTCCTTCATTTTAAGACCTAAAAAGGAAAATGCGATAATTAAAATTATCAGATGATATCTCCATCCTTCCTTTTTGTTCTCAAACAATGTACTGGTTTTCACTTTGGATCATGAGAAATTATGCAGCATAGAAATATTGCTTCCTACCTAAGTTTCTTTCATATCATTTCATCACCTCTACTTCCTCTTCAAAAGAAGCCAAATTCACAGAATTTCCTGATGGATGAGTTTGGAAGGCAGCCCTGGAAGTCATGTTATCTAACCTTCCAAGTAACCTATAACCAAAACCTATCAGTTTGCCGGGACTGTGTCCACCATCTTCAAGGTGGGAGTTTTTACCCCTTCTCTGGGTAGCCTGTGCCCATACTCAGATGCCTTCACAGTAAAAAAAGTGTTTTCTGTTGTTCAGAGGGAATCTCCTGTGTTTCAGCAGGTGCCTGTTGTCTCTGGTCCTGCCACCACATACTACTGAAAATAGCCTGTCTCTGTCCTTTTTGCACCCTCCTTCAGGCATTGATGAGATTTCCCTTGAGGCCTCTTTTCTCCAGGTTTCTCCAGCTCTCTCAGCCCTTCCTCACAGGAGAGACACTCAGTCCCTTAAACATTTTTGTGGCTTTTTGCTGGAATTTCCCCTGTACGTTCACATCCCAGCACTGGACACAACACTGCAGGTGTGGCTGCGCCAGTGCTTGGGAGAGAGAAAGGATCACCTCCCCTGACCTGCTGGCAGTACTTCGTCTCCTGCAGCCCAAGGTCCGTTAGCATCCTTTGTAGCAAGAGCACATTTCAGGTGCAAGTTAAACTCAGCATCCACCAGGATCCAGAATTTCCAGCTGGGAGCCCCCAGCATGTTCTGGTGCCTGTGACTGTTCCTCCCCAGGTGCAGGACTCTGCATTTCTCCCTTTGTGTGGTTTGTTTTGACCCCTTTCTCCTGCCTGTCAAGGTCCCTTGGGATGGCTGCATGACCCTCTGGGGCATCTGTCACTCCTCACAGTTTGGTGTGAGATCAAACTTGCTGCAGGTTCACTCTGCCCTATCCTTGACACCTGCCCTGGGTACATCAGTGGTTACTGCCTCCTACAAGACCCCATGCCACTGGTCAACACCTTCTGGGCTTGGCCATTCAACCAGTTTTCAATCCATCTCAGAATATAACTCTGGTATGGATAAAATATTATGATCAAAGGACTTAAAATTTATAATTTCTGAAATAATTAATCAGTTGTGTAAATTCTAAATTATTAGTAGCCATATCCATGTAATTAATTGTGTATTTGCATGAGTATTTTTCTGAATATTTGTCTGAAAATGGATATTAAAGTTTCAATTCCTCTCTTGTTTTTATTGATTTTACTGATCTATAACTCGTTATAAGTAGTGACACCTAATGAGGCACATGTATTAAAGGAGAATTAGGTCCTCATTATGGATATATTTTTATTATGTAGAAACAAAGTATAAGAAATTTATTTAGTTTAAATTCCCCAATTTACACATAATTATTTTGTATTGCAAAAATTCAACTTGTATGTGGTGATTTTTAATGTGACACTAATTTATATTCATAGCTGTATGCCATTTAAACTTACAGTGAAAAAAAGAATAACCTAATGAAACCTTTTCCTTAAAATGTTGAATCCCATAATTTTATAAATTCCGTTTCCAACATGCAGATTGTCAATGACATGACATTTTGCATGTCTTCTCCAATTTCTGAAGGAATTTATAAATGTTAAACAGAGATCATAAGGTTAAGTAAAACATCACATTGGGCACAGCAGTCACAGCAGCAGTGCTCTTGCCCATGGGTTGGGGAACACAATTTGTTTTTTTATTAGCAGATGTCTTGTATAGTAGTACCCAATATTGATTATGACAACAAATTATAGCCTACATACTGTTTCCTGTAGTATTACTCCTCAAATCTGTTCATCATAATTTCTTATTTGAATTTTTAATTCCCCTCATCTCCTTCCTACCTCTGGCTAGTTTTCAGTCTCCTTCTCACTTCTGTTTACCTACACACTTTTCCTTACTTCTCCCTTTCTGGAAGTCATCTACCTTGCTTTCCTTCCATGCTACAATGTTACAAATCTTCACACTGAATTCTTCATGTTTTTTTTTTTTTTCCTCATTATTATCTTAGGCCATTTTGCTGTGACTTTTAATATTTAAGAACAGTGTTTCTGGTTCTTGAATCTGAGGCAGTTAGGGAAGGCAGCCTCTCTTTTTTCTTGGGAAAAGCAGAATTTAACATGGTTACTTAACAGGGCACACAGAAAAATACCATACTAAGAAAAGTGTTGATTTTGTTTTCTGTTTTTCACAACATGTTTTGCAAAATCTGTGTCCTCAATCAGTGAAAGAGGTAAATTCTGTATTGACAGAAGCATCTGTCAAGGATGAATAAGAGGTGTGAATAGAACAGCTACTTTTATGATAGACAAAAGTGTTTTCCCCAAGAATAATAAAATGAGGCAATATAATCTGATACTGTAATACATTGCATTCATCTAGAGAGTTTACTCTCTAGATATATTATGTGGCTGACCCTCAGACAAAATATCATAGCAGTGGAATTGAAGGAAAGCTGAATGCTGCAAAATGACCCATCCAAGCAATCTTTGTAGCCTTGGACATCTTCAAATATAAACAACAAATGCAATGAAGGTTTCAAGATACCTGTTCACCTCAATAATCTTAATTAATCAATAGCTAGAAATGAATATCCAATCCTTATATGTATTTACAACACATACAATATTTACAATATTTTACCTGTAATGCAGAAACCAAGTATAAATAGTCATAGTTGGAGTGATGTAAACATCATAAAAGCAGTATTCAATTTAAACCAAACTCTATCCAATATTGCTTATAAGACACACTCTTAGCCACTTGAACAACTTGTCCAGGCCAGGCTATTGCTGTCATAGAATACAGAATGCCAAAAAAAATGACTGAAATTTTAAATGTAGATTAATGATGTGGCCTATAAAATTCCAAATATTTTAATTAGGAGAAAGATCTCTGAGGTTGATTCTTGTTGTCCAAAGAACAATTTCTTACCATATTTCCTGCCTGAACTGATAATATTCTATAAATTAGTCTTGAAATTAAATAATTTACTTTACTTGAAAGTAAATAATCAATCAACACAGTAAGTGGCCCATTATAAATAACATTTTCTGTGATAAAATTCTGAGAAAATAGAGCATTTAGTAATTACTTTTCTGTAGCGTTTCAAAACTGCATTTCTATGACATTTTTCTCAGATATTGAGTAATCTGTGGAGTTTTAATCCTTTCAGCTCTGATACCTCTTCAGATTAGAAAGACTATTATCTTTGCATTTTCTATTATGCTAGATGTGTTTCTTGGCCCGTAAATGCCTTCTCTTGTTCAGCATGTAATTTTTCTTCCCACTTCATTTTTATATTACTTTTTTTCCCTCCCATTTGAAATATCTGTCCATAGTCCTACCAGAATTTCAGGTAATTTTTCTGTTATATTCCTAATAATGCTCCAAAATGTCAATATCAGAAATCAAGGACTATTTTTTTTTTTTTAGTATCAATCTTGCTCATCTTAATAACATGCATTGCTGCCAAGATGTCATTTCAGGATGAGAAAGTTCAAGTGCCAACAGATAATGGATTATGATTTAAGTGACCCCTCAGTTTAACAGGAATTTTATCAGGTTGGAACAGTCTTTTTCATGCTTTATTTCCCCTGTAATCAAAGTACCCTGAAAGAAACACCACATTTTGTTCTGAACTTAAAAAAGGATGATAAAACCAAGTCAGAGAAAAGGAAGTAGCACAAAGAAAACTTTGATGCATTATTTTAGAGATTTCTGTGTCAGGTTTCAGATAATTTCCATTCATTTTTCTCAATTGTTTTGGAAAATGGAAATCCATAATTTGCACACTTTTGCTCCAGAATATTGTAGTTTGACATGCTACCAATACCATGCTCACTGGAAAAGTCTGGTTCTGCACAGGTGTAAGGTTAAGGGATTCATGTTTGCAACGATATCATGTACTGCTGTAAGCGTAAAAAATGATAAAATTTTAACTTTGAAGGAGGAAAATAGTGCCACACATCACTGTATTTCTCATGGTTAGCCTGCACAAAGCTATCAGTATTTAAAAAGTATTTATCCTTAATGGATCATTGATTGATGTGCTGGACAAATTTCTGCTATTAATACCCCTCGTGCCATCCCATTATGACTAATGGGGTTCCAATACTTTAACCTAAACCTAAATCTGAGGCAATGAAGACTTCACTCTTTTTTTCATTTAACAAGATATCATAGCAGTCTAATCTAGCTTCACTTCTTCCAGTTGCACAGGTCTTGATTTTCACCAGTTTGCTAGATGAAATGAAGGAAATCTGAGTAACTGTCATTCTGTGCAATTTTGTAATTTGAAATAAATGCTTTTACACATAAATTTCCAAAGAAACATTTTTCTCCAATGAGCATATCAACTCTGAAATAGGCATTAAAATAATTTTTGCAATTAAACAGTTTATTACCTTATAAAAAAGTGTTTTTAAGTTCAGACAGTTAGGATTATTGCTTGAAGTTAATGATTTGTTTCAAACAAGTAAAAAAGAAGACAAATTTCAGAGCTGCTGATATGCTTTGCTTAAAAATTGTGAGGCACGTTGAATCTAGCTTTAGAATAATAGAATCACAGAATCTCAGAAGCACAAGGGTTGGAAGGGATCTCTGGAAAATCACCCAGTCCAAACCCCTGTCAAGGCAGGGTCACCTACGGCAGGTGACACAGGAACGTGTCCAGGTGGGTTTTGAATGTCTCCAGAGAGGGAGTCTCTCCATGAGCCCCCTGGGCAGCCTGTTCAGTGCTCTGCCAATCTCAATGTAAAGTTCTTCTTCACGCTGAGGAGAAACTTCTTGTGTTTTAGTTTATGGCCACTACTCTTTGTCCTGTCGCTGGGCAATGCCAGGAGGAGCCTGGCACCATCCTCTTGGCACCCACCTTTGAGATATTTATGTGTATTGATGAGATCCCCTCTCACTCTTCTCTCCTCTAGACTAAACAGGCCCAGCTCCTATAGCCTCTCCTCACAAGAGAGATGCTCCGGTCCCCTAAACACCTTTGTGACCTTTTGCTAGACCATTTCCAGAGGAACTTGTTTTTCTTATGCTGAGCAGACTAGAATTGAACGCAATACTCCAGATATACCCTTGGGGTGTTGAATTTTTTGACAAATATAATGGGAACTTACCTATACCTACCTCACCTTGGACAGTATCCAAAACACAGATCTTTGTGTTTACTGAATGCTCCAAAGGCAAATCAGCCAATTTTGAGTATAATGCTACTTTGATTAACTAAGACTGTGATGGATTTTCACTATATTAAAACAAATTGATTAAAGCAACACAAAGATTTTGAAAAACCACCTATTGAAGAAGCTCTCTGAGAAGCTCCAGAGGCAAGATATAATTGCATAAATAATTATGAATAAGTTGTCAATCTCTTTCACCATATTTTGGGAGCACCATTTAGACATGAGCTATTTATAGCCAGTTACAGCAAGCAACAAAACAGCTGATTTTCATCTTACTTTCTAAATACTGACATGGAAATAAGTGATTAAAATAATTAAATTGGCAGAAATTTCAAGGTAGGCTTGGAGAGATTAACAGCCAGTTTTCCACAAATCAAGACAACATTTTATATTTGCTTATTGTAACAGAGAATCTTCTCAGAGGTATACAACAATCACATGGTATGCACGATATTCACAACATACTGATTGAAATTTGCTCATATACAGTTCTAATTAACTCGTTTCCCTGGAGGTCCATGTTACTAACAGCGTCTCTCTGAATAACATTTGCAGCAGTAAATGAGAAGTCAATGTGAATAGTAAGCAAGGCTTTCTATCACAGATTTTGATCTTCAGATGTAGCTCCCTTCTCGTAAGAGAAACAAAAAGAACACAACATTGTGCCAGTTACTACTTATGGGGGTTTGAGGAATCTGCACAAGAGCCTGCTCAGTTCAATATGCTGACAAATTACTTGGAAGGAGTGAATAAAATGAATACATCTCTTACAAAGGATACAGTATTATTTAGGATAGTCAAGTCTAAAGTGGACTGAAGATTATCTCATGATACTGAGTGGCAAAATGAGCAGACAAAAATTGTTGTTAAGAAGTGCACTTGAATAAATGTATTCTAAGTAGATCTGTATGTTCTCAGTTATTATGGTGTTGTCAGATCTCTGAGAATGTCAGCTCAGTGTTGCATGGCAAATATATTATGAGAAGTTGTTAAAAAAGAAAAAAGAGAAAATATCATACTGCTCTGGTGTAAATGCACAGTATACCATTTTCTTTATTGCTGTATGTGTGATCTTCTTTAAGAGGATACACCAAAAAATGAAAGGGGATTGAAAAGGAAAACATACAGAATAAAAGCTACTCTGAAAATTCTGAAGCCCTTTTCAACATGGAAAAAAGGAAGTCTAAGGCATCAAGAATAGTATAGCAAATATGGTTTGTAAAGTTCACATAGGATGAACATAAAATATATCTATTTACTTCCAGGAATTGAATTGGATAATCTTGTGTCCTTTAAAACTCAGGCTATCCTATTCCTATTCCTATTCCTATTCCTATTCCTATCCCTATCCCTATCCCTATCCCTATTCCGGCCAGGCCTGAAAATAAAATTAATGTATATGAGGTTTGGGTTTTTTTTGCTTTGATATTGAGACATGAATGGAAAATCAGAATTTCTGATAGGGATCTAGACTCTAGTGTTGCAAAATTAGTGTTTGTTCTGTTTATGGTAGCACTACAGAATACTTTTTCTCTTGTCTCCATTAAATGGGTTTAAAAAAATGGAAGTTACCATATACAGAAAGAAGATATTCAGAGCAGAAGAGAATCATATTTATCATGGAAGGCAACATGGTACATTTTGGGGCTGAAGAAGAAAGGAAAGACAGTGCAGCTCTGAGGAGACCTTCCCTTTGCCCCCCGAAGTAAATCCACGCTAGCTCTGTCGAATGGAGGGGTCAGAGAGGCTCCTCGAGACCGAGAAAAGACCAAAAGGTGCTGCTTCTCCCTCCAGGGGATCAGAAGATGTTTATTCTGGCTAGCTGCCAGAGAGAGAAGAGGCCGGGTTACTCTTTCCCGGACTCTTTCAAACCTCGGGAGAGGGGCGGGGGGACATATAGCGCCAACCAATGGGGTAACGTTTCAGGGATAAGGGAGGGGAGGGGAAAAACACGTCACAGAGAAACACAGTAACTCCCAGAAATATGCACTACCACATCTGCCCCTACTTTAACATATGTAATTAAATGAAAGGTAATGAGCTTATACTACTTACTGACCCGAAGTGGCCCACCAATTCCCATTTGTAGGTTGGTGAGGGTTACTCCGGTCTGCCAACTCTATATGGTTGACATCTGAGGTAGTTGAGACTAGCTTAACTATGCTTCTGTACAGTATTTTGCTTAGCACTCCAAACACTAACACCGTCAGCAAAACAATGACTAGCAGTGACAGAATAGTTTTCACTATTGAAGCCCACCACCCCGAGAGCCCCCAGTTCTTAAACAGTCCATTGAACCAGTCATCAGCTTCTTGCTTGACTTGTCCGATCATGCTTTTCATCTCTCGGAGAGTGGCATGGATGTTAGGAGCCTTCGATGTTAGATCCATGCAGCAAAGACCTTCAAACTCTTGGCACTCGTGCCCGTGGAGCAATAGGAGAAAGTCTATTGCAGCACGGTTTTGAAGTGTCGCCTGCCTGGTAATTTCCTCATCTTCTAGGAGGGCACTTATGGCATTGGATGTTAAATTCGCTTGTTTTACTACCCAGCATTCTAGGTGTCCCAATTCACCTAGGGCTTTAGCTGCAGCTACCCAGGGAAGAAAAATGGATGCAGCAATCCTTTTTGATTTTGACCAATGGAAAATTTCTGAGTCACAATTTTCATCTAATTTTGTAGCACTTCTCTTTTGAATTTTTTTGGTCAAATTGTTTTTATGGGTCCACTCGCCAATTAATGTTTGATTGGGCGCTAACAGTGACAGACGCCCTATGGTACACGGCCCTCCAAGGAGACGGGATGGAATTCCTGCCCATGCACGGTCCCCACAAATGAGGAACAGTCCTTTGGGGAGGCTTTTGGGATGTGGATGAACTGAAGAGTGCACTTTGATGTAGCTTAGTACATGGCACCACTTTTTTGCTGTGAACTCTTCTCTATGTTGTACTATATGGTGGAATGTTTCTTTATGAGTTGGAGGACTAACTCTAAAGTGTACACAGTATGATGCTGGGGAGGAACCCAGCAACTCTAACTCCTGGGGTTCCTGGGTTGCCTTAAGAAAATGGGGTAGCCACTCCTCGACAGGGTTTCTTAACTCTGCTTCTACATGAGTGCTGTGTAGTTTATTATCTGCCTCAGGAGTCAGTGTACTAAAGCTGTGTGTGAATTCATCATGCTGCAGGGGAATTCCTACCAGGCAGGTAGACATAGGATTTTTTGCTGCTGCGGTCGATAGACATATGTTTTCCTGTTGGAGTGTTTGTGCCAGGGTCACCCAGACGTTTTGACGTGGCTGTGGGACGATCCAGGCTGTTGTCAGGCTGCTCAGTGCGAGCAGGATGACAGCAGGCTTAAGGCTCATCATGGATTTGAGTAAGAGGTAGGTTATTTCTAAAAAAAAGGAAACAGACATTCTTTAAAACATATTTACAGTTACAGTATGCAGGTTTCTTCTTACTCTCTTCAGCGGCGTCTTCTTTTGGAAGCAACAGCTACTTGCTTCTCTTCTCTTCTTGCTGGTGCTGGATTCTTTGGAATAAAAGGTTTTACCCATTTCTGAGGAATCCATCGGGGGCCTGAAGGGGTGGATACACACGCGTAGCCACGCCCCCAGGTGACAAGTTCATAGGGACCCTTGGTTTGCCAAGTTTCAGGGTCTCTGATTAACACCGGTGGATGCTGTGACAATTTAAACTGATCACTACTGTTAAAATGCCGAGTTACAGGAGGATTCATGTTTTCAAATGAGCAGTTTAGGAAATTAATAGTAAACAGAGCTTTACATAGTTTCTGTTGGGGAGACATCCACACTGCTTCGCTACCTTGCCTGGCTAGGACTTGTTTGAGCGTCTGGTGCGTACGCTCGATTACAGCCTGACCTGTGGGGGAGTGGGGGATGCCAGTTTTATGTTCCACTCCCCACTGCTGGACAAATTCCAGGAACTCCTTGGATTTATATGCTGGGCCATTATCTGTTTTAATTTCTTTAGGGATTCCCAATACAGAAAAGGCCTGTACTAAGTGTTGTTTAGCATGTACAGACTTTTCTCCTGCATGAGCAGAGGCATACACCGCTCCTGAGTATGTATCAATACTCACATGTACATACTTCAGGCGACCAAAACTGGGAATGTGAGTGATATCTGTTTGCCACACTTCACAGCTCTTAAGGCCTCTGGGATTAACTCCGATGCCTAATGATGGCACTGCCTGGAGCTGACAATTGGGACAGGTAGCCACGATGGCTTTGGCCTGATTCCGTGTCAGCTGGAACTGACGAATCAGTCCTGGCACATTTTGATGATATTGCTGGTGACTTATTTTTGCCTGCTGAAACACATCAGGGAGACATACCTTTTCGGCTGGGGCAGCAAGGGAATCAGCCTTCCGGTTCCCCTCAGCGATTTCACCTGGCAATGGGGTGTGCGATCTTATATGCATCACATAGAAAGGTTGTTCTCTATTCGAGACTAAGTAAATCAGTTTTGAAAGCAATCTAAAGAGATGTTCGTTCTCAATGTCCTTGAGAACTGCCTGTTCCGCTCTGGACACCACTCCTGCTACGTAGGCTGAGTCAGTAACTAAATTAATCGGTTCTGAAAATTTTTCAAAGGCTCTCACGACCGCAGCTAGTTCAGCTATCTGGGGTGACCCCTCTACAAACTCAACATCAGCTTCCCAAAGCTGAGTCTGTGGATTTCTCCAAGTCATCACCGACTTGTGAGATGTCCCAGATGCGTCAGTGAACACTGTGAGAGCTTTGAGTGGCCTCCGGCTCCTTTTCTCACGAGGAATGAGATGGAATTCCTCATGAAACAATTTGTGTGATGGTGCATGAACTGAAATTTGCCCACTGTAGCTGTCCAGAGCTAACTGGAGGTTAGCATTGCTCTGCAGCAGATGCTCAAACATCTCTTTGGTCAGTCTCTCAGGGGAGTTTTTCCCTTCTCCAGAGAGCCTGACTGGGAGGTGAATACACATAAAGTCACAACCTGCCAGTTCCCGCAGCCTTACCCTGGCCTTTTGAATCAGCTGAGCCATCAGCTCTTGTGGCTTGGTGATAGTCTTGGGTCTTTGATGGGAGAGGAAAACCCATTCTATTATTAAGAGTGGGTCTCTCTGCCCTTCAGCCCATTGGAATATTAACCCATGTAGGTGTGGCAATTTTCCCAGGACAATAAATTTGAAAGGCAGCTCAGGTTTGAAGCGGTGTGCCTGTCTTTCTGTCAAGGCCTTTTGTGCCTTTTCAATTACAGTTTTTGCTTCTGGAGTTAGCACTCTGGGAGACAGTAACTCTCTCTCCCCTTTTAATAAATTGAGTAGGGGGCCCAGGTCTTCATTGGTGAGACCTAGCCAGGGTCTGACCCAGTTTAGTGACCCGCATAGAGAATGAAGATCTGCTAGAGTTTTAGGATTACCAATAATTTCCAATTTTTGTGGAACAACAGTCCGTGCTGTAATTTGCAGGCCCAGATATTTCCAAGGTGGCATCCTCTGAACTTTGTCTTCCTGCAATTGGAATCCAGCAGAGGTTAAAACTTTAACCACTAGGTCAAGGGTGTCTTTCAGTATGTTGTTATTGGGACAGCATATTAAAATATCGTCCATATAATGCAAAATGATAGCTTCTCTCTTTTCAGCACGCACTGAGGACAGCAATGACCCCACATACCACTGGCAGATGAAGGGGCTGGCTTTCATCCCCTGAGGTAATACTGTCCAGTGGTACCGTTTCATTGGGGCTTCCCTGTTAATGGTAGGAATGGAAAAGGCAAACCTTGGTGCATCCTCTGGATGCAGGGGAATTTGAAAAAAGCAATCTTTAATATCCAGTACTGCTAGTAGCCAATCTTGTGGTAGCATGGTTGGGGAGGGCATTCCTGGTTGGAGAGATCCCATGTTTTGTATTTTTTTGTTTATTTCTCTTAAATCTTGAAGGAGACGCCATTTGTCTTTCCCTGGCTTTTTTATTACAAACACCGGGGAATTCCAAGGGCTGGTTGTTTCTACTATGTGTCCCTTAGCCAATTCTTCTTCCACTAATTTTTCTAGCGCCCCAAGTTTTTGTTTGCTGAGAGGCCACTGGTTCACCCAAATTGGATCATTATCTAGCCAAGATAATTTTTGGACAGGACGCTGTACAGTGGCCTCTATTAAAAATCCTGAGGTGTCTCAGGAATAGTGAGTTTTACCCCCCACTGCAACATGGTATCTCTCCCCCACAGGGGGCACTTGTAGTCAATTACAAAAGGTCGGACACTAGCAATCCTACCATCCGGACCTTCGATCTGGACGATATCTCTAGCAATTTTTGCCAGTTTCATCCCTCCAACACCTTGTATTTTTCCTGCCACTGGTTGTAGTTCCCAGTGTGATGGCCACATCTTTTCCGGTATGATGGTCACATCTGCCCCAGTGTCAATTAACCCTTCTACATGGAGATGTTCTGATTTATGTGTTAAATTGCATCCTATAATAGGCTTGTTTTCACCCACTACTTCTGCCCAGTAAACTCCCGGTGCTTTGTCATCTACTGGGACTTCTGTTGGAACAGGGATTACCTGGGCTATTACCAGCCCTTTGTCTATATAGAAAGGTGGTTGGGGACACCTAGCTAAGAGAGTGAGGTGTGTTAGGCCTCCTGTGATTGTCATGGGAGCCACCTCAATCTCTATTGGTGTGTGTGCTGTGTCTCCAATAACAAAATACCTACTATCCAGTCCAGCCAGGTCTTGTGAATTATCCTGCAAATCTACTCCCACGACAGTCCAGCGGTCAGATCTGAAACAAAAAGCTTTAGAAGTTACAAGTCTGAATCGCTTTTGCGGTTGCCAGACCTTATTAGGCAAACGTTTTTCACAATTATAGTTTTGCAGTTTTTCACCCCCCTTCCCCCTTTTTATTAAAGGACAGAGATTCGTTTCCACTTCATTTATGTCTGCACGCTGAGTGGATAAGCGCTGTGATGTAAGTTTTTTGGCAAGCTGGTATCCATGTGTTTCTGTTGTTTTAAAGGACAGTTTTTAGCAAAGTGTCCTGGTTTTCTGCAATAAAAACAAATTCGCTGTTGCTGGTCAGGCGTCATCTGTTCATTCCTTGTCTCAGATGAAACTGCAGCAACAGGTCTTGGGGTGGTCCAGGGAGGTCTCTTTTCCTGCGAAAACATCTCTGCTTTCTTTGCACAGGCCGCTGACATCTGTGCCAGGGTCGGAGGGGGATCCACAGGCAAACCTAAAATAATTCTACGGCAAGATTCATTAGCATTTCTCTGAGCAAGTTCCTTGACTAACTCTGTCTGTACCACAGGGTCTTCTACCTGACGGGAGACTTGTTCTCTTAATCGGTCTAAGAATTGCAGGAATCCTTCTGAGGGCATTTGTTTTACATTAATATAACTGCCTTTAGTGTCAGCTGTAGGTAGCTGTGTGAAAGCCTTTTCTGCAGCTGTAGTGATTTTATCTATCACAGCTTTTGGCAATGCCCTAGTTTGGTCCTCAGGTTTTTCCCATACTCCTTCACCGCATAAATGCTCTAAAGTAATAGGATTATTTAATAAATCTACATATTGGGGATTAGTTTTTAATAATTCCACCAGTATGTTTTTTAGAAACCGCTTCCATGTGTTTTCCCATAATTCAAATTCAGATGGTGTAAGCAAACACTTAAAAAGATCTTTAATATCTGTAGGAACTAAATCATTTGAGGTTAATGTTGTTTTAACAATGCTTTTAAATATTTCACTATTACGGCCAAATTCTCTTTGTACTTTGCAAATTTCTTTTTTGTCTTGGTATGAAAACGGTTTGTAAGTACGGTTTTGTGGTCTCGTTCCAGTAAAGGTGACAGGAGCAACAGTGGGGAAAAAGGCTGAATTAAAACTATTTAGTTTTCTATTCTCAGTTGTATTGAGCTGGGCGGGGGGAAGGGCTTGTCTTGCTCGGACATCGGGGAAGCCCGTATTCCCCCATCCCCCAGGGGCACCATGTGGCTCCACACTGGGAGCAGGCTGTGAGGTTCCACCCTTCCATCCCCCGGGGCGTCCCCCGGGGCCATCAGGGCAATTTGCAGCAGCACAACCACACCCGCCTTTGGAATGTGGTGAGGCAACCTCACCTCCCTGCTCGGTCTCGGCCCCGCCCCCCGGACCGTGGGAACTGGGCGGGGCCCCGCCCCTCAGCCCCCACTCGGCTCCGCCCTCAGACCCGCCCCCCAGACCGTGGGAAATGGGAGGGGCTCCGCCCCTCACCCCCCTTTCGGCCCAGCCCCCAGCCCCGCCTCCGGTTTCCGCCCCATCTCCGCCCCCAGCCCCGCCCCCGCAGGAGCCGGGCGGGGGGGCGCTCCCCCCCACGCCGGGCTTCAGGGTTCTACCCCCCCCCATGCCGGGTCTCGGGGTCTCCCCCCCCGCCATGCCGGGTCTCGGGGTCTCCCCCCACCCCACGTCAGGTCCGGGAGGCTGGCACCCCTCCATCGGGGGGCAGAGCCGGGACACCCCTCTCCCTGCCCCTCTGCAGGAGCAAGGGGTATAACTCTCTCCCTCTCCGCCCCCGCTCTCCACGGGACAGGGGCTGGAGGAACAGGGGATAGGGTTGCAGCCTCGGGGGACAGGGTCATAGGGTGGGGCCAGGCAGGGCTGGGGGGGATTATGGGTAGGAGAAAGGGAATACACAGGAAGATTCACCATGTGGCCGGCTAACACGTGGCCGGCGCCATCTTGGCTCTGCACATGTTCTTGAGTAAATTCAGCAGAGCTCTCCCCTCCTTGCAGGGAGGATTTAAAGCTATATTTTTCAGGGTTTTCTGCGGGGAGGGAAGGGTACAGGCAGTTTTTGTCTGCTTGTAATGCTTGGGACAAGCGTTCCTGTGGAGGTGCCGAGGGAAGGTAAGAGGAGGAGAAAGCCGGAAGCTTCTTCCTCTGTAATATGGTTTTCCGAATTAAAAGGAAAAGGGGGA